>NC_142882.1:87050882-87355735 GCF_051225735.1 Oryctolagus cuniculus | reverse complement strand
ATAATGTTAATTCAACTTACTTCAATGCATATGTATTATTTTCAGACACTGGGCTCATTTCCAGATACTGAACTCGTTACTGTGGGGGAAGAAACGGATGAATAACATGTGATTCCTGCCCTTGAGCAGGTCCCAGTCCACTGAGAGAAGGAGTTACAGAAAAAGAAAATACCAAGACAGCACATAATTGCTCGTGACACCAATGAAAGGCACGTAGCCCAACTGGAGTTTTACAGGCTCCTTCCTGTGGGAGATGGTGCCTGAGCTGGGTCTTGCATGATGAGTAAGAGCAGGTGAAGAAAGATGAGGAGGTCACACCAGGGCTGCAACCAAAGCACAAAGCCACAAAACAGGAGAGCACGCAGGAGTGGAGGGAGCGGGAGCAGGCATGACGTTAGACGGGTGTACGTTGTACAGGGAAGAGAGGAAGCAGAAATCAGCAGGGTCCAACTCAGAAAGCAGCTAGATCTTCACGCTTGTGATTGTGATAGAGGGGATGAAAAGCCACGGAAGGATTGTAAAGGGAGCATCGTGTGCAGAACTGCTTGAGATCCATGAGTCCGGTTCAGTGTGAGCGATGTGTGCACCAGGAATAAACCTGGAGCCAGCCAGGCCAGGGAGCTTTCTGTTGTCCCAGCCTCCAGCAGAGGTGGCTGACTTCCGAATCACAGCAGTGGGACACAATAAAGTACAAGCAGCGCCTTCCGAAAGCGCGCCCAAAAAGATGGAGCATGAAGAAACTGGGCATGCATTTCAAAATGTTGGCACCGCAGCAAACTCATTTTTCACAAATTGTGGAAATTCCTACACATAAAGGAGGCAAAATCTCCTAGTCGGTGAGTGGTTGGATAAAGATAAGGAGAGAGAAGTGGGATTTTATAACATTTTTCATGATTCCCATGATCATGGCACAGATAAATAGAGTCATCAACTGACACCAGCAATAAAGGATGAAGAGAAAGGAGGGCGTTCACTTTTGGACTTGTTGGCCTTGAAAAAGACTCCGGAGTCTGTGTTGCAGGTGCATGTAAGTAGTTTGGTAAATTACTTTAAAGCTCAGATGCAAGAGACAAAGATTGGGATAAATGTGGGAGTTGAGATTAATTTACAGAGAGAAGTAGTAGACGGAGGATAAGACTTTGGATTGCAGTAAAGAACAGAAAAGGAGAGCCCACGCAGAGAGAGACAGCCAGGAGAGACGTGAAGTCATGGCCTGGACTTCCAGGTAGAAACTTTCAAAGAAGTCAGACAAAGAAGCCAAGGGACGCAGAGCTGGGCCCCGCAGATGCTCGCTGAAACAGAAGCATGAAATCCTCAGAGCCCTGTGAAAAGCTGAGTTTGTGGTGAGGACGAAGTCATAGGCAGTGGATTGAACAGACCCAACAAGACGAATGATTAACAATCAGCTAATAATCTGGTTAATCAACTCTCTCCCAGTCCCTAATATAAAATGGTATTTTCCAGCCTAGAAGCTAGACATCATAATCGGGGCCCATATTGTGGTTTAGCAGGTAAAGCCTCTGCCTGCAGCCCTGGCATCCCATGTGGGCTCTGGTTCAAGTCTGGACTGCTCATTTCTGATCCAGCTCCCTGAGAATGTGTGTGGGAAAGCAGCAGAGGGTGGCCCAAGTGCTTGGGCCCCTGCACCCACATGGGAGACCTGGAAGAGGCTCCTGGCCTTGGCCTGGCCTATGGCCTAGCCCTAGCTCTTGTGGCCATTTAGGGAATGAATCAGCACATAAAGATATTCTCTCTCTCTCTTTCTCTCTCTCTCTCTTCCCCTTTCTTTGTAACTTTGCCTTTCAAATAAATAAAATAATGATAAATAAATCATAATAAAACTCAACACATTGACCAAAACCAGGCACTAGAGTACACAACATGTTACATTTATCATCAGCGCAATGTGGAAATTCTCTTCTCTTTCAAACAATTTGACTGAATATATTTTTCCATTTTGCCCCAAGTGTTTTTGTAGACTACTCACAGAAATTGATTCACTGATTACAATGTAATGCTATGCCCTTAGCTTTTATTGTAGGTTGATGTAACAAATGATCTTATCAAGAACGCTCTTACTACGGCTGCAAACTTCTATTCATTACACCAGTCAACATCTCTAATAATGATATAGATGATAGATTCCTCCCAGAATTTAGTGCCAGGAAAGGTTTTCTTTAATGAAGAGCTGATACACTCCTTTTTATCAGTTAATGGAAATGTATTTCCTTTTTCACCTTGGCAGATAGGAAATTTAAAACGAAATTTAGTGCTCATGTATGGAAATCAGCCTTCTCTGTGTCCTGGTTGATGGCTGGAGATGTATTTCTCTTTCCTTTTTGAGTCTACTAGTTCTGTGATATTTCAATTATGAGTGTGTGTCCACGCATCTATGTGCTTCCAAGTCACCATCAAATGCTACGAAAAATAAGGAGTACAATTAACAACAGTAACAGAACAACCTACTTGATCAGCATTCTAGTCCACTTTCTCTGCATCACTTTTGAAGCTCCCTTTTCCACCCTACACAAACACAGGCACGTTCTGTGTGAGAAAAGGTGGTAAATTCTGCGGTATTACTTTAGAGATAATCCTTTCTATATTTCTATATCTGCTTTTACTTATCAGCTATTTCCTCCTTTCTCTGTACACCTAATACCGGGAAAGAGAAGCAGAAGTTAACTCTGGTCTGAAAGCCATTATCTATTAATTTATCCTGCTTATCCCAATTTTCACTACATAAGTTTGGCCCTGGTACCAATTAATACAAACGCCATTGGTGGTTTTTGTTTTTGTTTTTCCAGGATATTTGGAACCACTTGTGACTGTAACCTAATTTAAGCAGCTTCTATGACATTGTCTTCTAAAGAGCTCCGTGTAACATCACAGGTGCCAATGAAGGAATACGAATTATGTCCAAAGTTATGGAAAATTCACAGTTTGAGTGTGAGCATGAGATTTAGAGAAAGGGTGTGATACAGGAACTAGGAAACCCAGCTCTTCTGATAAGCCGCCCCCACAGCCTGTTGGTAGATACTTTCCAGCCCCCCTGAAGACACAATGAAGAGCATATAATGAATATGACACGAACAATCTTAAATCCTTCCCTAAAACTCTGGCCGCTTTCTGGATTCCTGACAGCCTGTTCTTGGTGATTATAATGGAATCTCAAAATAGTTTAATGATTTGTTTAAAGCTCCATTTCCGTCCTCTGTTCACAGGAGGAATTGTGCCTCCTGTGCCTTTTTCGTCTAAGCAGTAAACATACAGAAGGACTCAGCAATGCTTTTGTCTGAATGCTGACATGGATGAACAAATGAATGAATGAAGAAAGGAAGTAATGAGGTAGATGCTTGGGCGAAAGCTACAGGATCATGGGAATGAAGAGATACTGCTTGATTGTAGATATTTCCTTGTGGGTGTATTCTAGATGATTATATAAAATTGATGGTGACATTTCTACTGATGGCATGAAAGGTTGCAGCAAGAATTTGAATAGTTGAGAAATAAAACAGACTCCTGAGAAAACAATGTTAAATGAATACAACGCCATGGAGTAGTATTGTGAAATCACCATCAAAATATCAAATACACCCCAGAAGAGAAAGATAATCTGCCCAATGCAAGTACGCACAGATCAGGACACGTGTTTGGCTTAGTAGTTAGAGCAACCACATCTCATACTGGTGTTCTGAGTTCAAATCCTGGCTCTGCTTCTGACGCCAGCTTCCTGCTAATGCAGACTGAGGGAGACAGCGGGAGATGCTCCACTATTTGAGCAGGGGGGAGACCTGCGTTGAGTTCCCAGTTCCTGGCTTCAGCCTGCTCCAGCGCCAGATATTGAAGGCATTTGGGGAATGTACAGCAGATAGGAGATCTGTCTCTTTTTCTCCCTTCTTCTTCTCTCTCTCTCTCTGCTTATCAAACAAGAAAAAATATGTGTGAATCACAAAGAAGTAGAACAGCCAGGGAGGCACCCAGAGAAAAGACCCACAGCCAGCTCCTGGCCGTGCACAGCACCCAACGTGCCCTGGACTTCTACTCCTGAAATGAGGAGGTTGCCTCCTCATGTGAGGCTCTGTCCCTCAACATGAAGCCTGTCATTCTCCAAGGACGTTGCTATTGGCTCCAAGTGGAGTGCGTGTATGAACAGAATGTGGTTGCCATCAGAGTATTATGGGTTTTGAGACAATTGAGTTTCTTCTTGTAACTTGATCATAAGCATTCTGACTGATGACAAAATAAAGTATGCATCAGTGTTCAGCGTCGATGACGTGCCCGACACGGGATCAGGTTCTCCTGTATACCTGTCAGTCCTCACAACAGTCCCCCACAAGACAGGGGTTGACCCCCCATTTCACCAATGGCAAAACTGACACCTGGGAGTGTTCAGCAATTTTGTGCCTGACAACCAAGGTTATATTGCGTTTTTAATCATTTCCTTTCTATTATTACAAATCAATTGAATATATATTGGCATGTCTAATTAGATACACAATAGACACAATACCAATATTGATATAAAAGGAGTTAGGTCTTTTGAAAATTCAGTTGCACTGTGAAACTAAGAAAGCACACTACCAGCATTCTCATTCTTTAAATATGTTCATTAAAATGATGGATTACTGGACTCGCGAAACTGGAATGACGAATCTTTTGTAACTGCTTTCTGCACTGAAGTGAGAGCTGAGTTCTATTGAGCGGATTCTCTCTGCTCAGAAGAGTTCCTAGGGTAGAAGCTCTACACTGCATTCTTGGACCTTAACAATCTAAGGCCCCCTGCCTGACAGGTTTTTCCCCAGAAAGCTGACTGCTCCCAGCCTTCGCTCTTTCATGGGTCTACTCAAGGGTTATGTTCCCAACCAGGCTACATTCTTCCCGACTGCACCATTTAAAACTGTATCCCTTACATCTGTTCTCTAACTCCATTTTCCCTCACAGTCCTTATCATCACCTCCCATGGTCTATCTAATTTATGCTGTTGTTTGTTTCCCCTCCCCCAATCAGGACATACTCCCAGGCCTACTCAGTATTATTCTGTATTTCCAGCAGTTGAGATTGGACCTGGTATGTGGAGGTATCATGAAATATTTATTGAAACCAATGAATTTATGACATCCAGAAGTATAATGGTGAAAAACTAATAGATTAATTTTTCATATGCTCTGAAGCAAATACTATTTTTCTATGTAATGTAGAAAAAATTCAATCTTTTATACTATGGCCAAGAGAAGATTAGATGAACTGGTTAAGAATAATATTCATTCATTAAACAAATACTCACTAATGATGATCCTTTAATCTGCTATTTAAAAGTGACTCCTCTGGCCATGAAAAATTATCTTTCAGATCTTCTTGTAGATATTGTAGAGCAATTAGAACAAGAGCTTTTTGCAGTAAGATATCAAGAATCTGTGATAAATATGCTTTAATGTAGTTTTTAAAAAGCAGATCTGATTTCCAGCACGTATTCTAGGGACAGTTTTGGGTTGGGCTAGAAGAGTAACCTGAAGCTATGCCTCTGAGAATAAGAAGGAGACTGTGTAACAGGCATGCCTCTGAGTCATGCTAGCAGAATGACAAATGGTCGGTGATATCCATAATGACATGGGAGTCTTCGGCTTTGCTCAGAGGCCCATAAATATTTTGCACATGCTTGGAATACATGGATGTCCAGTTGACAGACTCTCCAAGAAAATTCTAAAATTAGATACCAGGTCCTAATTGGTATCAGGAATTTAATAAAGAGGGATGTCCTCAGAGGCTTTTAGGTCATCCCACAAAGTGGTCCTCACTCTGTGTTGTGTTTATTATTGCCTTGCAAGCCGTTATGGAAAAACGAGAATACAAAGAACTGAAGATATTGGTTCACCCCACACCCTAGACTGCAATCAGTTTAAATAACAGCAGATATGTGATTCAAATTAATTGTGCTAAAACAGCCGCATGCGTGCTAAATTATTCACCATGTTCACAAACTGTCAAATGGCCAACGAATCAAAATAATTGCAAAAAGAGCGGCACAGCTGTAATGTGTTTTCAGTGCATATTCTGTTTCCTTCTGAAATCAATACTCAGTGGAGAAAGGGACGCCTCTCTTTGGTAGACTCATACGGAAGTCGATATTTCATTCATGAGCAGTTTAAGCAAAAAAGAATTAACTAATTTGTACTATAATTTCTGCCTGTTTAATAAACTTGGGATATCAAAATATTTCCAGATTAGCAGAAATTAGCAACAACATCAACTCTAAAATTCAGGTTGATAATATTTTGAGATGTACTTTGTGCCCTAAGATTAAAAGGGACCAAAGTTATGATTTCTAAACAAAAGCATGACTGTTTTTATGCTACTGAATGAACTTGCTCTTATCTAAAACTTCCAGGTTCCATTCTAAATTTTATGTTATGACACAGTCTGTTCATTCTACAATGTGCCATACAGTGTTTAATACACTACATTTTAAAATCTGAAGGAGAGATGGAGGGGAAGAAAGGAAGGCAACAGAATATGAAGTCAGGCAAATCAAGGTGTAAAATTTCTCTTAAAAGCATCCTCTGGGTGCTTCCATCTGTCCTCTAACCTTTGTAAATACCCATCCTTCCCCTATTCTTATTTTATTTATTTGAAAGGCAGAGTGATAGAGATATCGCATTCACTGGCTCACTACATGCTCACAACAGCTGTGGCTGGGCCAAATCCAGGAGCTGGGAGCTGAGTCCGGGTCTCTCACATGGGCGGTGGGGACCCAAGCACTGCAGCAATCAGCTGCTACCTCCTAGCACGTACATTAGCAGGGAGCTGGGATTGGGAGTGGGCTGGGACTTGAACTCAGAGCTCTGGTATAGGATGCAGGCTTCCCAAAGGGCAGCTTAACCCTGCGGTCAAATGCTGGCTCCCACGTCTCGTCTTAGAATTTTGAAAAGAGTTTCTAATTCCTACCCCTCTTCATAGTCCATTATTAATGTTTTAGGTAACTTAAAATATTTCTCATTCATATGTACTATGTAAATAATTTGAAATTTCAAATATTTAAAATATTTTAAAAATTAGTTTTAAAAAGATCTTTTTTTTTTTTTTTGACAGGCAGAGTGGACAGTGAGAGAGAGAGACACAGAGAAAGGTCTTCCTTTGCCGTTGGTTCACCCTCCAATGGCCGCCGCGGCCGGCACACCGTGCTGATCAGATGGCAGGAGCCAGGAGATAGGTGCTTCTCCTGGTCTCCCACGGGGTGCAGGGCCCAAGCACCTGGGCCATCCTCCACTGCCTTCCCGGGCCACAGCAGAGAGCTGGCCTGGAAGAGGGGCAACCAGGACAGAATCTGACGCCCCGACCGGGACTAGAACCTGGTGTGCCGGCGCCGCAAGGCAGAGGATTAGCCTAGTGAGCCACGGCGCCGGCCAAAAAGATCTTTTGAAGTTTGTTGAAGACTTCATAGGAAAAATCATGGTGATTAATAATAAAGGAATATTTGAATCACAACAGAAAATTGAGAAAATAGAAGTTTTATGGAGTATATGAATACATGTAAGCACACTTATTTTGGAGATCACTCTTCATGTACAACCAAGCTGTGTCTACAGAGTAAACGAAGAGAAGTAGAATCCTCAGACCTGGTAAACTCTGGGCAGGATTACATGACCAGGTCTTCCACATTCAGAGAGGTCAAGGGTCATCACCAGGTATTCACCACTTTTCTTGCTTCCCAATATAAAATCATATATACAAGAGGTGAAGTAATCTCAAGAAAAAATGTTCAATTTTAAGGACAGGGAGTCACTTCACGTTTTATAAATTGGAGACTTCGTAACTTCTAGGTATTCTTAGAAACATCAAACTGAGGGGCCGGCGCCATGGCAGAGTAGGTTAATCCTCCGCCTGCGATACTGGCATCCCATAGGGGCACCGGTTCTAGTCCTGGCTGCTCTTCTTCCGATCCAGCTCTCTGCTATGGCCTGGGAAAGCAGTGGAAGATGGCCCAAGTCCTTGGGCCCCTGCAGCCACATGGGAGACCAGGAAGAAGCACCTGGCTCCTGGCTTCGGATCAGCGCGGCTTTGGCCGTTGTGGCCATTTGGGGAGTGAACCAGCAGATGGAAGACCTTTCTCTCTGTCTCTCTTTCTCACTCTAACTCTCAAATAAAATAAATAAAATCTTAAAAAAAAAAAGAAACATCAAACTGAATATAGAAAACCTGAAATCTGCTAGTTATTTTATGGCCTCAATGAAGATATTCGATTTGAATTTATGCTATTCCATTGGACGTCATTGAATGAATGCATTCTATGGGGACTTCAGTTGTACACAGCAGTATAAAGGCCACATTTACAGTGACTTCCCATGGCTCACCCCTTCATTTCACAGCATAGAGGAAGCTGTGCTATTCTTAGCGATGAAGACTTGCTCCATTTCATCCTGAACCCCTCTCTTATGTTGTTCCACCTGTCTGTCTCCAGTTCGGCTGAGCTCTGCCCCTCTGTGTAGTCAGGATCCCAACAGGAAACTGCTGACTCAGTCTTACTCAAACCAGGAGAATTAAAATAGGGTCGACTTCCAATCGAAATATTTACACAAATGTCGGTAAAGAGGACCCGCAAAACACTCAGTGCTCCCTTGGAGGAGGCTCCCTCTACAGGGTCCTTTCTCTTTGGATTCTCCTAGTGGCTCAGTATCACGAAGACTGATAAACCAGACAGTAACGCCTGACGGGGAGGAACTCTGCCGAGGGAGTGAGCAAGGGGCAGGCGCGGAGGTTGAGACGCCTGCATCCCACAGCAAAGCGCCTGTCCTCAATTCCTGCCTCCAATGCGTGATTCCAGCTTCCTCCAGTGAGCACCCTGGAAAGCAGCAGGGGATGGCTCAAACAATTGGTCCTTGTCACTCTTGTGGGGGACATGAATTGAGTTTGCAACTGTGCGCTGCAATCCCAGTCCAGCCATAGTCCATTGCGGGCATTTGGGGAGTGAAATGAGTGAACGGGAGCTCTGTCTGCCTCTATCTTAGTCTCTCAAATAAATAAATAAAAATAAGAAATAAGAAGCAGCTTATCTCTTCGCAGAGTTTCATGCTTCTAGGTACTGAGTGTGTTTTTTTTTTTTTTTTTAAGATTTATTTATTTATTTGAAAGAGTTACACAGAGAGAGGAGAGGCAGAGAGAGAGAGGTCTACCATCTGATGGTTCACGCCCCAGCTGGCCACAATGGCCGGAGCTGCGCTGATCTGAAGCCAGGAGCCAGGAGTTTCTTCCAGGTCTCCCATGCAGGTGCAGGGGCCCAAGGACTTGGGCCATCTTGTAGTGCTTTCCCAGGCCATAATAGAGAGCTGGATTGGAAGTGGAGCAGCCAGGACTTCAACCGGTGCCCATATGGGATGCCAGTGCTTCAGGCCAGGGCATTAACTCGCTGCCCCACAGTGCCCCATGAGTGGTTTTGCATTACAATGCCACGTGGAAGCCATACCTCCCACAGGGCTCCTCTGGCCAGCAGGGCTCCCCAGATGAGCGCTCAGTACCAGTGGCTCAGCCAGCACCAGCAGCCCCAACATCTGCAGTTGGTTCGTCTGCGGCTGCACCCCGACAGCCAGGCCTGATAGCCCAGGGGGCAGCCACTGCAGGGGCATGGCTGTGGGCTCTGGTGTGTGCCCAGAACCGGAGTGGTGCTAAGCTCTGTGATGGTTTCAGTGAGTTCCTGAGACAGGGCAGATGGATTGGTCTCATCAGAAGTTTAGGATGAAATAGAAAATGGAATCTCATGACTTAGCTACTTTAGCATAAAGTGTAAAAGCCACCAGGTCAACGCGAGGTCTGCTTTGAAGAGCTCCCCTGGTTCAGTGTCGCAAGGGAAGAGGGCATCCTGCCTGTGTGCGATTCCCTTGACATGGTATCGACCTGGGGGTTGGACAGATGTTTGGTCTCCTTGAACAAGCTTTGGTAATGTTATTGTTTCTGAGTAGAACAAAGTGATTTTCTTCCCAAAATAAATGAATAAATAAATAAAATCAATAAATCAAATGGATATTGAGGGCCTTTATAAAAATGTTTAAAAAATTAAATACTGGGGAGTGAACCAGTGGATAGAGGACCTCTCCCTTTCTCTCTTTCTCTCTCTCTCTCTGCCTTTCCTCTCCTATGTAACTCTGACTTTCACATAAATAAATAAATAAATCTTTTTAAAAAATGAAGTCATTCCAGAGAGTCTGTCAAAGGGTAAGGAGCCTTTCTGAGGTCAGACAGAGGGACTCACACCCAGTCCTCAGTATGGAATGAGGATGGGAACTTGGCTGATGGGGGAGGGTGGACAGAGGCACTGACAGAGGGTGGACAGAGCACTATCGCCACAGGCCCCCAGGGGCTCCTGTGACCGCTTCATGGCACTTCCCGAAGGAGGCTGGCTTCATCCTGTGTGTGGATGCCCTACAGCTCTGCCATGGTGCTCTGATTATCACACCTCGCTAACGCATGCCGTGAGGGCTGTCAAAACTCATCTCCACGCCTCTGAGAAGCCTCTCAAGATAGCAAGATCTCCGTCTAAAGTAAAGTGTGTGGAAGCTACCATGGATTTTAAGCTCATGGTACAAGTTATCCTGCTAACATGGTCAAACAGTAATACAACTAAAATGTGCAAAGTGCATTAGGTTTCCAGTTCGATACCTGTGATACTGATGCTGGCCACTGGACTATAAATATCATGTCCTAGCTCCAGATATTCTTATTGTGGCCGCAGCAGAAGGGCAGTGCTAAATACCTCAATGGAGACCAGGTTACCCAGCCTTGATATCCAAACATCAGTGTCGGTGTGTGAAGGACAGGCCTTTCCTAAGAAGACATCCAAGCACTCCAGTGCAACAACTGTAATATATATATATAAAGAGCAGAGAAGATGGGATGAGAGCACAGACGAAAACAACATTTAAAATCCCACACTGCCTCATGCAATTTGGCTTAACTTGCAGACTTGGAAATGATACTTGCTGATAAAGCAACCTAGAAGGAATTAGCTTTATTTTTCTTCTGAGACTTAATATTAACTATGAGCAAAGGGTAGATTTTCCCAAAGAATAATGTTTAAATTTCATATAAACAACAGTTCATTTTACTTTATTGATTTAAAAAATTAGTTTTAACTGCCACACAATCTTTGTACGTATTTATGGGGTACCATGTGATGTCTCAACACATCTCAAATATTTACAGTTTCTTTATGGTGCAAACTTTCAAAATCCTTTCTTCTAGCTTTTAAAGTAGAAAAGCATATAGCATATGATCCTTATGCATAGTCACTCTACTGTGAAATAGTAACAATTGTTTTTTAAAGTACATATTATACTGAATTTCAGTATAGAAATGTTTATTGGTCCCAAATGAATATTTTCTACCTTATTCATTTACCCATTAAGTCATTGTTAGGCACATAATGCCCGCATATGCAGCACCTGTGGTAAGGCAACTGTCTGAGATTGACTGTGTTGGGGCCGGCGTTGTGGTGCAGCAGGTTAAGCCTCTGCCTGTGACAAAAGCATCCAATATGGTTGCCGGTTCGAGACCCAGCTGCTTCCTTCCAGTCCAGCTCCCTGCTGATGCACCTGGGAAAGCAGGGGAAGACGGCTCAGATGCTTGGACCCCTGTATCCATGTGGAAGACCTGGAAGAAGCTCCAGGCCCCTGGCTTAGACCTGGCCCAACCTCGGCCATTGCAGCTAATTGGGAAGCGAAACAGCGGATAAAAGATCTCTCTCTCTCTCACTCTCTCCCTTCCTCCCTCACTCCCTCCCTCCTTCCTCCTCCTCCCCCTCTCTGTAACTCTTTCAAATAAATAAATAAATAGTTTTAAAAAACAATGAAATCAGCTGTGTTGGGATCAGCCAAAGACTCACATTCAATCCATTAAAAATGCTTCTGCATATATAATTTTAGAATACCTTTTCAACACACTGTAAGACACATATTGGATGGCAGACTCCTTCAGCATGGCAATGCAGGAAGCAGATATGAATTGTAAAGGGTTCTGTACCCTCGTTAAAAGGCGAAGGATGAAGATAGGGAAGGGAAGGCGTTCATTAAGGAATGCTAGCAACGAGAATACTGCCAGAGTCACAGCAAGCCTTAGCTGGTGTTTCCAGAAGAAAGTAGGAAGGAAAGCGATTCAAGTGGCTCCGTGGCTTGGGTGTGGCTCCCAGAAGGTCAAGTGTTGGCAGCTGGGTTCCACAGCAGTGGGGCTGAGGGATGGTGGGACATTATGAGGTTGGCCTGGCAGAAGGTGACTTAGGTCAAGGAGGCAGCACTCTCAGAAGAGATTAACGTTGGTCTCCCAGGACTGGATGAGTTCCCGTGACAGTGGGCTGTGATGAGGCTGCTCGCACGTCTCCTGCATCCCCTCTCTGCACACGCTCCCTTCTGCTCTCACCGGAGCCCCTGCCATGACATCCTCAAGGACACTGTGATGCGGCCAACGGCCACGGGGGTCAAGCAGATGCTGCTGTCACGCTCTTGGACCCCCAGAACTGTGAAGCAGAAACCACGAAACCCTCTTTTCTTCATAGAGCACCCAGCTTCAGGTGTTTAGATACAGTAACACAAAACAGACTACAACAAGTGTCAGAAAAACCGATTTGCTGCCTCTCCCTATGTAGAGGTGTGGGTATGACGTGTAGGTGTGTGTACCTGTGTACACACATCTACATGTGTGTGCTGGCATAGTTGCACATGGAACATATTCACACATACATATATACATGGGTGCACACGCACTTGTTTCATGTTTCATTGATGTTTACTATCGCCTTTTTGATTGATGCGGAGCCTCACCCACTGATGGAGTTCAAGTTTGAATTCCTTATTATTTTAGAAGAGAGTGAACTTATTTGATGGAACTGTATACAACTGCATAAGGAAAGAACTAAAATTTCAGTTACTTTTGTTTTGAAATTTCACTCAACATAGAGGGTGATCCTGTAAGTGAGAGTTAGCTGGTTAAAACTAGATTTCAAAAATCATATAACACAGGCTCTGAAGGAGACTACCTCATATGTGTGTGAAACTCCAGGGCTTCAACATATGAAACCAATATGGGGAATAAAGATAATGAAATTAACATGACATCTAGAGAATTTCAGATATCATGAACCCTAGGAAAGATAAGATGATATCACAGTTTAGAAATAAAATAGAAATCTTATCTTAACTGAAGCCAGTTGCAGGGTTCAGTAGTGGAAAACCTCAAGCCTTGTGTTACATCTTCCTATTGAAATAAATATCCAGGTACACTCAAGGCTGATGGTAAGAGTGAACTCTTGCCAAAAGTAAGGACCAATAAAGTGCATGGCCAAGAAATATTTTTAAATTCCTCTATAGAAATATGTAAAAAATAAAAAGGAATCATAGAATCACTTATCAAAAGTGTACACAATTCAGATGTTAAGGATAAATGAAATAGATCCCAATTTTCTCACACTTAACTCAACCATTCATTTGAAGGCATTTCTATTAATTCAGAGATGACTAAGTCATACCAAAGGACAGAAAAAAAATATAAGAGTTATATATATAGGGGGCCGCCGCTGTGGTGTAGTGGATAAAGCCACCGCCTCCAGTGCTGGCATTCCGTATAGGTGCTGATTCAAGACCTGGCTGCTCTACTTCACATCCAGCTCTCTGCTGTGGCCTGGGTAAGCAGCAGAAGATGGCCCAAGTCCTTGGAACCCTGTACCCACATGGGAGACCTGGAAGAAGCTCCTGGCTCCTGGCTTCAGATCAGCACAGCTCCAGATGTTGCAGCCACTGGGGAGTGAACCAGTGGATAGACAATCTCTCTCTCTCTCTCTGCCTCTGCTTTTCAAATACATAAATCTTAGCTGGCGCCGCGGCTCACTAGGCTAATCCTCTGCCTGCAGCGCTGGCACCCCGGGTTCTAGTCCCGGTCAGGGTGCTGGATTCTGTCCTGGTTGCCCCTCTTCCAGGCCAGCTCTCTGCTGTGGCCAGAGAGTGCAGTGGAGGATGGCCCAAGTGCTTGGGCCCTGCACCCCATGGGAGACCAGGAGAAGCACCTGGCTCCTGCCTTCGGATCAGCATGGTGCACTGGCCGTGGTGGCCATTGGAGGGTGAACCAACGGCAAAGGAAGACCTTTCTCTTTGTCTCTCTCTCTCTCTCACTGTCCACTCTGCCTGTCAAAAATAAATAAATCTTACAAAAAGAGTTTATATGTGTGTGTGTGTGTGTGTGTATGTATTAAGAGGTGGTATTCCTAAATCAATTGTGGTTTTGGTTAATCTGAAGATTTAACTCAAAAGACTTGTTCTATGTATACAATTACAAAGATTTTTATTTTGGAAATTATAGGAAATTAAAAAAAATAAATCTTGTAGTGTTAACTGCATTCTCTGTATGCTGGAAAATAAATTTGGGTAAAATTTTCACAACCCCTCCTATTTTCTGGATTTAATTTATTTATAAGAAATTGGAAAATATACCAAAGGGTGAGAGGTCACTTAATCTTTTGCTCTATTTCAGTTTTAAAAAACAAACAACATCATGATGAATGAGCATTGACATAGAGTTAAAACATTCCCATGAAAATATATATCACGAACTATACACAATCCATTAAACAAGACAAAGTCCATTCCATTTGAGTTCCTTCCTAGGCAAAGGGGAGGAAAGGGAGAGATGGAAGAGGTTGGAGGGAGGGAGAAAGGGGAGAGAGTTGAAGGGGTAGGGAGATGAGAGAGAGAGAGAGAGAGAGAGAGAGAGAGGCAATGATTCACAAGGGGTGGGGAGCGGGGTGGGGGACAACGGTTCAGGACAACTTGAGTGCTATTGCACACATTTGTTGTCATATCATCCACCCACTGGGAAGAGAGTTGACTTCATGTCCTCTCATTGAACAATGCCTCCTTCAGCACCCAGATCTTCCTGAGAGCTGCAACTACCCATGTGTATGTTAACAGAGTCATTGGTTTCTCCTGAAACCCATGAATATTTGAGGTTGTGAACCACCAAAATGTAGGTAATAAAGCAGCAGTACAAACCCTGTTAGGAAAATCCATTGGGTTTGTCCAGTGCATATAGTAGACATCACTGGAGTTAGTAAAAGGAAAATAGCTACAGAAGAAATGAATCAGGAGAGACAGACATAAAATAAATTTCCTGTGTGCCTCGTAGGAGATACTTTAAAACCACTTACTGTGCTTCACAGAGAAGTTTGAATTAATTTTTCTGATTGACAGTCACTGATTTATAATCACTAACCTGTATATCTCATGATTCTCCGTTTCAGATTTAATATAATTCTAGAAAGGCACTGCTCATACCGTAAAGAGAGACGGACCGTTACTAAGGTAGCTAAGCTTTTGGTTGTAGCTTTGTACAATATGAACAGCATGCAATTCATAACTAAGTATTTCCTCTTATCACACCCTGTGCTTGACCTGCTAATGCCCTTGGGCTTTTCTTTTGGGACAAAGATAATGTATTCAGAACTGTGTAAGAAATTGGAAATTCCCAAACAAGTTTGTCTTTGTTGCGGGCAAGGTTATTCCTTTTGAGCCCCATCAGATGTGTGGGAGGCTGCAGTGCCCCTTTCACAACCAAGCAAAGCGGAAGAGGTGTTGGGACTTCACCAGCTCTGTTTATAAGAGACTATGACATCTCAGAGCTCAGGCAACATAGTCAATGTATTCATCCGCACCAGTCTTGTGCCCCACCCATCCGCAGGAAGCCAGAGCAGGGCAACCCGCTGGATCAGCTCCTGGAAGGGGGCACAGAGACTTGCACACAGCGTGTGCTCTGTTTTGCAGAGGAAGAGGCAAGGAAGCTATCTGCATTGCATGAGCATAATAATTAGAAAATTCTAGGCAGTTGGAGTGGGATCACTGATGGAAGTGGGAAGAATAAGATAACTTGCTGTCTACTTTACAAGCAGTTGCACAGAGATTAATGGGCTAATTTCTGAGAAGCACTTAAACAGTTGTGGATGCCAAGTTTCAACATTCTTATTTATACATTGGCTATGTGGTAAATTTCCCCTGAGAGCATCATTGAAAGTCATGTAATAAATGTATCTTCTTATTCAATATCAATGTGCATGTTGTATAGGAGGTAGACTTTAATTGTGCAATAGCATGTAGATAGTATATCACCTCGACGTATGTGCAAGGGAAGATTATACCTCTCCAAATACTTAGTGTTTAAGAGTGGTCAGTGTTCCAGGGATGAAACATAGGAAATTAACCATTACAGGAGCATTGCGTTGTCCCCACGCCCAGACACCAGGATTCTGGGCAGGGAACATAACTTCAGAATGGGGCTGTTGGGAACAGAAAGGTGTCAGAAATCACACGTCTTGCCACGGACCTCTATATAAGAAACTCTTTAAAGAAAACGTCTTTAAATGTATAAGCAGAGACCGCAGAGCTCTGCAGAAAAGCAGAGGCTGGGAGAACGCAGCCTTGCAAATGTTCCATAGAAATTCTGAAGCAGTTTAAAAATTCAGGATATAGCTTACAACAATAAGTGTTCATGCAGTAAAAGACATATATAGTTTCATCGACATAGCTTGTTGCCAAGAAGCTTTTTTTTTAATTTATTATCATTATGAACTAAAACAAGTGTGACTTTTAAAATGTCACACAGTAGTTGGGCAAAATTTTTAATCCAATATCATAATGGTAATATCATAGCCCAATTAAAAACCCAAGAGCTAAACATTTTAAGCACTGAACAATATATTATTTTCTATAATAAACATCTGATATTAGTTCCGCAATAGCCAATGTTTGAAGCTGAAATAAAGATACTTTTGGTATAATATTCTTGATGAGATCTCTTACAAATTACATTGCACTCTATTCCTAAGGGCTGTGGCATCTGGGAAATGAAGATTTATAGGCAGTTATCATTGCCTATAATTACAGAGATGCCATTAGAACCCCTCTTTGCATTAAGGATGCCTCACTGATTCAACCTTCATTATTTGTTTAATGCTTGAGGTTTATTCTTTGCAGGACAGAGAGGCAGTGGGAGTGAGAGCAGCTATCCAGCGCAAGGTTAATTTGTCAATGATAAATGAGTGATTTCAAATGAACTGCATAGGTTACAGCTAAAATAGGTTCAGGCTGGAAGCCATTTTTTTTTCTATTCAGTTTAATTTGTATCTAAAAATAGAAAGGAGAAGATTTGACAACAGAAGAGTAAACACAAGTGACTATTGTATGAAGTCTTTCTTATGAGAGACAGAAGTTCATTGAGTGAATGATCTTTATAATGTGCCCTCGGAACAGTTTGCTAGGATTGGGTTGAGGATTTTCTTTTTAACAAATTTATTCTTATTATTAGTTTTAATTTGGAAGGCACTGGGGCACAGAGAGAAGCAGACACACAGATATCCCATTTGCTGGCTTCACTCCACAAATGGTCCCAACAGACCAGGCTGTACCAGGCTGAAGCCAGGAGCTGGAAGCTCAGTCCAGGTCTCTGCAGTGGGTGGCAGGGACCCAGGACTTGAGCCAACACCTTCTGCCTCCCAAGATGTGCATTGGCAGGAAGCTGGAATCAGGAGTGGAGCTGGGACCCAAACCATGCACCTGGGAGTCCAAACAGGCGGCTTAAGTGCTGAACCAAATGCCCACCACAGGAATTTGTTGAGGATTTTTTTTATCAATGTTCATAAAGGATTTTGATCTAGCGTCTTCTCTAGTGTGGGTGTGTGTCTTTGTCTAGTTTTGGTTTCAGGGTAATGGTGGCTTTGTAAAATAAATTTGGAAGAAATCTCTCCATTCTGTGTTTTAGAATAATGATTCTGAAGCCCTAACAGCTGATTCCTAGAAAAGGAGAGCGTTATGGGGGCTATCAGAGGCTGAGGGGAGTCGGAAGGATGGAGGGATGGCAAAGATCGATTTACAGGTACTATGTTATAGTGAGATGGGGTAAACAGTTCTGGTACTAAGCCGCACAGTAAGATAACTACAGACAATCATAGTATACTGTATGTTTTTCAAAAACTAAAAAGAAAAGGCTAGAATAAAAGATTTTGAATGTTTTCACCATAAGGAAATGATAAATATTAAAGGTGTTAGATATGTGCACCGTGATTGGACATTGTACAGTATCAAAACACCACAAGGTACCTCGCAAATATGCACAATTTTTATGTCAGTTCTAAATGAAAAGTACACAAAAATGAAGTTCATCAGGTTATTTTCATTCACAAAGCAAGCGAGATTTGTGATCCTAACTTAGCCCCAAGAGGTATTTATGTGCAACCTCATTTGCTGATACAACTGCAAAGCTATACATACATTTTTGCTTGGAATATGTATGTTTTGTGGGACAGTTGCAATAAACAAATTGCATTTCAAGGAAGTAGCTGCCTGGAAAAGTCATTCTGTCCAACTTCTCAGTTTATTCCAACTGATAAATTATGGCCATGGGCATGAGTGTTTTTCTAGAAACTCTGAGTAAGCATCCTTACATATACATCAAGGAAAGGAAGTCATGATGCCTGGGGGAAGGGGCTCCAGTTTATTCCTTTACTGCTTGGGACGCCCTGTGTAAGGTGCTTTGTCTAGAATGAAAAGACCCTGTTGGTGCACAGCAATTCTACCACCAGGCTGTCCCAGACACCTGCCTTTCTTTCCCAGAATGACTGTCATCATTAACTCATTTCCTCCTTCTTAGCTACTGGCAGCTGGTGGATGATACACGTGTTTGGGAAGGAGGGTGAAGTGAGGGTAAGCTGAAAGCTGGCATGGAATGGCTACGAATTGGGAACAGATAATGAGAGGTGAGAGAAAACTCGATCAAAACATAATGTGTGTCTTTACCACGTTGATAAGTCTTCTGTTCTATTTGTATGGAGGGTGAGACAGGTTGGAGTTGGCTGGATGCAGAGATGTGGCAGCACAGATGTGCTATGAAGTGGGGAGATGGACAGCAGACCACACAGCCTGGCACGCACTGGGCGATACTGTAACACGTGAAGGCCGAGCCCTGGGCAAGTTGGCAACTTTGCAGTGTAGGAAACGTCTCACTCCTCAGAAAATAGAAATCATTTTAATCAAGCTTGCACCAAGACGCGGGGATTTTAAAAAGGCTGCAGATACTAGATTCCATCAAACTGACAGCCCTTAATTATCTATTTAGCATCCATGTTAGAGCTATTAAGAAACTGAGTTTCTTTCAGTAGCATGTATATCATGTTTATGTTTAAAATAGACTATTTGGGGCAGGCTTTTGGCAGGGTGGTTAAGGTGCCACCTGGGAGACTCACACCTAATATTGTAGAGTCAGGATCCCAGTGCCAGCTTGGCTCCCAATTCCGGCTTCCTGTTCATGTGCACCCTGGGACAGCAGGTAAGGACTCTAGCAGTTGGGTCCCTGCCATCCCTGTGGTAACCTTGATTAAGATCCTGGCTCCCAGCTTCAGTCCTGAGGGGTCCTGGCCATTGCTGGCGCTTGAGGAGTTGAAGCAGGGGATGGTGCACTCTGCTCACTCATGCTCTCTCTCTCTCTTCCTCCCACTCTTGCAAATACTTTTTTTTTTTTTAATTAAACCTAGGGAGGCCAGCGCCGTGGCTCACTTGGTTAATCCTCCACCTGCAGTGCCAGCATCCCATATGGGCACCCGTTCTAGTCCTGGTTGCTCTTCTTCCAGTCCAGTTCTCTGCTGTGGCCTGGGAAAGCCATAGAAGATGGCCTCAGTACTTTGGCCCCTGCACCCACATAGGAGACCCAGGAGAAGCTCCTGGATCCTGGCTTCAGATCAGTGTAGCTCTGACCATTGCGCCCATTTGGGGAGTAAACCAACAGAAGGAAGACCTTTCTCTCTGTCTCTCTCTCACTGTCTGTAACTCTACCTGTCAAATAAATAAATAAAATCTTAAAACAATTAAAACTAGACTCTTTCTATGATGGATGCATGTTCTTTCCCTCTCCAAATCCTCCCCACCCTTTCCCTTCTTTGTTCCCAGAACGCCCAACGCTAGAGGTTAAAAACTCAACTGCTCTGGTGCTCTCTGACTTCTGTCCAGAATGTGCTCTGGGAATCAAGAGCAGAGGGTCAGCGTGGGGACGCAAGGGATGGAGCGTCAGGACCGCTGCTGCTTCCCTGCTTTCCGCCCTGGCTGCATCCATCCTCTGCTCTTGGTCCAAATTCTCTGACACTTCCTGGCCCCGATCTCCCCACGTCATATGGTTGGCAAAGGCGGCTTCCATTCAAGTGCAAGAGAGCCAAGCTTTGTAATGTTCCCGTACCCTGCCCTCACCATTGTCGAGTTTCTCTCCACGAAAGGCCCCTCAGATGGCCCACATTGAATGCGCCAGCTGCTTTTGTCCAGGACCCTGACTTTTACACCATAGTGTATATGCCGTATCTGATTTTTGCATTCATTTAATATCACCATTTTATTTTGTCATTAGCAGCTCACAGCATGGGCACTCATTCTAAAAATTGCTGAAAAACATGGCAATCATAACAAAATTGCTTTGAAATTCTGGGCTAAATTGGTTTAAGAAAGCTTTATGTTTTTCTTAAGTCTCCTTGGGTCACAGCATTTTCACTTGAAAATAAAACCAAAGAATTCGGATATTTATACCCCATGAACAATTGTAAAGCATTAAATTATGTTTTGAGAAGCAGGGAGAGAAAGAGACACACACAGATAGTAAGGGCTCTTCCATCTGCTGTTCAACTTCCCAAATGCCCATGACAGCCAGGGCTGGGCCAGGCTGCCGTCAGCAGGCGAGAACTCAATCCAAGTCTTCCAAGTGTGTGGTAAGGACCCGAGTTCTCGGGCCATCACTGCTGCCTCCCAGGGTGTGCAGAAGATAGAAGAAGGACACGAGCTGGGAATTGAACCCAGGCACTACAGAATTCTTACCTAGCAGGCCAAATGGTTAAAAGTTTAATACTGCTCACATTACAAATGAAATTCTCAAAAAGGACTTTTTCTCAGGATTTTTTGTAGATGGTCTTAGAGAATCTCATTAGAATATTATTGGTCATCTAGCTCTCCCATGTGGGTGGCAAGGGCACAAGTACTCAGGCCATCATCTGCTGCTTTCCGAGGCACGTTGGCTGGATTGGAAACAGAGCAGCTGGGGCTCACACCTGTGTTCGTATGGGATGCCGGCATTACAGGCAGCTCCCATAAACTCACAACACCAGGCCTGACGGACTCTTGATCAAAGTTCAATTCTTGTCTCTCCTTTCCTTTTATGCCATATTTAAAGGATATTTTACATCATCTTCATGGCTTCAACTCTTACATATATTCAATATTTTTCAAAACTGCATCTTTTGTCTTTAACTCTCAAGCTCCAAAAACTCCTATTTCTATCTAATGTGTTGTTATACCTACATAGTTGTCCTCTATGGAACTCAACTTTAACATGAGCAAAGTTAAACTCATTATTCTTGGTAATAAATTACTCCTCTTTTATTTGTACTTTCTCCCATGTACTCCGTAACCCTGAAATGACAGTCAGTCACCTTATTTCAGTGATTTTAGCTTGTGCATCTCCTAGGTTTTTTTTTTTTTTCCTACCTACTGTCATTTACTGAATGAATCGCAGTGTTTCCTTTATCCTTTTGTCTAAGCATGCACTGTTGGATTTAACTCTCAAGCTCTATCCCTGCTTCCATCAACTTGGTTTTGTATCTTCCCATCATCACATATTTGAAATAACCTTCTAAAATTTGTAAACTTGATTACACAGTTACTTAATTAAAACAAAAATTGTTCATATTATGCTATCACACAGAAGTTCTCTTTCACTGAAACTTTAAAAAGAAAGGTTTTGGCCAGCGCCGCAGCTCACTAGGCTAATCCTCCGCCTTGCGGCACCGGCACACCGGGTTCTAGTCCCGGTCAGGGCACCGGATTCTGTCCCGGTTGCCTCTCTTCCAGGCCAGCTCTCTGCTGTGGCCTGGGAGTGCAGTGGAGGATGGCCCAAGTGCTTGGGCCCTGCACCCCATGGGAGACCAGGAGAAGCACCTGGCTCCTGCCATCGGATCAGCGCGCCGGCTGCAGCGGCCATTTGTGGGGTAAACCAACGGCAAAGGAAGACCTTTCTCTCTCTCTCTCTCTCTCACTGTCCACTCTGCCTGTCAAAAAAAAAAAAAAAAAAAGGTTTTAACATCCTGGCTCCTGCCAGCACTTCTGCCTGATCTCCTAGCGTCTCCCTGCTGTAGACTGTCCATCTTCTTACCACAGTGTCTACAATTTACCTGACATGGAAGAGCGGCGTGGGGAAGTGTGGATGCACTGTCTGATCATTTGCCGCATTACTCTGTTTCTTACTGAGAAGTCCTACGTATGCTTCCAACATCGCTCTACCTGGTGCTTCTTCCCTCTGCCGTTCTCACATCTCCAGGCGCAGTGCATCACGCTGACCTTGGTGCATCCGCATGTATGTATTTGCACACAGGGCACTGAGATGGTTCACTTACTCACATGTGTTCCAAATTAGCCTGTGGCCTCTGGGTTTAGAAGAAAGCTTGCTTCAAGGCTTCCTTCCTCACTTGCTAGCACAGGGCCTGGGTGAGCATCCACCCACAGGCAGGAGGGTAGGAGAGAGAAGGAAACGGATGGCGAGCGCAGAAAAGTAAACCATGCAGGCCGGGAATAAGGATCCTTGAGGTCAGATGGAGAGCGACCGTGGGCCACCATCAGATGGAAGAAGACCAGAAGTGATGAGAAGCTCTTACAGGATTTTTTTTTTCTGGGAGTAGAACTAACAAGGTGGTAACAGCATCCTGAAACTGGAAAGTCACAGGAGACTGCATCTCCTCCGTTTGCTATTTAAGGAGAGCCCTGGCGCACTGGAGAACTCTGTAGGGTCTATGATCCTGGTGTCCATGGGAAGGCTTCCAATAAGGCACAGCTGCCTGATGAGTCCTGGGCAGGCAGAGACATTCTATGAGGCCAGAAAGGATGAGAAAGCGTGAATCCTGGGAGGTAAAATAGCACTCTGATCCTCGCTAAGTAAAACTGTGTGGGTACATAGGAACAGAAGACTAAGTCAAGGCCGATGTCAGGCCAAGTGGGAAGACACTTCGAAGCTTGGAAAGCACCCCTCCCTACATTGCTATGTCTTTCTACAAGAGCATCTAAGAAAACATAGATTCCATATTCTGTACTTTGGAAATTTATATTCATTAAATAAAAGTTAAAAAACAAAAAACATATATTCAATCTCCCTGAGCCTATCCAAGGGGAGTTTAGGACTTGTTCCTCCTACTTTTCTTACAAAACTCACTTGATGTTCACCTCCAAGTTCTCCTTAAATGCAAGAGAACGCGTTGCACAAACACTGCAACCTATTTCACAGTCAGTGGCCTTACTCTCCCGGGGGGTTTCCTTCCCAGTATCACCTCATGGGGGTGTTCCCTGTCATGGCCAAGGTCAGCCCCTGCCTCTGTGGACAGCAGGTGGTGTCTGATATCACCTGTCTCCTCTCCGTGCGCTCCCAGTACCAGAGTCAACTCCTCAATGCCATGATGACATCATGAGAGCCCCGCCCCGGTATTGATGGGCAGCCACTCCGCTTGACACCAGTGCTACTCACGTTTGCTGCCCTTGCCCACCTGTTTGACTACACCTCCGCAACCTCATGCCCCTTGTCTATTCTGCACATGGATTTAAGCTACTTTGATCACTGTATTCTTTGATCGTCCTTCTCTGCTCTGCTCTTAACATTCACATGAAGGAGCTTTTGAACCACGCCATCTGTGGTTAAAGCCTGGGACTCCAGCTCTGAGGACTTCCTTTTTATGACCACAGGTATTTCTTCATCCCAGCTTTTCTGTTCTTATGTGTTTGATTCTCTCCAGTCAACCCCTAGTGCTCACCTAGTCTTTACTCTTTGTAGGCCTAACGGCCAGCAGTTTCATCACTAATGTCATGCATCTGTAGATTTTCACGCCTGACTCACTCTGACCTTCTGTCTCTAGGTAGGTGCCATCCATATTTTAAGTTGGAGAAAATATTTTGCGATTTTATTCCTGAGTGCTGAGCACTGTTGAAACAAAGGGAACTCTATTACAGGAGAGAGCTAACTAACAACAATTAATCCCCAAAGCTGGTTGGCTGCCCTGCAGTCTGCACGCGACACATAGGGAAATGTTCCCTCAACTTGCTTAGCTGCAGCTTGATGGAAGCACTCTGGATTCATCTGATGCAAAAATATGAATTACAAACCACACGCTCTTTAAAATGGAAGTTTCTCTACAAGCAATTTATCCAGAGACAACTATCAGAAGGTGCACAAATACATATCCACTTAGTTGTACATAATGAGTTTATAAATAAACTATAGGAGTGCACTATAATGCAGTCATTAATTGTATATCTGTGTTAATGAATGTGGCAAGTTATTTTACTATATTACTGAGGAAAATAGCATAACAGGTGTTTTTATCTATGGGAGTATGCATCTATGAGAAAAGGTGAATTTCTTTTATTTGGATAATTTTTTTAAAATCCATGCACGATTTTTCCTGCTACACTTCTTCACAAGCTTGTTGAAGAGCCCTAGCCTCTAATACCATGTGCGATCATGTATACATATCTGGTGTTACAAGTGAATAACTACTGCATGTGTTTTATAATCTGGAGAAATGTTTGCAAGTTATTAATAATTATTGATATTGGCTCATTTGGCTAATCCTCCGCCTGCGGCGCCAGCACCCCGGGTTCTAGTCACAATTGGGGCGCTGGTTTTGTCTCGGTTTTTCCTCTTCCAGGCCAGCTCTCTGCTGTGGTCCGGGAGTACAGTGGAGAATGGCCCAAGTGCTTGGGCCCTGCACCCCATGGGAGACCAGGAGAAGCACCTGGCTCCTGGCTTTGGATCAGCTCAGTACACCGGCCACAGAGTGCCGGCCATAGCAGCCATTTAGGGGGTGAACCAACGGAAAAGGAAGACCTTTCTCTCTCTCTCTCACTGTCTAATTCTGCCTGTAAAAAAATTGATATCCGCTACTGTAATTTTGCATATGTTTGATATTTTTTCCTTATTTTCTTCTCATACTTTTCACTGCTTAAAGTCCCTGTGCCTATTACTGTAGTAAGAAAAATAATACAGGTAAACCAACAATTTTGAGGAAGATAGCGGCTTGGATATAATTATTTTAGTTTCTGTCTCTGTTTTGCTGCTGAAATCTAGGTTGCTGACTGCAGTTTGTCTACTGTAACCATTCTCATGATGAGCAATTAGCAATGAGCTCCCTCAGGAGCCTGGTGGGGTGAACATCCTCTGTATTAAAACATGGCTGCTCCAAACCCAAGCTCGTCCTTGAACTCTTCCACTGGCTCATTTTCCCTCACTTTCTCCCTAAGTTCAGACATCCCCATGTTCAGCATACATTCTCTTTCACTCTGCACATTCTTCATGACTCCCAATATCATCCTTATGAATGATTCTCAACTTATTATCTAAATACCAAATTACATGCAAAGTGTCCATTTGCATAAAACAAGCCTGGAGTTGCCTCAGACTCCATAGGTTCAAACTGTAACCTTTTAGTTTCCCTTCCAACTTTCTTTCTCCTGTGCCTTCAGCTTCATGCACACCACTAGCCTCCTCCCTGTTAGGATTTAAAAAACTCCAGCTTGTTGAACTTCCAGCCCGCCTGCCTCGTAGCCAGTCACCACATCTGTATTGATTACGTGCCTATCACGGAGTTGTCAGTGGGTGAACGCAGTGAAGTTTTGGATGAAGTGTGACTTCCTTTGTGTTTCCCATTATGCAGCCCTAATTTGGACATGAATCACTCCTGTGTTAGATACGAGAGTTCTTCCAAAAGTTTGTGAAGGAATTAAAAGAAAAGTTTGTTGTGGTGCAGTTGAAATCCAGGCATGTTCTCTACATGAGTCACATTTGCATGAGCTTTTTGAGGACTCTTTTTTTTTTTTGACAGGCAGAGTGGACAGTGAGAGAGAGAGACAGAGAGAAAGGTCTTCCTTTGCCGTTGGTTCACCCCCAATGGCTGCCACGGCCGGCGCACCACCCTGATCCGAAGCCAGGAGCCAGGTGCTTCTCCTGGTCTCCCATGGGGTGCAGGGCCCAAGCACTTGGGCCATCCTCCACTGCACTCCCAGGCCACAGCAGAGAGCTGGCCTGGAAGAGGGGCAACCAGGACAGAATCCGGCACCCCGACCGGGACTAGAACCCGGTGTGCCAGCGCCGCTAGGTGGAGGATTAGCCTATTGAGCCACGGTGCCCACCATTTTTGAGGACTCTTTGTATCCAAAATGGCCTTCCAATAGAACCTTCTCTCTCTGTGTTCCTTCGATCACCCAATCATCAGTATTAAGTTTCTGAAATTTTCGTTATGATCACCTCTTCGTAAAGAGAAAAAGAAAATGGCTGATAGTTAGTTTGATGCTTCTGGTACCTCCTCCAACACTGCATTTCAGTGTTCCTCTGGGACTTCATTCCCCATACACAGTGTACTTCAGCCCCAAGACACTCCACTAGCTTCAGAAGCCTACCTCTGTTCTCCTCAAAAAAAGAAATGTTCCGTGTCTGACAAGGGTTTGGAACTGGAAGAGAGCTGACTGTTGATTCTGCACTATTTCCTTGACTGTCTTGTCCCAGTAAACCAAAACCAGAGCAAGTGTGCATTCTCTTTTTCAGCCTTCAATGAATGAATCTCTTTTTCCGTTTTATGTGGATTGCACCTTGAAACTGCTGAGTTAATCCTATAAGTGAGTTAGCATGACATAATTGTGAATTACTTCAAAACAGAAGCCTCTTTTAAAAAGAACACATATTATAATTACCTGGAAGGAATGACAATAGTCACCATGTTTTGAGCAATATTATGTATATTCTATTTAAAATAAATTTTACAGTATTAACAAGGAGGGGAAGGAGAATTAGTGTAGGTATTCAAGTCAGTGGTGGGAAGATGAATAAAATATGAAAAGTGACACCGGCATTTATAGTGAGACCATAGTTTTAAAATAATTAACACCTGAATCCTAATTAGCAACTCAGAGTTGGGGAAAAATTAAAAGGCTGAAAACTTTATTCCAGAGTTAAAAAAAAAAAAAAGCAACAGCAACCATGTTGATGAAGACAATGGAGTTTCTGGGCAACCAGAGTCTAACTGAGGGAATTCTGATGAAGAGTTGAGATAGGCTATGCCAGCCAGGGAAGTTCCTGATTAGGCAATTAACCATTCATTTCCCACTCACACTCCTTGTTTGTTGAAATAATACCGGGGTACATTAAGAAGTCCATGGAAGGGGCCAGTGCTATGGCACAGCGGGTTAAAGCCCCAGCCTGCAGCACCAGCGCCGGTTCGAGTCCCAGCTGCTCCACTTCCAATCTAGCTCTCTGCTATGGCCTGAGAAAGCAGTAGAAGATGGCCCAATTCCTTGGGCCCCTGCACCCGCGGGAAGAAGTTCCTGGCTCCTGGCTTCAGATTGGCTCAGCTGTGGCCATTGCGGTCATTTGTGGAGTGAACCAGCAGAATGGAGGACCTCTCTCTCTCTCTGCCTCTCCTTCTCTCTCTATGTAACTCTGACTCAAATAAATAAAATATTTCTTAAAAACAAAAGGAACTCCATGGAAAATGGAACTAGAAGGTAAGTTTATTTTAGTACAAAATTTTGTGTGATGTTCATGCATAATTTTCTCCTAATACACATTTCCCATGAACTTTTTGAATTCAAGACATTGTGTTGGGGAAACAGATTCCAGTGGTTCATAATGCAAAGAGAAGTGCAGCTGGTATTTGGTGCAATGGTTAAGATGCCACCGTTCTGTAGTGGGGCACATGAGGCAGAGTCAGGAGTCCTCTATGCATCTAGCTCCCGGCTAATGTGGGTCTGAGCAGCACAGGTGATGGTTCCTGGGGGGACTTGGACTGAGTTCATAGCTCGCAGTATCAGCTTGGCTCTGATGGCTGCAGCACTGGATCAAGTAGTGGATGGGAAATCTCTGTCTTCCTGACTTTCAGATAAGTAAAAAAAAATTAGAAAAGAGAAGATGGAGAAAAAGAGGAATAATAACAGAAGGAGGAGGAGGTGGAGGTGTGATAAATGAAATTATTGCATGCTTACAATATACCCTCTGTTTTTCTAAGTGGTATATATTTATCAACTGCTTTTTTTTCTTTTCTTTTCTTTTCTTTTCTTTTCTTTCTTTCTTTCTTTCTTTTCTTTTTTTTTTTTTTGACAGGCAGAGTGGGTAGTGAGAGAGAGAGACTGAGAGAAAAGTCTTCCTTTTGCCATTGGTTCACCTTCCCATGGCCGCCACAGTCGGCGCACTGCGGCCGGCACACCACACTGATCCGAAGGCAGGAGCCAGGTGCTTCTCCTGGTCTCCCATGGGGTGCAGGGCCCAAGGACTTGGGCCATACTCCACTGCCTTCCCGGGCCACAGCAGAGAGCTGGACTGGAAGAGGGGCAGAATCTGGCGCCCTGACCGGACTAGAACCCGGTGTGCCGGCGCCGCTAGGTGGAGGATTAGCCTAGTGAGCCGCGGCGCCGGCCTATCAACTGCTTTTAAAAAATATTTATTTCAGGGATAGAGACAGAGATAGAGATTGCTTATTGGTTGGTTTACTCCCCAAATGGTCACAACAACAGGTGCTGGGCCAGGCTGAAGACGGGAGCCAGGTACTCCATTCATATCTCTCCCACGTGAGAGGTAGGAGACTAAGTACTGCTTGAGCTATCATCTGTCTCTGAGGAGCATTGAGAAGCACTGGATTGGAAGCAGAGCAGCTGGACCTGAACCAGGCACTCCAATATAGGATGCAGATTTAACCCACTACCGCCTTGTAATTCTGGCTAGGTAGCTACTGTTATGGTTTCTTATTATACAGTTAGGAGAACTAAGGCACAACCTGGTCAGAAAACTTCTCACCAAGATCACCCAGCAAAGAATCTGAATGGGCTTCAATCCCAGAGGATACTTCATGCTTCCAAGTCTGTGCCTTTGTCACCAGAGTACACTGTGCCTTCGTCTCTAGGGTGTATAGTAGGGAACATACTGCACTGAGACCCAAACACAACCAATTCAAGAAAATACGCTTTAGGAAGGGTTTTTCAAAATTCTATGGGAATGCAGAGGAGAGTGGGGATCATTGCTGACCGAAGTGCTAGCAGAAGACTCAGCCATCAGATGAAGCCAGTGCACTTACAGCTCAGGATCTGGATGGAGGAACAGTCAGGCTGTGTGGGAAGGACTGAGTGAGCCAGCTTTGGCAGAGTGTGGGTCAATTTTTCAGACTAGTAGATGGGGATGGTACAATTATCAACTGAACTTTGGTACCGGACATGGGATAATAAATAATAGGAACAGCTAAGTCTACATCAGTTAATTTTTTATTATATATTTAAATCAGCTGCTCAAAGCCTTTGGTTTTGGGAAAGGCATGAATGGTAACTTCTGAAAAACTGGTAATCACATGCACATAATATTTTTAAAAACATCTTTTACAACTACATACAAAGATGCAAAGCTCTTCTGCAATAATTTTGTTTTCTAAAATAATTGGTATTTTTTGCTGCCATAAAATTGTACATAGTTATGGGTTACCATGTTTTGTTTTGATACATGCATTGGGTAGACATGTGGTCAAATATATATATGTATATATGTATATATATTTAATCAATCATTTATTGTGTGTATATATATACATATGTTTATATTTACTTAAACATTTATCATGTCTTTATGGTTTAAATATTCAAAAATCCTTCCTTCTCACTTTTTTCCAGAGAAAATGTACAGTATATTGTTATCACAGCCACCTCCGCTGCAACAGAGCACCAGCTCTCCTCCCAGACGGTAGGTGAATACCCATCACTCAGCCTTTTTGCAACCCCTCTCTGCTCTCCTCCTCACAGGCCCTGGTAACCATCATTCTACTCTCACCTTCCATCAGATCAGACCCTGTAGTACTTGTCCTTCTGTGCCTGATTTACCTTGCTTAACATAATGACCTCCTATCCCACCCATGGTGTTGCGAATGACAAGCACCCATCCATTCTGTGGGTGGACAGTATTCCATTGAGGAGACAGGCCACATTTGCTTAATCCATTCATCAGTCAGTGGGACTGAAGTTGCTTCCACTTCTTGCCTGTTGCAAAGACTGCAGCAATGAGCAGGGGAGTGCAATGGCTCTTCAGCAGATCAATTCAGTTTCCCTTAGATAGTCCCAGTAGTAGGGTGGCTGGCCCATATGGAGTTCTCTTTTTAGTTTCTTGGGAGAAACCTTCATACTGTTTTCCACAATGGCCACACTAATTCACATTTTCATCAGTGGTGCACAGTTGTTCCATTTTTGCCACATCCTTGCCCGCACTTGCTATATTTTTCTTTTTGATGTTAGGCAATCTATAAAACAATTTTAAGTCTTTCATTCCATACATAAACCTTTTTGCAAAAGTGCATATGTAGGAACTTCTATCTTTTAACTGTTGCTATGAAAACTACTAATTAAAACCATGTATCAATTCCAAGAATTTTAAGAATGTAGACCAAAGAAATCCTTTGTTACAATAGTAACACTAAAATAAAACAGAATTCTTTCTAAGTTAAATGATAGAATAACATGTCTGAGAGTATTCTACCAGATTCTATGATTATAGAAATGTGCCTCATTGCTTTAGGTAAAACTAAACATTTGGAAGTTAGTCGCTTTTAGTGTCTACTTAGTCAAGTTTAATTTTTATCAGAAAATTGTTACTGGTATTATTATTATTTTGTTCCCTAGGCATGACATCGCTCTGGCCACCAACACAGGCATCAAACCCCCAGCTCTGCCCCTGACTGATGTAACAGCAACACCATGAACGAAGTGTCCCTTTGCCCATTGCCAAGAGTGGCAGAAAATTATTTTTAATTTATAAAATACTGGGTAATTTATACGAAAAACAAACAAAAATGCTTTTGGTAATAAGTTTAATCTTTTTCCCATAGGCAAAGTCTCACTAAGCTCTCTGTAAGTTAATGATTTGATGTAGGCACGTGGCTTACTCATTTTACACTCAGATATCAGACAGAAATGGACAGTGTGGGTAATAAATGATATTTTTAAAGTATTGGAACTGTTACTTGAAGGAGCAGTTACTCACAGGACAATTTTTGAGACTCTTGTATAACGAATTCATTATTAAACAGCATCTGGTCATCTTTCCGACGAAGAATGCAGCACCAATTACATTTTATAGGTAGTAACATCTTCTTATAGTTTAAAATTGGATCACAAAACAAAACAACTGTGGTCAGAATATTTTTAACATATTTTTAAGCCTATAATGAGAACCAAGGCACTAAATCGAAGGAGACAGCATAAAGATAAAAACCATGTTAGTGACTCCGACCACCTTAGAAGGCTGCCTTTGTGAGAGGGGTAGATGCACACACAATCATTCCTTCTATCACTGTAAATCTAGTTCAGAAATATTCTGACAAGAGAGAGGTTGTATAAGTGTACAAGTCCCAAATAAATATTAAGATTTTATCCAGTAGGGCAAAATATTTTACCGTATAATTTTATAGTAATGGGCTGGCGCTGGGGCTCACTTGGTTAATCCTCCACCTGTAGAGCCGGCATCCCATATGGGCGCTGGGTTCTAGTCCTGGTTGCTCCTCTTCCAGTCCAGCTCTCTGCTGTGGCCCTGGAAGGCAGTGGAGGATGGCCCAAGTGCTTGGGCCCTGCACCTGCATGGGAGACCAGGAGGAAGCACCTGGCTGCTGGCTTCGGATTGGCACAGCACCAGCCGTAGTGGCCACTTGGGGAGTGAACCAACAGAAGGAAGACATTTCTCTCTCTCTTCTTTCTCTCACTGTCTAACTCTGTCAAATAAAAAAATAATAATTTAATAGCCAGAAGAACTCATACATTCTTCCATGATTATTGGTGTTAATTATATTGGCTGATTGTTTTAATTAAAGGCAATATGTGGAACTATCACAATACAATTTTGATACTCTGTGCTTAAAATTAACCTTTTGTACCCAAACAGTAGGCAAATCTTCAGCATTATAAAAATAGGAATATATGTTGTAAATATTATGAAACCAATAGCAAAACTAGTCTTCAGATAGCAATTTTAGATGGACAGAGCAAGAGAGAGAGAGAGAGAGAGAGAGAGAGAGAGAATATTATGAGTTCTTAAAAACATAGAAGTAGAATTTAGCTCATAAATGATTTTTATAAGCTGATCAATGGTCACCCAAAGATAATAGTCCCTAAGACCTGGGCTTCTAAATGTTACATGGAGTGGTCAAGTTTCTGCAGGTGTAGATGGGCCTAGGTCAAAGACTCTGAGTTACCCCTTATGGGCCCTGAATACCATCACACAGCGTCCTTCTAAGAGCAAGGAAGAGGGGTTAGATACCCACCCACAGGCAGGTGCAGGTGCGAGCAGAAGGGAACGGCTGAGGATGCTGCACTGCACACTGAAGATGGAGGAAAGGGCGACGATGGCTGTGAGTTGGGAAGAGGGGAAGAATGGATTCTGCCCAGGAGCCTTGGAGAGCAGCATGGCCCTGCCACTGCTTTTGACCCAGAGATGCTAATGCTGGGCTGGCGGCTTCCAGAGTGGTGAGAAAATACCTCTGTTGTCAGACAAGTCTCCATGTTTGTGGTGATTGGTTACAGTAGCACCAGGAAACCAATACAAGGATTCTCCATGCACAAAGGCAACAAAATTATGGTTAAAAATGCACTTGACAATGTAAAAGTCTTAATCTCATACTAAAGCCTAAAATAAAACATAAGCACTATTTTTGCTACAAGTACAACAAGGATTAATAAATTCATATATAAAGAAAGCAAATTACTAACATGCTACAAAAATAAAATTAGTTTAGAGTGCGATGACCTCCGAAGAAAGAAATTCAAGAGATGATAAAATATACATACATATATATATATATATATATCAGATTGTGGTATCCAACCCACAAAAGTTCCAAACCTCATTTTCCCTCTGTTTAGGTTGAGCATGTGAAAAATGAACACTTGCATCCCCTTCTTATAGAAGGAGAAATGTTAACATTTTTAAGGAACAGTTTAATTTAGGTATAAAGGACTATAAGTGTGTATGGATTTAACCTTATAATTTAATGTCTAAAAATTAGTCTCAAGGAATCATCAGAATGATTTATGCAAGGTTATTTGTCACAGTACTATTTCTTATTGAAAATGTTTGAAAACAACAAAAGATAAAAATAAGTATTTATTAATAGGAGAACAGATTTATATGTATTGGAAAATAATAGTGCCATAGGATGATGTGGTTATAAGTCCTGGATTCTAAATGCTTTGGTGGCAAAATTTGTTTGAAAAAAGTAAAATAATAAATTACAGAGTGTGTGGAAAAAATATGTGAAGAGGAAAACTGATAAAAATTTCATGAAAATGGACATTAAAAAGTTAAACATTTCAAAACTGTATAGTTAATTCTGATTGCTAGCTCTGTAGGTGATGCCTCAAGATTGCTTAGCATGTTGTCATATTTGCTTCTGATCTCTATATCCAATTTACTAGGTTTTAGAAAAATAGAAAAACTAATACTTTATAAAAGAAACTCCCCCATCCTTGTGCTTCTGGTTGAACAGACATCACTGAGTGAGGTGGAGAATGTCTGCAATTGGAAAAAACCATCTCGATTTGCTAAATAAAGCCAAACCTTTGGTTAAGAAGAGGTGAGAAGATAGTGAGAAATACAAATTTCTAATTTTTAAAGACTTTTTAAAAAAATTATTTACTTGAAAGGCAGAGTACAGAGAGAGAGAGAGGGAGGGAGAGAGAGATGCCTTCCGTCCTCTGGTTCACTCCCCAAATAGCGGCAACAGCTGGAACTGGGCCGATCTGAATCCAGGAGCCCAGAGCTTTTACCAGGTCTCCCTCGTGGGTGTAGGGGCCCAAGCACTTGGGCCATCTTCCACTGCTTTCCAAGGCACATTAGCAGAGAGCTGGATCAGAAGTGGAGCAGCTGGGACTCGAACCAGTGCCCATTTGGGATGCTGGCACTGCAGATGGCAGCTTAACCCACTATGCCACAACATGGGCTCTTCTAATATTTCTTATATTTAGAACAAATATGGTTGACAGGACAGGCAATCAGTGTGAAGAGAAGGAAATGACTTGTATGGTGTAGAGTGCATATCTGCTTCTGCCTCTGAATTAACTGAATGAATTCTGGGATCCTCTAAGCAGGTGCAGAGCGTAGCAGCTACTGCTCCCCTCCCCCTCGCCTTCTCTACCCCCAGGGAGCTGTCCAGGCAAGAGTGCTCCTGCCCACAAAGTGTGAGTCTTAGCAGAACTTAACAACCAGACAGTGATGCTCAGGGTTTAGTAGGTAAAATATATGGTATGTTTAAGTTACATCTTCAAGATACTTCAGGCATGGTTTACCTTCTGGATTACATCTGCACAAATTGACTACCTAAGCTCTTTAATAGTTGGTGGGAGGGAATTATGCACTGAAGGGCTTTCTGCTTTGAGTCGGGCAGTGTGAAGTACCCAGCCATTCCTTTGTCACAATCTGTGTTGGTCAGCGATTTGTCACTATAACAAAGTACTTGACACGGGTTGCGGATGGTGGAGTGGAGGCTGCAGCTGCTCAGGTAGAGAGAGCGTCTTCTCGGCTTCACGTTGTGGCAGGTGGCAAAGGCTGGTGCGTGTGTGGGAGCAAGCGTGCTGGCAGCCAGCAACTACGTCAGATCAAGAAGCAGAGCGAGTTTGGCTGCAGCCAGGCTGGTGCCTTCCTAAGAGTCCAGTTGTGAGAATTCCCGCTGGGTCACAGGGGCGGTACCTGGCACCCTTCTCAATGCAGGGCTTTCCGTAAGAGCTCTTAGCTTCCACCACCTCCTGACATCACCACCCAGGGGACCAAACCTGGCAGGACAACCAAATGATACCCAAACCTTAGCACCACCCAGCAGATAGAAAACCATTCAGATTTGTCACTTCAAGGCTGAGATGGGCATTTTTCACTCTCCCTTTTGGTTCAAGACAGTCATGAAGAGCACTTATTAATTACGGCGAGTCCTCATGTTCCCCGATCTGTGTTTTTCTCTTCAATACATTCTCTTAGACTAACGTGTGGGCTATTCTTTAAAATGGCTACACATATTGCACCTAGGGAAATTATGAGACTAGACTTTAAAAGTGTTCCAAATGCTTGAGAATGCCACTCAGACAACTCGAGAGGCACAAGTCCTGTTGGCACCACTCAGATGTGCGTCTGAGCTGCCTGCCCAGCCAGCAGCCTCCCCCACCGCAGCCGGGGACAGTAGAAGTGGAGCCAGTGCCTGGAGGCTGAGGCGCATGGTCAAGGACATGATTTCACCCGGCACTGAGCACGCCTCTCGCCGTGAGAATCAGCAGATAGGCACTTAGCTTTCTCCAGAATGTGTCTCTACTTATTCTGGCAAACGATAAAAAACTGCATTCTTCTAGCCCAGCTATCTAGAAGAGTTAAAATATTTTTTCTCAGACACATGGTTCAATAAACAGCATGTCAATGATTGTTTATAGTGCTAAAAGGTTTTCCCCAAGCATACCACCTAAAAACTCCACTCTTTGATGTTGCGTGCTCTCTCTGTCTTTTTAATTACAGTGTGTGCTGGAAGGGGCAGCACCTTCAGAAATGTTCCTTAAGACCTTAAATCACGCAGTGCTTCCACTAGAAGGGAGTAAGGCTCCAAGGAACAAGGAAAGAACTGCTGCCCTGAGAGGCTGGGCCAGCGGAAGGCCACGTGTGGCTGGGCATCCGTGGTTTCAGCTCTGATCTCCCGTGGATGGGAGACCCGGGCGGGCCTGGACTTGGCACACCGCACTAACACTCCTGCGGTTCCATCCTCTCCCGGCTGCGGCAGAGGAAGAAAGCACCTGTGGGCACCATGTATCCTGCCTGACCTCTGAGCCAGCCCCAGCGGCTCTACCTGAAAATTTACAAACCTGAAGGATCTCGGGAGGGAAGGGCCCATTCTTCACATCCACCCCCCTCGCTGATTGACAGCTCATGCAGAGACTCTTTCAGATTCATTTCAAGCAGGGAGTATCTGCTCTGAGAACAGCAGTTAAGACCAAGATAGAAAAAGAATTTAGTAATGAGGGGACTTGTGTTGGTTACAATCAAATGGTGTTTTTTTTTTTTAATTCTTTTTCCAATACTCTTACATAAAAATATAATAAACACATCCAGGTCTCCCATTTCCCATGGTGGTGGATTAAGATTTTTTTTTTCCCCCAGACACAAACGACTCAGAAAATAGTATATCAACCAATGTTTATAGAGCTGAAAAACACTTCAAGTATACAATGTCATTTTGGAAATTAGAGATTAAAAACTCAGACTTCAAGATGCTTCAAGGGCATGATTCCAAGTCTGAGGTCGTGTTATGTGTGGGAATCAGTGGTGACCTGAGCATGGCCCAAACTCTTACTAAATATGAAGGTATTTTGAAAAATTGTAGAAAATGGAATTAAAAGTTGTTCATTTTTGTGGAACAAAAATTGAAATCCTTGAATCATTTTTCATAACATGCTTTTCCCACTTACTTTTTGAAGTCTCCTGGTATATGATCATCTTGGGCAAACCATATAATCTTCCTGATTTTTCATGTTTTTAAAATAGTGTTCAAATCTCCCTCTATCTTATGCAATTATTTTAGGAGTTAAGTAAGATAGTTGGTGTGAAAATTGTATAAAATAAATAAAATAAGGTAGAATATGTCTGAGCAAAGTGATGGGACACCATTATATCTGAGTTCTTTTTGCTTCTGTAACTGGTTTTCTTTCTAATTGTACTAAAACAAACATAAATATGATTACTAATATTGTGTTATTTCAATAAGTCTGGTTTCCTTCCTGCGTAATTAAAAATTATACACTTCAGAAGTCTTCAGATATTGTATCGCTAAGAAAGAAATTTTATAACCAGCTGGTAGCTAGAGATATACAAACTATTCTTATGAGTTTTTTAATAGTGTATGGAAACCTATAATTAAGTACAAAAAAGCTATTTCTCATGTATCACTAGTTAATTAGAAATATACAAAAAATTACATTTTGGTTATGTTAATACTTTTTTGGTCTCTTGGTTAGAAACAAGCAAACAAAAAATAAAGCCATACTATTTAACTGTTTAATTGCTTCCATTTTGTTTGGGAAACTTAACCTCAGTTTAACCTTTGTGGCTACTGTGCAAGTTAAAAATCAAATGACTTTGACGATCTCAGTCCCAGAATAATAAACTCTTTGGGGGCTTTAAGCCTCTCTACCTTGACCAGAGAGAACAGAGCGGTCTTTGAGTTGTTTGTGTTCCTTGATTGATAATGAGCAGTTTCTCCGTCTACATCTGTGTGGGACCATGTGAGGTCTGCTTCAGCCTGCTGGGAGTTTAGAGGAGGGAGAAGCAATCGCAGTGGGTTTAAAAAATTGTTCTAAAGATGACATTTGGGAGGCAAATATTTTGGCCACAGGCCAATGTGATTTTTTTGATGCTAAAACAAGCTTGGCACTTTGCATTTGCTTTTTAATCTGTTTTCACAATTCAATACAAGTTGACAGTTCGCCACTCTTAAGTAATGGAAGCTTTCTTCAAGTGGATGCTTCTATCAATAGGTTTTCCCGAAAATATGCAGTGAAGGAAAAGTTCCAGAATCATGGAATTTTATACTGACTTCATCACTGACTATGAAATTTATTAGCCATCATTCTATTTGTCAATTATGGAGTATCTTATTTGTGTGTTGGTTTTCTACATATATATTATATATATAGAACACACATACACAGACGCAAACACACACACACACACGCACATGTGCACACACACACATGCACACACTCATGTCCAGGATATAGATAATCTCCTGAAGAATGAAATTTTTTATTAAATGGAAATGAGCTCATAGTCATAAAATCCCTAGAACTTGCTCTTCTTACAGAGTTTTTCTCCAGAATTTGCCTGGGTAAATAAGCTTAACATAAGCTGTACTTTTTAGCCATTTATGCCACTAGAGAAGTGTGTGTCAAATTTGAGCTTATCTATGGCCTTCACAACACGCTTGCTATCTTTCTGTGCTTCTGGTGATCTTCAGTTCTATCAGTTTTGTGGTTCCTAGGGTCTTTGGGAGCACTGGCGAATGTGAAAAGGATCATCTGTGGATACTTTTTACACAGCTTTGTGGATCCAAGGTGCTATGCTTTGGAAGTGATCAGGAGAGCAGCTGGGGTGGAATTTCTGATGTGGAACAGCAGGTTAGAAGCCAGGAAGACTGATACGCATGATCGGGAGCCCGGAGTCAGCTTCCAAGTGGACAGGAGGACTTGAAACCAGAGCACATGGGCAAAAGAACTGACTCCAGCATCCGCAGTGGGTTCCCAAATACCCTTAAGGGAGAACAACAAAGGTTAAGTGAAGACAGAGGGATTAACTTTGAGCCAAAAAACAGTGGATTTCTTTATTGCCTGGAAGGCTATGCGAGGAGTGGACTGGAGTGGACATCCTGCAGAAACCACACTGCACACCCAGCAGCCGCCCAGGACTCTCCATGGAGCTCACGACGTGACTCATCCAGTGCCTCTACATACTGCACTTCCCCGAAGTAGCAAAAGCAGTTTGTCTTATCTGAGAACAACCAGCAGGGTTTTCTGTAAGAAAAGAATCTATAGGGTTCTTACAAGAGGGAAGGGCTCTTAACCAAGAGCCCCAGGAGAAGTCAAATCTTCTCTCTCCCTTGTGAACTGATGCTTAAGACAATGAAGTTTCACACATTCAAGAATGTGGGTTCTTCAAAGCAAAAATCAAGCAGTTGCAGAGAGAGTGCACACTCGCTGGTGCTGGGATACTTGCTTTTGTTGTTCTGAGAAATCTGACAGCACATATGCTTGTAATAAATAAAGATAGAAGAACAATAGAGCTTTTAAAACAATAGCTTTAGAATCCAACAAAAGTAAGTCTGTTGGAGGTCAAAATGATGCCCAACTGTGCGCATTGGGCTTAATCCAGGTCTGGACTGGATGAGCACCTGCTAGAGTGGACAGAGGGAAGCCCAGGCAGTACTCATCTCTGAACACGAGGGGTCCCTGCAGAGTTCAAGCAGCAGTGGACTCAGCACTAGACCACTTGACTCTTGCCTGTGGACAGTCACTCCGTGAGTCTAGCTAAAATGTGATGTCACCTACTTTGACAGCCACGGGATGACAGAAGATGAAAGATGGATAAACAATTTATACTCAACTACAAGGGGACTGATCTTCATAAAAGGCAAACCACAGACTAACGCGAGGGCAGTGAGGTTTTTTCCCATATGTGATGTTCAGTGGCCTTTAGCAATAGGCAGTGGAATGATCTACACAGCCAAGAGCTATTGTCTCCTGCCTAAGTACCAAAGTTGTCACCTAGGATAGTGTTTGAAGGACATACATCATTTATGGAGAACCAAATTTCCACATATTCTATGTAACATATATTAGAAAAATAAGTTCTCACCTACCCTATAAATTAGGATAACATACAAACGTTAAGAGCTTCTATTATACGATAGATAATCAAAATATATCGGCTGATATAATGTGGAACCCAGCATCTCCTCTCCCATCCATTTATGGAAATTGCATTACGTAAAGGCAGTAATATATTTTAAAATGCTAAAAGTAAGAATTTAAACTAGGCTGACTAACGGAGATCAGACATCAGAAGCTTAGCAAGTCTTCTGTGCCTAAGTAACTTAGAAGTTTGCTTTCTGCAAATGCCAGTGTTTTTCTAAATGCAAATTCTGCTGAAGTGCTTGTAAAACACTAAGTAAATAACTGAGTAAATATTTACTGAGCGCGTACTACAGGGGTTTGGAAATAGCAGGGAAGCAGGGCAGATCCAGTCCCGGCCCTTCGAGTGTTTCTACTCCAGTGGAGAGAGAATCTGAAAGAACAAAGACCACGGTCAACATCGTAATGGCTCTGTAAGGTTAAGTTAGGAGAGAGAACAAGAGTGTAAGGTAGACAGATGTATTGTATGTGTGCACATATTTGCTGCACATTCAGAGAGATCTAGATGTGCAGTGTACCTATTGCATGCATATGCACATATTGTGCATGGTTCACACATAATGCATGTATGTATATGTAACTGCACATGACAGTCAGGTTCGCCCATCAGGTGGTTGAACAGTGGGAGTGTTCCCATCTGATGGTTCTTCTTTTTCCGTTGCAATAGGAAGTTAAATCAACCCTGAGAGGGAGGAACAGAGGAAGGGAAAGGCTGCCAGTGAGAAAAACGGACAGTTTAGAACGACTGCTGTGCAGTTGCACAGAGAACTGGTGAGCACTCAGAATCCCTGGGAGCACTGGGCCAGGGGATGCTGGTCGTCAGGAGTGTGTCCTGCTGCCACGCTCCGTCATGCGAGTCTTCTTAGTCGTCCCAGGGGAGCGTGGAGATGACAGCCTGCTTCAAACGCTCCAAGATTGAGGTTTGGCAGAGAGATGAAAGGAAGTGCAATGGAGTTGAAGAAAGGACGTATTAACCTGACAGTGAATTATAAGCTAAGCAAAAAAGATGGAGAATAAGTGAAAAATGCTAACAATTGAGAAAATGGGGTAATCAAGCCAGAAATGTATGAAAGGGACAAGTAACTTCTCTACCTGAACAACTAGGTGAGACCACTGAAAGGGAGGAGGCTGTGATGTCTTTAGTAGTCTCAGTCTTTTATTGCAACCCCCTCATGGGGACAAGGCCCACGTGTGACTGTAGATGTGACACTGAGGGAAGCGGAGATGAGACCAAAGACCCGAAAGGGGAGTTTATCATCCGAGCAAAGCAAAAGATACTAAACGGAAATTAAAGCAGCAAAAGATGTTGCATGGAAAGGGGGAACTTGAGCTGGGTACTCAAATTTTCAGTAAGATACAAGAAATGACTTGAATATGAGCAAAACTAACCAGGAAGAAGAATAAAAGGAGACAGACCCGGGTGTGTGGCTTTGTATCTCAGAGGTGAGGTGGCAGTATGTTAGGGGCTTCCTTGAAAATTGAAACCAGAGGACAGTAAGCCATAATACTCAAAGGTGAATTGTAAATTATCATAATTTCATGGAAATCTCTAATTAGACATTCACAGACACACACACATATACATATATATGTTTTCTTCAAGCACTTTAAAACTTCAAAGTACATAGATTTTTCTCCTGTGCCATAGATCTTTACAAAATGGATTTACCTTATGATGGACACTTGGTTGGGATAAAGATTAGCCGTGTCCTCCCTCTAGTCAGTACCCACCCACCTAAACAGGTACTTAGTGATCTGACTTTCCTTAGCTTGAATTAGTTTTATCTGTCTTTACATGCAACTAGGCACAGTTTGACCTTATCCGAATATAAATATCTGGACCAAAAGATATTTATAAAAGGTTCACGACAGCATTATTTGCCACAGCCTTCTTCAATCTTACTGAAGTTTGGCAGATCATTCATCTAAGAAGCATGAGTGTTTTACCAAGTCCAATGTCTCGGCTGTTGGAGACAATGTCTAAGGGAGAGGTAGGTAGAATCAGGGCGGCTCCAAAGGCATCTTATGGAGGCAGGCACCATCTCAGAGGGAGTCCCTGGGAACACAACGCACCTGGCTGTCTCTGTGAGTGCTTGCCCATGGGAAGGCTTTGGATCACCCTGAATTAACTAACAAGGTAACAAATGGAAATAGCACTTTTGGGGCCGGTGCTGTGGTACAGTGGGTTAAAGTCCCGGTCTGAAGCACCAGCATTCAATATGGGCACCGGTTCTAGTCCCGGCTGCTCCTCTTCGCTCCTCTCTACTATGGGCTGGGAAAGCAGTGGAAGATGGCCCAAGTGCTTGGGCCCCTGCACCCACATGGGAGACCCGGAAGAAGCTCCTGGCTCCTGGCTTTGAATCAGTGCAGCTCTGGCTGTTGCAGCCAGCTGGGGAGTGAACCACCGGATGGAAGACTTCTCTCTGTCTCTACCTCTCACTGTAACTCTGTCTTTCAAATAAATAAAATAAATCTAAAAAAAGAAAATAGCACTTTTTATTGAACATTTATCATAGTACAAGTATTCTTTTAACAGAAGAATATTGTATGAGGGCATTTAAAAATGTAAAAATGGAATTAACAGGTAAATTGATTGTTGTGCAAAAACTGAAATTATGCAGAGATTTTTTTCATATTTATTTTTCATGAACCTTTTAAAAGCCCTTCCTACCTCCGTTGCCTCCACAGCCATTCTGTGAATTTGCTACTCTCCTAATACCATGTTCTAGAGGACCACACTGGGCACAAAGCTCCGAGCATCCTACTCTCTCCACTGAGGGCTTCTACCCAGACTGTCCATGGCAACGTTCTTGTGGCCCGACTCCCTCCACATGGAACTGCACCTCTCGCAAAGGTTCTAGAATTCCAACTTGAAATGCACAGTCATGTGGCTAGGACCTGCTGTAACTGGCAGAATTCAAAACCTGAACAATTATTCAAATTTACAGTCTTTGGAGAATATATCTGGAGTCTCCCTCCTTTCTCCTCCTCGGTCTAACCTCAAACACTTCAGAAGTTGAGCTTTCTTGGGTTGTTGCTTTGTTTCCATGCACGATAAAATTCTCATGACTTTATTCTAATCTCGCATTTGTCCCCAGCCCCATTTTAGAGTTGATGCTGTGAATGAGAAAAAAGGAAGATTGTGCATAGACTCTGAGCCATATGAACGTCACTTCCAAAAACAAAAACAGAAATGCTGCAACACCACACTGCTGCCTTCTGATCTTTTCAACAATGGTCAGCTTGTAAAACAGGCAAGACTGGAGCATATTTTATGTCCCTTTTTACTGTGATGGAGGATGAAACAATCCTCAATCTATCACTTCTTAATTCAGATTTATTGGGTATAAGGAGATTTCTAATGCTGTCCCAAAGCACAGGAGGAAGACAGAACATAAAATCAGATTTGGAATCTTTCGGAGATGGTGTGTCTGCCGGGCGCAACAGGATGGATGTGGTGAGGGCACTGTCTCTGGATGCCTGGCCATGCCTACTACAGCTTAAATATATACACACGTGCTTAAATATATACGCAATACAGGAAAATATGAATATGTCTCTTTGTATGAAATGGCATACTACGGTAGGTGGAAGAATGTTGGTTTACCACGTTTAGCATTGAAAACTGGTACATGACTTTGTGATGTGAAGATAATAATAGTGTTTTGTAGCAGTAGAGTGTCTTATACTACTGCATGTTATATCATCTGAAAAAATGATTCATCTTTGAACATAGAAATATATTCTTAAAACCATGTTAAAAATCATTGTAACCGATCACCACTCTGAGACTTAGGGATATGTTGAACATTTTTCAAGCCGTGGTGTTCAACCATTATTTTATCTCAAAATATTATTTTTTAAAAAAGGCAACGAACGAAAATAAAAGTCTCTGTCTGAAAGTACTCCGGTTAACTACAGTAATAAAATGGATGTGACACGCTGTGTCTGCTGAGCAAAGCGCTCCTGCAACACATGGCCAGAGGAGCCACGAAGGGGTTACTGTTTATCATAGCGCACAATGGAGTGGAAAATGCAGGCTGGCTCTCAAGTTCAAAGGGCTTGAGGGAACTTTGGTAACTGTATCCCCTTCAGTCACAAACTGCGTGATGGCATATGGTTAACATCCTTTTTTGGTGTTATTTTTAAAATTGTTTATGAGACATAAATAAAAAGCGTTCTAAACCCCATAATGACTTTTCTCCCGGAATGGAAACTCCATTGCGTGGAGCCGGGCAGTAGTCCTTGCAGTCTGACTCTCTGGCCAATGCTCTCCTCAGTGCGGAAGCAGGCATGCGCCCTGGAGAAAACAGCACTGACCAGTGCATCTGTTGCATGGTCGCTCCACTTTTTTTCCCCTCAAGTGTTCACACAGCGTGGGTATTGCAGACACAGACAGCTACGATGCTGGCGAGGGACTCAGCAAACTGTTGAAAATCATCTGGAGGAATAAAGTGTCTCCATGATTTTCCCTGCACCAAAGGGTAACAAGGGAATATCATTTTCTGACTAACTTAATTTCAGACTCCATAGCAGCTAGGGGTTTGGTCCTCGAAATCACACAAGGGAGAAAAAAAAAAAAAGCCAAAGGAAGTAATAAATGTCAAACACTCATCAAAAACAGGCTGGGCACTTTATTTATTTATTTTTTTTTTAAATTTTCGTCTCCCCTGGAGTTCTTTGAACTTGTAACAAGCAACCCATCTGCAGTTCAAATCTACTATAAAGCTGGTTTTCTATGCTACCTGTTTTAAAACTGACATCTTTCCCCAGGAGCTTAGGAAACAGGGACCATCATATATTATTAAATATAGGCTTCCATTCTGTTTGATTTTCCCTGGTATATACTCAGGCTTCCACACAACAGAATCGGGTAACATTTAAAGTACTGAGGTGCACAGACATGTGGGTGCTGCTGGAACATCTGAGTCATTTGTGCTGGGCATGGATAAGGACCTGCCCTGAAATGTTCGTCCTCACAAGGGATGGCCCCGGCCTCCCAGTGGAGTTTAATCTGCTGGGATTTTCCCTAATTCAATTCAGTGCTGTGTGTGCACTGGCCCTCCTTGAATGAAACTGAAAAGCAATACAGACCCAGAATGAAATCTTACGGAGACACTGCTTTCTGCGAATGCTCCATTGCGGCAACAGTCGGTGTGGTAATATTCGTGAAATGTAAAGAAAACGGTGTAGATGGACGGAATATCGGGATTCAAAAATCAGTGAAAGAAAAGCCATGTGGATAAGAGTCACCCCCAAGCATCTTTAGAGGCCTCTCCCGATTTTCCACGTATGGCATATAGGATGGTGTCGATCTTGTTCTGTGTGTCACTTCTCTTCTGTGATGAAACGCGACTGCTAACTCCCTTGCGATGCATCTGACACCACAGGAAACAGTCTGCACTCACAGTCCTGGGACCAAGGTTGCTATCTGTGTTCAAAGACACCTTCTCCACCTTTCTTCTGACAACACGCTCTTGCACAAGGGACGCACATGGCTGATGCACTTCCTCCATCACAGACTCCCATCCAGCAGCTCATCTACTCTGGCTGATCTCTCATTAGGGGTCGGGGGTGGATGGGGACTTGGGTTCTCAAAGCAGCCTTCCGACTATAAACTCCTATTTCCAAAGGTCAGATGCTGCCCTTGTTTAGTCGTGACTGGTACTGAACTCCCCTCACTTCCCGCGTGCAACCGGCAACCCAGAGGGATGCTTCCATGCAACTCTTCAGGAATTCTTTTTTACTCTGTGAAAGTTCAAGGGAAAAAGGAAATGGGACAAGGTAATCCAAAGAAAGATTTATATACTGCACGTTGAGAAGATAATTCTACCCTTTTCACGATTATTCTCATAACCTTGTAGAAAAAAAAATATCTGCGGCGATCACTTTAGGCTTTTGGGGGGATTTTACACATTTTCAGACAAGTAAAGAAAAAATGTCTTATTTCTTGGCCATCTGATATTTGAATAACAATATTTTCAATACTTCTGGTGACAGTGAATACTTGCTTAGTGTGCCTTTCACAGAGCCTTAGAAACAGTCTGTCAATATTTATTTATTAATCAGTGCTGTTTTACTGCTCACACAGACAATGAGTAAATGGTTGCAACCAAAATTATAACCCATGATCCTTCACTTCCAGTCAAAAATTCCAACCACATAACCTCATTCTTCTTCTCAAGGTACTGCCGTAAGAAACTACTCTTCTTCCAAGGCCGAAGCTCTGGGGACTATCTAAACTAGAAGGGATGATTATTTTTTTCTTCTCTGAGCTGTGGCTTTGCCATCTGTTGTATAAAACCGTTTTTTATGACCAAGAAACTAAAGTTGTGGCAATGAAACAGGATTGTTTGGAATGATCTTTTATTTTGGAGACCAGTATGTTTGAACTGTGGGGAGCATCTCGGACTAGACTAAGTTACTGGAATTAAGACTTATTCTATGCATCTGCTTTCCCACAATATGGCGCCGAGAAGGGAAACAGCTTCTACACAGCTGCCTCCAGTTCAACCAATAAACAGCAGGACCTGCTCCTGATTGGAGGAGAGCAGCGTACTCGGCATGTGGGTAGCAGAGTTGGGATTGGTGGAAGAGGACTATAAAGAAGGAGAGAGACACCATGCACCAGGAACATCTAAGGGGAACATCTAAGAGGAACACCTGTGCAGCCCCCGAGAGAGCCGGCCAGCGGTGTGCCGCTCCCCCGCAGAAGTGGGGAATGTGGCAGGGGGAACCGCCCTTCCACGGAGGTGGAAGGGTCGGTAGCCAACCCGGGAAGAACCAGCAGCAAACCCGGGGAGGGCCGAGCAGACGAAAGAACAGCGCAGGGTTTAGTGTCGTTCCTCCACGAAGAGGGGGAGCGACATAATGGTGCCGTGACTCGGATATGAAGCCTAGGCAGGGTTTGGTGTCGTTCCTCCACGAAGAGGGGGAGCGACATGAACAACCTCAGTATTGAGATACCTGTATTTTGCATATTTCCATGTGAATTAGCTTTTCTAAGAAGAATAAAATAAAGCATTTGAACATTTAAAAATCCACATTGTGGGGCCAGCATTGTGACACAGTGGGTTAAGCCACCATTTGTGACACAGGCATCCCATACCAGAGCACCCATCAAGTCCCAGCTGCTCTGCTTCTCAATGAGCTCTCTGCTCTCTTGGGGAAAAAGAAGAGGATGGCCCAAGTACCTGGGCCTCTGCCATCCATGTGGGAGATCTTGGTGGAGTTTGGGGTCCTGGTTTTGGTCTGGCCCAGCCCCAGCCATTTGGAGTAGTACACCAATTGTTAGAAGCTCGCTTTCTCTCTCTGTCTCTCTCTGTCTTTCTGTCTCTGGCTCTCTCTCTCAGGCACTCTGCCTTTCAATTAATAAGTAAATCTTTAAAAATTTTCACATTCTTCCAACAACATTTAGTTTATATCACAAAGGAGAGGTTACATGAACTACTAGTTTTCTATTAATTCCTGCATAATTTTCAAAGAGAGTTTGAGTCTTATGTCCTACATCTGGATAGCACACCATGTCCAGGATAAGTAATTGGCCAAAAAGGAATACATTTTCTTCCTCCTCCATATCTTCACCGTATCCATTCCCAGACAAACAGAAGTCAGCTTCCTAAAGCTACGTAAGCTTGACTTCTCGTGTATGTGTGTGTGTGTGGGGGGGGGAGTTGGGGAGGACTGAGGGAAGGTTTGACAAAAGCATGACCTCAATATGCTACTGAGAAAAGAAGGAGATAATAAAAATGCTCCATTATTGCTTATTTTTTCTGCAGTAAACCTCAGGTATTTATTTAGAAAAGAAAACATGAATATTTTTGATGCAGGGATAGAAGGGAATTTTCTCGTGCTGTGACCAAAGGTCACTCAGAAAAGACTGAGATGTCATCAGTGAGGACATTAGGCAGAAGGCATTAAAGCAAGCCACGAGTGAAGAAGTGAGAGATTAGTCCAGTCAAAACAAAACAAAAAAAAAATAGGGGGCCAGCACTGTGGTGTAGCAGGTGGAGCTGATGCCTGTGATGCCCCTGGCATCCCATGTGTGCACCTGTGTGTCCTGGCTGCTCCACTTCACATCCAGCTTCCCGCTAATGGCCTGGGGGAAAGCAGTGGAAGGTGGTCCAAGTGCTCGGGCCCCTGCTAACCATGTGGGAGACCCAGAGGAGGCTCCTGGCTCCCTGGCTCAGCCCTGACTATTGTGGTCATCTGGGGAGTGAACCAGGGGATGAAAGATCTCTCCCTCCCTCTCTCTCTCTTTGTAACTCTGAATTTCAAATAAGGAAATAAATCTTTCAAAAAACAGCAACAGAAAACAGAGTACATGGAAGTAGAGTAGTACGGTCCTGAAATGAGAACAAGACCCCTGCTGTGCTCTGGTGAGACGGAACCGTCTGGAGAAGGCTCACTGTAGCTGCCAGTACACAGCATAACGGCATCAGTACTCCAGTTTTACAAACACATCTTGTACTTCCTCGCATCTGCAACAAATAGAATGACGCTTCACAAATACTTGGGAGCAAGTAAATACTTGCTGAAGGAACAAGTTCAATGAATAAGTGCCTGAGAGAATGCTCTGAGAACAACTGAAATACGTAAGCCTAGAATATCTTCAAGAGTATCATAGAAGAACAATGTAAGTGGAATACAGTTCTCTTTTCTGTAGAAAGGCATAGTATGTTTAACAGATAACCTGGGGGGTGGGTGAATGTTTAGCTGAGTGGTTAAGCTGTCAGCTAAGAAGCTGTGTCCTCCATCAGAGCATGTGGGTTTCATCTCTGCTCCAGCTCCTGACTCCAGCTTCCTGCCAATGCTGACCCTAGGAAGAAGCAGTGATGGCTCAAGTGATTGGCATCCTGCCATCTACAGGGGAAACCTGGCTTGTGTTCCCAGCTCCCTGCTTTGACTGCAGCCTGGCCCTGGCCATCGCATGCATTTGGGGAGGGAACTAGTGAACAGGAGCTCTGTCAGTCTGTGTCTCTGCCTCTCACATAAATAAATAAAAATTTTAAAGAACAATCTTTGCAAGTCACAGCAGTGGGTTACTTTTATTTCATTAGTTTCACATCAATGGAGAAACCATAGAAAATATACTTTACGTAGTGACCACCACAGTCTGCAGGGTTGCCATGTTTTAAATATCTGATCATAGCAATACTTGCATCAATGAAATATATTCAGCAAATAAGAGAGACCTCTTTTACATTAGATTCCTTCCAATAGTGTCTTCCTTTTATATTTGCCCTTGCAAAAGATATTTGCCACTGCCTCAATTTTTCAAAGATATCCCCAAATCCTGAAATACATTGGATGGGAGGGAATATGATGGAATTTTTCTGCCTATTCAATTGGTGGTTCAAGACCCATCATGGGGTCTGGAGGTCCTCATTTCCGCTTAGAAAATCTCGCAGGCGGTACACGTCCCCCGTCTCTGAGCTGGAAGTCTGTCTTCTGGAGTCTGTAATTCCCCTGTTGGCAACCAGAGATGTACTAGTTTATTCTAAGTTTGACTTTGCATCACTTATATCTCCTTATATTGAGCAACTTAAAGTGTAAGTATCTGTGGAATGGATTTAATAAAAGCATCTAACACAGTGTTGATACATAAATTTTAAAGTAGATACTAATTTCTGTGGCATTTTTAACACATCTGATACCAATCACCAGCAAGTGCTTGCTGTATTCTCACTCTTCTTTTCCCCAGTCCATCTCTGTCTCCCTGCCCCACTCCACACTCACACACACACACTCACACACACTCTTCCACACACTCACACACTCACACACCCTTTAAAGGTTTTCTCTAGAAACGATATTCCACGCTCATTATCTCCTGAATTATTTTTATAGTATTTGAAAATAGATCTATTCCACATCTCTCCAATGTTCATTAAAGAGGGAGTGCATATTAGACATGTATGATAACCAAATAATCATATTAATGACTCTTTGTTTCAAAAGGAAATAAGGCATTCCAATGAAAACTGAACAATTAGCAAAATTTTTTTGTAATGTTAGACCTTAGAGATGAATAACGGAAACGAAAATCTCCTCTGGCATATCTCAAGCTGTTAAATGTACAACATAGCATAAGTTAGTTTATAGATTAATTTCTCCTTCAGTGGAAGTTGTAAACAAGTCACGAAGCAGTCAGGATGACCAGTGCTGCCACAGAAGGCAGACACGAGTGGCTGGTTCTCCACTGCTGCTTAACCCGGTGTTTGATTTTTTTCTTGTTCTTGTATTAATTTAGGCTTTCTTTTTGTTTTGCCTGGACAATGGATATTTTAAGTGTCCCTGTGTCTGCCTTCCTGCTGATACAAGTTTACATATTCTTCTCAGTCCATCACATAGACAAGACGCTTCAGACTGTTCAATGTAATGTTCTAGAATGTGTTAGGAGAAAATGCAAATATTTGAAGGAAACAAATATTAACCTGAAGCAAACTACTTGGGGGGCCTACAATGATATGGATAAGTTTTCCACTGTTCTCTTCAATTTTCCTGAGTATTTATATATTGTGCTTCTGGCTAAAGAAGACCGTAGAAGGGCCAACATTCTGTAAGAAAAATTACTCTTGTGGTTTTTGCTGGCTCCTGAATCAGCAGTAAATTCAGGATACCAGATATATTAAGATAACATATTTTCATTAGATTTCTAACCCTGTTGTGCATCCCTGTGGTTCTGATAAAATGCATTCATTTGATCAGATCTGAGACTCTCGTCGTAACTGCATTGAACTCCTGGACTCTGCAGCTTTATTAACCCAGAGAATGAGGCAACTTCATACCTAGAAAACCACAGTGCAGTTTTAATCTGGGTGTGTGTGTGGTGGGGAGAGTGCTTGGAAGGTCTTCTCTAGACGGCAGAGGGCTGAACCGAGCCAGGCCATGCTCACCACTCTCCCTTCTTCACATAGCAGGCCCTGTCTTCTGTAAGGTATCCTTGGCCATGGTATCTCAGTATTGACTAATTTGGTCATGGGTTTCTATAAGGGTTGATGCTTTCCAAGCTTCTCTCCCGATTTTTGAGCCCTTATTTGACCCATGTTTTGAGTTCTTACCTCTGTTATTAGCTTACTTACCCATTCCCCACGTAAACTAAGCTTGCACATGTAGTGCCCATTTCCCACCCCAGGTTACTCCCACTTCAAAGAGGGCTTCAACCTGAGTGTGGCGTTTGAATTCTCTACTCTAGTTGCCTGCCTGTTTGAAAAATCTACCTTCACAGTGGTCTTATCTGGACTCCTCGATCCAATCTAGTGGTCTCATCTACTAATAGGTGTCAACCAAGCCACCTCTTCAATGCCCCCGAAACTCTGATCATTTTGCCTTCTATGAGCAAACAAACGGGCTTGAATGAAGCCCAACACATATTTGAAAGCCCAAAAGAATTTACTGATATACAGGCTGTACACAGTACAGAGCGAAAAACAATACTAGAAAATTATCAGGATTATTGCACGCAGGATTCGAATGCTAAACTAATGAATTTGAATACAATTTAGTAAGAAATGAGGGGCCGGCGCTGTGACACAGTGGGTTAATGCCCTGACCTGAAGCACCGGCATCCCATATGGGAATCCGGCTGCTCTACTTCTGATCCACCTCTCTCCTGTGGCCTAGGAAAGCAGTATAAGATGGCCCAAGTCCTTGGGCCCCTGCACCCACCTGGGAGACCCAGAAGAAGCTCCTGACTCCTGGCTTTGGATCACCACAGCTCTGGCCGTTGTGGCCAATTGGGGAGTGAATCAGCAGATGGAAGACCCCTCTGTGTGTGTGTGTGTGTGTGTGTGTAACTTTCAAATAAATAAATAAATCTTTAAAAAAATAAGAAATTAGAGTCTGTTGACTATTTTTTGGATATGTCCAAATGTGCTTTTAGGAAAAAAATATTTTCTACTGATATCATAGTAGAAGGAAAAAACAAGGCGATTTTGCCAATAGAGAGTCTAGGTGAGAGTGATTTGAGAGAATGACTTTGAAAATTCAGTGGCTTTTCTACGAGTCTACTAAGCAATATGAAATCTTCATTCTTTGGTAAATTTGGGGGAATTTACATTTTTTAGTCAAGAAAAATGTAGAAAAGGGACTTCTGAGCCATCTAGTTTAAAAGAGGTACTACCTAAAACTGCAGTAAATCAGAGGCCAAATGCAATTTAAAAAAATTAAAAGCATAATTGGAAAGAGACTTGAAGTGCCAACTGGCACACAAATGGAAGGAAATTGCTTTAGCTGGTGAGTGAGAAAATAGGAATGATGAATTAGCTGAAGTTTGGTCACCAGAGGACTTGCTAGAATGTTTCAGGAATGTTGTCACTAGTACACACAAGAGCTTACATGTACAGAAGAGAATATACATATGACCTTCAATGCAAACATTACCTAATTACAGATGTAGCTATCAATCACAGTTACCGATTATTTATCTTTATAGTAAAAATAGAGATTGTAAATGAAATACACTTAAATATATAAAAGTCATTTCATATTTCCTAATTTTACTTTCAATTTAATGGATAAAATGCCTGTTAAATCAATTTTACCTATTTTAGCCTAGGTATACTCATGGTGCCATCTTTTGAAATATTGTTGCATTATTTAGTATCAACATAGTATATTTTCATGACTCTCTTCCCCTTATCTATCTTTCTTACACACACATACACACACAAACACATGCTTGAATACATGATTAGCAACTTCTTAATGGTAGGAATTACTAAATATTTTTCAAAACCCAAATCCAGTACTTATGCCTTATGCTAAGTTAAATGTCCAGAAAGTAATATTAAATTAAATCTCTTTCCTAATTCACCAAATTATAACTATGATTTGTAAGTTACAATTCATGGGTCTTTAAGACTGAGGTTTTTCCTATAACTATTTCTGTCTTTATAGACCTATACTTGAAAATGTATGTGCTTTTAATTACAGTTTATGTTGTATGTTATAAATCACAAGATGATCTTTAACTTGTTGACGAAATCTACACAATGCATTGTGAACAACAGCAGAGGCTGGAGGGAGTTGGGGGAAGAATGGGACAGAATGGTCCATGGAACCAAGCTTCAGGTAGAGAGGACAAATTCATCCTGTTCTTCCGTTGCATAGCAGAATAACCACAGATACTGATAATGTACTATAGATTGCCAAGAAGCCTGAAAAAATGAGCTATTTGAATATTTGCAATGTATAGAACAGCAAATATTTGAGGAGATAGAAATGCTTACTCTGATTTGAACATTATTCAATGTATTCAGGTGTGGAAGCATCACACGATACCCCATAAATACATGGAATTTTATTCATCAACTAAAAAAATGGAAACAATGTGATTCAGTAGTCCTTTAAGTGTGAAAAATATTTAATAATATCACCAAATAGTCTTTACTATGTATATAGAGCCCTAACCCTAACTCACATGTGGACTAGCTAATCAAATTCAAATCGCACGATTTTAGACAGGGCTATGAAAGTGGAGGCAGTAGCGCTCCCTCCCTTTCCAGATCACTTTAAACACTGCCATTTCTCCTGCGTGACTGTCTGAGTGACAGTTTCCCCTCTACCCTTGGCCGTAAACTCTGTGATTCTTTAACACAAGTAAATGCACCGAGTTTTTCCGGAACTGTGTTAGTTGCAACTATGGGAGTGGAATCGATGCCTACATACTTATATTAATTTACTTCTATTCTCCAAATATTTTTGAGAAGAATAATTGGATTAAGCAGATTAAAAAGTAAGAACCGTGTGTACATTCAGCTCAGCAGAGAGCCACCCTGGGCTGGGAGTGGGGCTGAAAGTCACCGTAATTCACCGTGGCTCCAGCGCCTTCCCCATGGGGACGGGGATCTGTCTGCAAGGGGAAAAGGGTCCCAAACTCCAAGGAGCAGGGTCCTTCCCGGGAGCTGTGTGGAGGGGAAGGGCAGGAAACTCTGCTTCCTCCAAGTGCACGAGGCCACGTGCGGCCTTGCCCCTCTCACCTCCTGCAGGTAACACCTGTGTCTGCAGCGGAGAAAGGTGAAGCCGAGCAGGTGGAAACCAGTGAAGAGGTTGAGGGCCCCCTCCAGTGAAGCCCGACGCAAACGCCATCCTTGTACTTCCCTGTAGTTCACCCCCTTCCTGAGGACAAACTGACTGTGTTTGTGTGATTTTCATTCACAGAGCTTCCTTGACGTTCTCCTTTGGAGAGGCACTCCCTCGGAGGGTCTTGGGCAGCTCCAGCTCTCCGTTACCGGCACCCTCGCTTTCCTCTCGAGAGAGAGCATCAGACAGGAGGCTCGAGGGTTATTATTATAGGCTTAACCTAAATGTGTTCTGATTTACTTTAAAGAAAATCATTTGCAAAGCTTGCTCCTTTAACAAAGATCAGATTACCTGAAAGCCACCCTCTCAACTAATCATGACCTACGGTGCATCCACACCGCTCCGAGAACTGCAGCTCCTGCCCGAGGGAAGCGGATGGTTCCAATTTGCTCCTCCTGCGAGTGTCTGACCAGGGGGCTGGCACACAGGGACTCCTCCTGCCAGCAAAATGGACCTCCCTGGACACAGAAGACTCACTCTCACCACTCCTTTCTGTCTGCCTCCCCCCCTCCTCCCTCCCTCCCTCCCTCCCTTCCTGCCTTCCTGTCTTTTTCTTTCATCCTTTATCTCCTTCTCTGAAATTCCCCCCCCCCCCCCGTCATCTTGGATCAGTAAATAGTCTGAATCTGCAAATGCAACAGTCTGAATTCTGTGTGTCCATCATATACATACTGGATCCTACAGACCTAGAGTGTTCTCTCTAGCGCACTGATTTGATTGTGGGAGTTAAAACCGAATTCATTGATAAGTAAGTTTGACAGTATATTTTAACAGGGGCTAAGAAGAAGTGAGACAGGGCTTTGAAGTAGCTTATGCTTGGACACAATACCCCTGCCGTTCACCTACATGAAGCTTGATAAAACGGGGCCATGTGAACTGCGGGAGAGGCACGCAGTGTGAGGCTGGCCTCAGCATCACAGGAGTTTTGGAGCTTGCAGGGACCTGGGAGGAAATACAGTGAAACTTTCCAACATTAAGGACAATTGGATTTAAATCAAGAAAGGGAAAGGGAATTGCTTAAGATCCAACAGCTAATGGATAGCAGAGCACAGAGTAGAATCAGGGCACCTCTGTAGCAAGCCAAGCGTCTTGCTTTTGAGTTAGGCTGACCTTCAGGAGGTAAAGACGCCTGCACTAGCACTGATAGTTAGGTTTGCACAAGCAACAATACGTTCCAAAAAAGGAAAAAAAAAGTTGATTTTCTACTTACATCTGTGGCATGAATTACTTTTGGCTAAAGTATTCCATGTCTTTAGGCCTCTACATCTTTTTCTTACCAACTTTCATAGGCTATATAAACATGTTACAGTAATCATTTTATTTAAAAAGTAACTTTTTAAGCGAGGCATGATTTAACTTCTCCAAATGAAAAGAAAGCGTTTTCTTTATACTAAAATCATACTATTTAAAAACTCAAACCCTTTTGCTCCCCTACAAAACGTGTTGAGTAAGGATGGTTGAAGGCAGGAATAGTTAAATAGAGACTGTGATTTGTATCCCCCTGAGGGAAGATCGGTTTTCAAAGGATTAAGTTTGGAAAGCTTCTCCAGTGATTTACCTGCCTGTCTGCTAGGCCATGTAGCCGGAATGGCACTAAGTCTTGCTTCATTTTTCAGCCTGGGTGGGCTTATTTTTGTGCACCAGGTAGAGGGATTGCTGTAACGTCGTTTCCTTTAAGCGTTTGCTCTTGGCGTGCCAGGATATGCAGGCTGAAACACCTGTGAGTCCAGTTCCAGCATCCATTTGCCTCGTAGAATAGCTGAAGCAGACACACCCCTCAGACCTTAATTTGACCCGCAATACCAGAGGACACAAGTGACAGGGATACATCAGATGACAGAAGCCGAGAAAGAAACCCCACGATTCTAGATACTTCCAACAATTCTGAATACCTCTGTTTTGTAAGTGTGCTATTAGCATTTGTCGGCAACGTTTCTTTCTCTTCTTATATGTGAAGGAACCTCAAAAAGTCCTTGGAAACTGGAGTTAAAAGATGTTTATTTTGTTGCAAAAAATGCTGAAATCCACACATACCAGGGGCCCTTTGAAAGTTCATGAAAAATATGTATACATAAAAAATGATGCATGGGTTTCAAATACTGTTTGCAGCAAAATAATGCATGAGGTCCAGTTTCCACAAACTTTTTGGAGAACCCTTGTATATGCATCTTGTATTTATCCAGTTTGCTTTCTTGTTTAGTAAACCTTAGGGCTCTGTTAGGATTAAGTGCTATTTATTGCAGGAATAAAAACAGTTGCAAATATTAAATTATAAATCGGGGCTAGTGTTTGGCTTGGAGGCGAGACCGCAGTTAAGATTCAGACATTCCACGCTGGACTGGATATGAATTGAGTCGGATGCCTGGCTCTGGCTCCTCACTCCAGTTTTCTGCTAATGTAGACTTCGGGAGGTCAGCAGCCGTAGCTCAAGTATTGAGTCCCTGCCACACTGGAAGAACTCCGCTGAGCACCTGGCTCCTGGCTTTAGCAGGAGCCCAGTCTCAGCTTTTGTGGGGATAGGAGCTCTTGTTTCTCTCTCTCCCTTCCTCCCCACCCCCTTCTTTCTTCCTCTCTTTCTGTCTCTCCAGATAAAGAAACTACAAATTAATCTACTAACTGAAAACTTTTTGAAAAGCACAATCTACAAATTAACTCTGATTCCTGAGTTTGAGCAGTAGAGCAATTTTTGTAAAGTGAAACTTTCCTGTAGATTGTGCACTTTGGTATCCGGGACTACCTGGTTCCCCTGTGGAATAGGCTGGATTTTTTTTTTCAGGTTAGGAGCACCCAACTTGATTGTTTCCATTGTCTATTCATATTTCTGAAGCAATTTGCTACTGTGGGATAAGTTTCAGAATCATTCCAGTTCATGATAAATATATAGGGACTAACATTGTGGGCAATCTTAACTCTCTAATCTCAGCCTGATTTCCTCTCCGTTTACTTTCTCGTTGCTGCCTACAAAGTGTGCTACTTTTAAAGACACAAAGACATACACCCACTTGAAGCTATTAAGATAATGGACTCAAAACACAAATGTGGTTCAGATTTCAACTCCACTCGGAATAGCCTCTCTCCATCCAATATGATAATTCCCAGACAATCACCTCCACTAAATTTTAATAGAAACGTGAATGTGAGCAAAGGAAGTCAGATGATGGCCGGAGGGAGACATTCGTCTGGTTTCCCACTCACTGCCTGAAGGGTCCCTGGGATTCTGGTACTTGAGGGGGAGGCTTGCGAATATAATCACAAGCCAACTTACACACCCCACTGAGCGTACTGATCTGACAAGGACCGAAGATGGGAGGGGCCAGCGCCGTGGGCACAAACCTGTCAGCTCTCTTCAAAGGGCTTGTCCTCCTGAAGCCCCATCAGAAAAGCGTCCTCTGGAAGTCAGGAAACCCAACTATCAAACATGCAGATAGAATGACTATAATAACGTGTCTTCCTACTTCAACCCTTGTCTTTGATGCCCGTTCCTCTTCAGAACACTGTTCATGACTCAATGCAATCACTCCGGTTGTTGACCTGTCACTGTCTTTCTCACCAGTTTATAACCTACTGGAAGGCAGATGCCGTGTCTGTCCTGTAGATGGACATAGCTGGGTGCCTAGCACTTGCCTGGCACAGCAATGAACATCAGCTTGGTACAAGGGGTGTCAGAGATTAGATCAATAGGGCATTTGCAATTTATCACAGGGCTGAAAACCAAAGAAAACCCATAATCTGTGAAAAGAAGGTAGAATATATTGCAAATTTTATAGAATTTGGAGTCTATTTTGTTTTAGAGACAGTTAAGGACAAAACATCGCCAGGCCTTTGGTCTGTAAACCAGCTATTGTTACATGATGGGCCCTTCCTGTCCGTCCTTATCAGTGGTGAGCACTAGATTCAATGGAGGCAAAAACAATAAAGAAGGGTTAGAGAAATATTTGTATTCTGTTCAATATTTTAAATGGTTTTGGTCAAAAGAATTTGACTAGGTAACAAAATGAGATGGTATATGTAGCAACATCTGAGGATGCCTTTAAATGTCATTTTCTTTTGCCAATTCTATAGGCTTTGTGTTTCAAGTTGTACCTTTCATGTTTGCTATAAGTGAGACTAGATTATGAAGTCCGGCACTAAGTGATGATTTTCCAAACTTGCACTGAGTTGAACTCGTACAGGCAGGTCAGGTTACACCATTATCTGTGAGCATATGGAAAATACACTTTCTGGTCCCTCGGCACCCACAAGCAATCCTGAAGGGGATTTTGTTTTTCCAGCTTGCCCTTTTTTCCACCTTGAGAAATAAATAATAATGATGAGTTAAAATGTATACACAGCTCTTTTCTAACAGTATATGATTTCTTCCAAATTGCAATGATGATTTCCAACATTACATTTTTGGGAATAAGTCTATATTCTTTCAGAAACCTAAAGCTTAGCCAACAATGATTATATTTTTGTACCTCCTAGCCTTCACAGAATAACAGGGCTCATACTTGGGAATATTTTGATATTATTCATCACACTCCTTGTCAACTAGCTCTGGGTTAATATGTTAATGTAGGCACGAAAATAACACTGCTGTTTCAGTCACTGCGGAAGGTCCAAATACTCAAGTACTTACTAGAAACCAAAATTCACCTAGAACATTTTGAAATACTAGCCTAGTGCTATCTTTCATTTTGTTTAAACGAAGATAATCCTGAACATGGAGAGCGTGGCAGGAATAGCAGTAAATAAGCAAAAAAAAAAAAAAAAAAAACCAACCAAACAAACAAAAAACACCTTACCAAAAAACCCTCTAACCTTACAATTCTCAGAACATCTGCTATGGGGCAATAGTCTCCTAGAAGAGCCATAGGGTTCACTCAAACTGGAGGTTCTATAACTTAGGAAGCTTAGGTACTGTTGGAACAAAACAAAGTTACACAGCTAGGTCAGCTACTGCATGAACTCTAAGACCACTCAGTATCTTTATACACAACATGCATTTTTGGACAGTAAGAGAGAATACAAGTTTTCCGTGGGGAATCTTTTTTCTGCCATTTGGATATTTATAGCATCCTGCCCAGGCCACACACAATTATCAACTTAAAAATCACCCTGCTATGGATTTATTGAATTCTGAGTCCTGCCTGTGGTTGCCTTGGCAGGGCCAGCCCACATGATTTCACGGGCCTACCCACTGAAAGTGGCACATTTCCCCCAAGGCATAATTGGAAAAGCCGATCTTCCAAGGAGCACATTTGGAGAAACGTGGACCCCCTAAGCCATCATTATGTGAAAACTGCTGCAGTGTGTTGCAGGCAGGTCTGGGGATGTTGTGGGAGCGACAGTCTGAGAGACACCTCACAGAGGGGCCCCTCACACTGCTGATGCCCCCTGCCCAGTGCCTGCTCTGTGTTGTAGGCTCTGTATCCTGCTCCATCTTTTCTCCACCGTGAGAGTCACATTAAACAGGTAACTTTGCATTTCTTTTCTTTCTACATTTCAGCGACATTTCATTGTTGGTTCAGGTGACCCCTCCATGAGTGCCTTCCCTATCTCGTTCTATGAGCCTCTCAAATTTCAGAGTGAGTTCTCCAAAGTAGGTTAATCCTATTGTCTAGTGTAAGTGGAAAAAAGTACCTCAGAAGTATACCATGCTTGCATGCAATGGAAACCTATATCTCTAAGTTTTAGTTCTTAACAGAGACTTTGAGCTCTAAAAATATTTCCAGAGATTGTATAAATATCAGTTTGTTTATAGTAGGGCTCATTTTTAACCAACTAAATTTTGCCTTTTGCTCTGTGTGTTGCAACATCAAATGTACATTTCTAGCGTCTGACATATCTGAGGCTTGAGTGGACGAGCACTTTGTGGTTTGCAAGCTTTGTCCTTAAGGTCTTCCAGGCCACTCTGGACGTGGGTAAGTTGCTGCCTGCTGTTGACTCTGCTTTTCCATTGGTCGGTAAACAATCCGCAAGGCAGTTTCAGGTCTCTGAAATTCCTCCCAATTATTTCCCTCTCTTCCCACAATTAAGGGAGTGGATGGGGGGAGAGAGCAGGCAGAAGTACACAGCTCTGCTTAGACTGTCGCTTTGCATCAGGATGAGAGGGAACACGGTCTCCCAGGCTGAAAGTGGTGGCCGGGAACAATTAAGCACAGCTAAGAGGGAACCTGGGAAACCTTCCCCCTTCTGCCTGGTCATCCTGTGTGATGTTTTCAAAATAATAACAAAAAATTAAATCGGTACCAGAATCTGTGCTCATTTATTTAAAAGGTTCGAATAGATGCTGTTTATTGTAGTGCTACATTATATATAAAATATCCACAGGATAAATTTTAAGTGCATGGGACAAGCAGAATGACCAAATGACCTATTGTCCACTCAAGGCCTCTTCTTAGAGCAAAACATGGTGCTATTAGTAATGATATTGAGACAACGTGTGGAAATTGGAGTCCCCTAGGCAAACTTGGAAGTACGGAATACCCAGCACAGAAGACTAAATTAAAATATTTAACATGCCTTATTAATTATAATGGCCTTATATTATCATTAGGTGATATCTTGAGGTACAATATCACATCAGGCTAAGTTCACCACTAATTACAGGGTTGTCCTGTAGCTGAAGCCAATATTTTGTTAATGTTATAGGACTGAACAAACTACTTGTAAATCTGTGGCTATCATCATTACTTTTACCTACAATTCAGGCCAAAGAAGACATCTGATAAGAATCAGAAGGGTTAGCTGTGGCACTTGTTTGCTTGTTTTGTTTCCTTGTACTTGGCAAAAACACATTTACAAAATATTCTATAGTCTTCATTTTGAGGGGCACGCTTAATTCATCATAGAAAATATCATTGATAATGAATTCCCTAAACCCCTACCAGGCATAGAGAATAGATAATATACACCTGCTCCCTTACTAGGCCTAGAGAATAAAAAATACACACCTGCTCCCAGCCTAGGCATGGAGATGGGATAATACACACCTGCTCTGTGGCTAACTTCAGTTCTTACTTAGGGCAGACATCAATGACATGAGGTGATCTGGCATTTGGACCAAAAAAGACATCAGTGAGAACAGGAGTATAAATATTTGTAAAGCTTAATTTATTTTATAAAGTTTAACAGCATTACAGTGGAAAATTACTGTACATGTAAAATCCACACCAGATTGCAATGACTTACAACAAAAGTAATGTGAAATATGTCATTGCTAATTTCAATATTGGTTACTTTTTTTTTTTTTGACAGGCAGAGTGGACAGTGAGAGAGACAGAGAGAAAGGTCTTCCTTTGCCGTTGGTTCACCCTCCAATGGCCGCTGCGGCTGGTGCACCACGCTGATCCGAAGCCAGGAGCCAAGTACTTCTCCTGGTCTCCCATGGGGTGCAGGGCCCAAGGACTTGGCCATCCTCCACTGCACTCCCTGGCCACAGCAGAGAGCTGGCCTTGAAGAGGGGCAACCGGGACAGAATCCAGCGCCCTGACCGGGACTAGAACCCCGGGGTGCTGGGGCCACAGGCAGAGGATTAGCCTAGTGAGCCGCGGCGCCGGCCAATATTGGTTACTTGTTGAAATAATACTTTCGTACCTTTTTGACACATACATCTTATTTACTATAGAGTGCTTGACATTCGTGATAATTTTTAAAATATTTTAAAGGCATTCTTCTTTATTTGAAAGGCAGAGTGACAGAGGGAGAGGGAGACGGGGAGATCCCCCTCAGTGACACTGTGACCTGGCACCCGCTGGCAAGAGACGGCTCAGCCTGCCGTGTCACTCCTAGCGCTGCTTCCTTTCCTATCCCCTGACAGGATGCGCAGGATCACAGGCTATGCTGCGGAGCAATTCCTAACTGCCCCAGCTCATCTCCCCAGACTCAGCTCCCGCCAGTCCCCACTCTACGTCCTACGTTTCAGGGCTATTTGATATTCACCCAACACCATTGACTCAATAATATCATTGAGTGACTGTACTGACCTAGGGAACATTGCTAGGTACTGGCACTGACGAAAGAAGTGCCCAGGATCCAGCTACACTGAACATCTTGTCTCCAACTCTCACTTTTATCAATCATCTCTCTCTCTTTTTCAAAGTCACTTGCTAGTTCCTTAATCTATAGAATTTTGTACATTAAAAAAAGCCTCCTTCTTATGTTTAATCTACAATGCATTACGTAGATGTTTTGCTGCAGATTGTCCATCAAGTCTTTGACAACGTGATTTAGTCATGTTTACATCTTCAGTTAGAGTCACAAGTTCTAGTACACAGTAGATATTTTAACTGATTTGGAGTCAGCTGATTATTTTACAAATAAGGTGATAAAATTTTAAAATATCAATCACTGTCACCATCTAATTTAGCTTTAAAAGCACTGATTATTTTAATTTGATTACCATGATTCACTCCAATCCTCTTTTTGTTATCACAAATAGTTAATGTTGTAATATACTATCAGGCTCAGCAGAATTAGAATCAATTCAGCACAATTTGATCCATGCCTGGTGCTCTTTTGCACTTTAAGCAATTTATTTAGCTTCCTGAGTACTGATCTCATTAGTAAAATGGATTTTAAATTAGTATTGCATGTTTTTGTTGAAAAGATTGGAACAATCAATTTATGAAATAGAGTGTAATTCATAGCTGTCCCTTAATAGATATGAAGTCAAAATAGTTACATCTTTGTCATTGTATTTGCTTTCTAGCAGCTAAACATAAAATTGTATTTGGTGGGTAAGGCAGGAGGCAACTTATGAGTTCCAAGTAAATGTGTGGCTTTACCTTTACCTAAACGTGCTGCTTTGGTCTCATTTCCCTCCTTCTCGGTTATTTCAGGTGCAAAATGGGAGACTGGAAAACATGACATCCTTTTCATATCTAAAACTCAGTAAGTGTTTGGAGATGACGGCAAAGACTTTAAAAATTTTTCAACCACAAAAGTCTTTTAAATCTCTTCCCTTCCTTCTCTCCAATTCCAGTCCAAAAGTCATTCAGCAGGCATGAGTGATAATAAAGTAAGATTGTATCTGTGGATATGAAGTAATGGTTTAATATAGTTATAGATATAGTTGTAGGTTCAGACAGAGATGCAAAAGTGTGTGTGTGTGTGTGTGTGTGTTAATGTATATATGTCTTCTCCTACCTCTATCCACTGAAATGACACAAAAGGAGAAACTCCCAATGAGTACACTTCATTCAGATCTTGGCTTCTACTTTGTTTCCTGCTGAAAGGGACTAGTGCTCCCTGGAGAAAGGCCGGTATCTCAGTGGTGGCTAAGGAAATACAAGATGAGCCTTCAATGTTGTACGGTGTGTCAAGATGATAATGAAGTCTTCAAAGAATTATCTGGACATGTCAAAGTCATAAAAGATCTAGCTTCAAGGACTCCCAGTGACCAAATCTGGGATTATTATGATAATGTTTTTTCTGTTTCTTTTTCTGTTTTTCTGCCTCTCAAATAGATACATTGATAAAAATTTAAGTAATGCAGGCAAGAAATAGCCATAGTTTCTAAAATTAATGGGCAAAGTAGGATAAGGAACAGGATATTTATTTGGTTTCAACATATTTATTCAGACATTTATATTTCTATTCAGACATATTTATTAAGGGAAAAAGAACCACAACTTTCCAGTGGAGAAGCATGACAGTGATCTGGTGAACTGGCTACTTGGAAAACTTAGTAAAGTTAACACTGCCAGTGACGGCACTGTCCTATGCTGGCCAGCGGGACACAGTGGAAAGGGCACGGCATCACCCCTTCTAGAAGTGTATAACCTCGGTCTACTTTTTGAAGAAGCACTGAAGTCTTGCATTGAGGAGCTCCCTACAAAGTGAACGCCATATAATATTCACAAATGTCAAGGTCACGGAAGGTAAGGAAACACTGAAGAACTGCTCTTCCTGAAGGAGATGAGAGATTCAGATCACCGTGTGCAAGGGACCGTCCTGGACTGGATCCAGTAGTCACGATTGCCTGGGACAACTGACAAAATTGAATGGTGGCCAAAGGATAGGCAGTTCTTCACAATGTTTCTGTAATCTTGAATTTTTTCCAAATAAAATGTTTCATTAAGAGATAAAAACAAAACACAGCAAACAAACAGCTTTTTATTTGAAACAGTGGAAGACAGGTAGGAACACTTTGTGCAGTGAATCAAGCATATCATGGTTTGAAGCCAGTGTACTCAAAGGAATGTGTGGCATGGATTGGCTCAGGACTCTACATGGTTACATTTTTCCTTTTTGTCACTTGACAGGACTCTCAGATTAGTTGATAATTATTAATGATCAATAAATTTATAATTGAGATAATAATGATTAATAACAAGCAACCCTGTCCACTCAGAGGCTGCTCTTCCGATTATTCTCCCCATTCTGTGCCCCTTGATTGGCACGCATCTCTTGCCTTCACATGTGAGCACTTTGTGGAAAGCTCACTGTGGAGACCACAGGGCCACGGCAACGGGATTCAGAGGGAAAGCTGCACAGTGCCCTTCCCGTGAATTACATATCTTTTATTAGTGTAAGCAACTTTGTTCTATTAGATCTCTTTTATCTTAAGTGTCTCCATAAATATGTTAATATTCAATTGCTATTTTTCTTAGAATTTTAATGGCCTAATAAAGTTTTCATCATTATTTGGTCTTTTATTTTTTTAAAGTTTAATAAATGTTTATAACACTCAATTTTAGGCAGTTTATCTTTGAAACATTTCATTGAATTAATTTTTGCCAAAATGAAAGAATGTGTATTTAATATGAGAATTTCACACTTACTTTACTTTCATAAATGAAATGCTTCTTTTTACTTAATCCATGCTCCTTGATATTTCCTTTATTATGTTTTCCTTCTATGTAAGAAGACACGTATTATGTTTAAAATTTGTCAATTATTCCTTCTAAGTTTTTCAAAGTGTTTTTGAAGCCATTGGCTTTTTTCTCTAATTGTTTTATCTTTTGGGTAGCCCAATTATCACACAAGGGTTATGTTCTCTTTCTCCTTAGTTTTCAGCCAATTTCAAGATGGGGTCTGATTGAGGAGGATGGGGAAATACTGTGGCCATCCTTAGATGGGGTGTAACAAGACTGGCCAGCTCTAGAATGACTGCTTGACGAAACTAGGAGCAGCCTGGGACACTGTTCACATGACCCCTCGGCAGCCCCAGGAAGTCACGTGGAAGTGGGATGGGACGTGGTTATGATATGGAGTGAGCGTGTAGACCATCAGGGAAACATCACCCATGAGCTGCACTTGGATAGGACTGGGTAGCGAGAAGCCCTTTCTCTTTCCAAGAAAATGGGAAAAATTTTATCTCATCAATGAAGGTCTAGGTTTCTCTTATTCAAATTGTATTTGTCTCAATTTGTTCCAGTTTAAAACCATTATCAATTCCTTGAAGGTTTTGATGTTAGGCAATATAAGGTGGTGTTAAAAGAACACACTATGGAGGCTGGCATTGTGGCACAGCAGGTAAAGCTGTTGCCCGTGATCCAAGCATCTCAAGTGGGTGCTTGCCCATGTCCTGGCTCCTCCACTTCCAATCCAATTCCCTGCTCTTGGCCTGGTAAAAGCAGCAGAACATGGCCTAAGTTCTTGGGCCCCTGCACTCCTGTGGGAGGCCTGAAGGAAGGTCCTGGGTCCCAGCTTTGGCCTAGTCCGACCCCAGCTGTTGTGGCTACTTGGGGAGTGAAACAGTGAATGAAAAATCTCTTCTTCTCTCTTTACCTCCCCCTCTGTCTCTGTAACTCTTTCAAATAAATACATTACTCTTCAAAAAAATAAAATAGCACACTAAGAACCTATATTGACTAAGTTCAAATTCCATCTCTGTTATTCATTAGATGCACAATCTTATTTATTTTAAAATTCCCTACTTCTTTAAAATTTAATTTTCCTACCTTAATTTCTTTAACTGTGAAATGGTGGAAAATCTCAGATAACAAAATGTTTGCAAAGATAAACTGCAGTCAATACATAGGGAAATGCTTGCCTGACATAGCAAGAACTAAACATGTATTCCTTGTTACTATTAAGATGCTTTTTGATAATGTTAAGATGTTGCTTTGGATCTTCTGATCTTTGCTGATTTTGGAAACAACAGAGAGACTGCTGTCGGGCTGCTACCCAGAGCCATATCAAAGAGCAATAGTTCAATTACTCATTGAAAACGACCTTTTCCATAACATTCAAAATCGCTTGAATGCATGGCTGTGCCAACCTTGCATGGACAAAGGTGGCATGTATGTACTCTACCATCTGTGGGCACAACAGATCAGCCTCCTCCTGCACACTGTTAGTAGTAAGTACATCCACCCCTCTCAGTGCACTGCACGGTAAGTGTATGTTTTAACCACAGCTGGATCCTCAGAGCTAATTTACAATTTTTGAAATTTACTCCTACTTTCTTTTTTTTTTTTTAACCTTCTTTTTTTTTAACTTTTATTTAATGAATATAAATTTCCAAAGTACAGCTTATGGATTACAATGGCTTCACCCCATAACGTCCCTCCACCCACAACCCTCCCCTTTCCCACTCCCTCTCCCCTTCTATTCACATCATGATTCATTTTTGATTCTCTTTATATACAGAAGATCAGTTTAGCATACATTAAGTAAAGATTTCAACAGTTTGCTCCCCCACAGAAACATAAAGTGAAAAATACTGTTTGAGTACTAGTTATAGCATTAAATCTCAATGTACAGCACACTAAGGACAAAGATCCTATGAGGAGTAAGTGCACAGTGACTCCTGTTGTTGACTTAACAAATTGACACTCTTGTTTATGGCGTCAGTAATCACCCTAGGCTCTTGTCATGAGCTGCCAAGGCTATGGAAGCCCCCTAAGTTCATTGACTCTGATCGTATTTAGACAAGGCCATGGTCAAAGTGGAAGTTCTCTCCTCCCTTCAGAGAAAGGTACCTCCTTCTTTGATGACCCGTTCTTTCCACTGGGATCTCACTCGCAGAGATCTTTCATTTAGGTTCCCCCCCCCCCAGAGTGTCTTGGCCTTCCATGCCTGAAATACTCTCATGGGCTTTTCAGCCAGATTCGCATGCCTTAAGGGCTGATTCTGAGGCTAGAGTGCTGTTTAGGACATCTGCCATTCTATGGGTCTGCTGTGTATCTCACTTCCCATGTTGGATCATTCTCTCCCTTTTTTATTCTATCAGATAGTATTTGCAGACACTATTCTTGTTTATGTGATCCCTTTGGTTCTTAGTCCTATCATTATGATCAATTGTGAACAGAAATTGATCACTGGGACTAGTGAGATGGCATTGGTACATGCCACCTTGATGGGATTGAGTTGGAATCCCCTGGTATGTTTCTAACTCTACCGTTTGAGGTAAGTCAGCTTGAGCATGTCCTGAATTGCACATCTCTTCCCTCTCTTATTCCCACTCTTATATTTAACAGCAATCACTTTTCAGTTAAGTTTCAGCACTTAAGAATAATTGTGTATTGATTACAGTATTCAACCAAAAGTATTAAGTAGAACAAACAAACAAAAAAAAATACTAAGAGGGATAACATATTAAGTTGCTCATCAACAGTCAGGGTGAGGGCTGATCAAGTCACCGTTTCTCATAGTGTTCATTTCACTTTAACAGGTTTCCTTTTTGGTGCCCAGTTAGTTGTCACCTATCAAGGAGAACAAGTGGTATTTGTCCCTTTGGGATTGGCTGATTTCACTCAGCATAGGATAACCTTCTTGATGTGGTGTTGTATTCATTTAATACCAATTGTTCTTAAACTATTCAAAACACGTTAAGGGAGAAAAGCCCTTATAAACTCATTCTATGAGTCCAGAATTACCTTAATTCCAAAACCAGACAAAGATACAACAAAAGGTATTATTGATCAATATCCCTTATGAACATAATGCAAAAATTCTTAATAAAACTGCAACAAAATGAAATTTACTCTTACTTTCCTAGTTGACTATTGCATTTTTTGACACATTATTTCTCCAAACTTGAGGATAACTAACCTTCAAACTTCTCAAAGTAAACTAACTTTTATGTTAGTGATTAAATGAATTTCTACTGTATACATGTTTTTGATTTTTTTGTCTCATTCTCATAGTTTCTTGAAATGTCAGGTCAGTATGGCTACTGACTTCCCCCCATTTGTTAACAAACACTCTTGTCTTTCCTAACCTAAAACATCATCTGCCATCTTCCCACCCTTGTAAACTTCTATTCTCATTCTTTTTTCCGGCCTTCTGTGTCAGATAACCTTAGCCAGCATTTCCTAAAGGAAAAATGTTTTCCTTTTTATATAGTCACAGCTGTGCTCTCTCTAAAACAACAAAACCTAAAACCAATATACAAGCAACAAACAAAACAACAAAAACTTCCTTGAAAAACTAACTTTTGGAAATATTAAATTAAATTACATTAGTAGGTGTATGACAGCAAAATTTATCGGAGTGTAACATTAATATTGACTGTTAATCTTCACAGAATCTGTGTGTAGGTGTAGGGATGTAATAGCTATTCACAGCAACATGTAGTTTGGCTTCCAAACCTACTTGAGCAGTTAGATCTTTGTTTTCAGAGCACTCAAGAGGATACTATTCTAGAAACAGTAGGGCAAGGATGTCTGTCTTAGACCACATGTAGCTACTTCCAACAAATGTATCAAGTTAAGTAGGAAACTACTCTCACCTTTCTCCTCAGTGTTTACATTCTGTCATTACTGTTGATGTCATTCAGTGTCTGCTCAGACTTAAAATCCCAGAAAATACTAAGATAACCTTTAATTCCTTCCTCATGATCTAACTTACCAAGTTAAAAGTACGGATGGCCCAAACCAAGGTGATACCAGTAGAAATAGAATTACAGGAAGGAATTTTTGGAATTTAACAACTGATTGGGTCTGGCAGATTAAAAAAATGTTAAGAACATATTAAGAAAACTGACGATATAAACAAAGTACCAAACTCATTGCTTATTGGATATATGTGGAAGGTTTTTCTTCCTGCATTAATTCACATTAAGTGTTGCTAAGCATATAAATAAATAATAGGGAACTTAAGAGATTTACATGTATGAAAGTTAGTACTATGTATACCTGTATCTCATCGAAGGTTTAACTTTGCAAATGGGAACACAACTTTCGGTTCCAGTAAAGCAAGATGCGAGAATTTTTAAAAATGTCATTAATTGTGAAAATATTCTCTGAATTTTATTGCTTGAAAACAATTTTAAGTTTCTTTACTAATTGTTTTTGGACAGTGGACAGCCAATTATTTAAGATTTCCTTGCTTTTGAATGTTTTGTATCTAAGTTGATAACTATTCTAGATTGGGTGGGCAATGAAAGCTAGAGTGTATGTGAGTATAAAATAAATAGGGCGGTCACAGCTAATGTCAACTTTGAAAGCTTCTGGCTAAGTCAGGTGGGTAGGAATAGGAGAGGGGCATCCCTGAGGAAGTATTTCACCAGGTTCTCCTGGTTGTCCAAGACCCGCTCTCTCATCTTCTAAGTATTACCTTCTCCTTTTAACTATGTTTCAGCAATGATGTTAAAATTAGACTTTAAAATACTGAAACATAGGCAAAACAGGAAACAGAGCCCTAACTTTATCCTAGCTGACAATAACACCATCAAGATCCACAGACTTTCCTCACAAAATTTCGGGTTGAGAGCAGACAAAGCTAGGGAAATGGCCAAACTTGAATAGTGAAAGACTTCATTTCCTTGAACTCATTAAAAACTAAAAGGAAACTTGACCTTCAACTTCAATGTCCCTTTCTGTGTAGAGAATTGAATGCTTTAAAGAGAATTCTGGATCCCTTTAGACATCGTGTCCAGTGCACTGAATGATTTTTTTCAAACTTATTGATAAGAAAGGATCAGGACGGAGGACAGCTGGCTTATTTTTTTTGTTTCCTTATTAAAACTCTTTCCCAATTTCATAGATGATGTTTCTTTCTGATTGATGGGCCTATTAAGTTTCTGGGAATAAAAGACAAACAAACACATCACACAGAGGTTTTCTTCAGGCACACAAATTCAAGTCCTGTTTAACACAGTGGGGTCACCAAACATCCAGTGCAACCTTTGCCAATGTTTGTGTTTTCTTGCAATTAGATGAAAATCAAAGCCATGTGGACACCCACAGGGAGAACAGTAGGTCTCAATGTGTGCTCGGCAGGACACATTCTGCTAAGGCTCTTACACTCTTTCATATTTTTAGACAAAGTAACCGAAGCTATTTTTTTTTATCATTTGTGTTATGGCGGCTCGAACATCTTTTCTCCTGTTATACACATGCAATGTGTCTGTATTTTCCAGATGGTTTCGGATAAGAAAATCAATCTTTGCTCTGGGATGAACCCACTTTCTGTACTGTGTAAACGCAGACGAGAATACAGCAGGTGCCTGAAAACCCTCTGAGAAGACATTAAACAAAAAGCCAAGGTGAAGACTGCTAGCTTCATGTTCTGCCAAATGCTTTTGTGGGTAATAAAGACAATGCAAGCCTAGAAAAGTATTGAATACAATACATGTGTGCACACAACCATTCAGACACACACGAGCGAATTTCTAAGACATGAAGTCATGATAGGAATTAATAAATCCCAACTTAAAAGGCTTTATTCCAACTAAATACCAAATCTGTAAAATCTGGTGATTCCAACAATTTTAAGCAACTAATGTAGTTGCCAGCCTAAATATTCTTATACATTTTTAATTTTCTGAGAATTTCATTAAGATATGTTTATTTTGCCTTTGACAAGATGTCTCTCATGAAAAAACAGTTGCATACAAGGGAATATTTTCTTTGATAACAATTTCTTGAAAAAGAAATAAATAATCATTCACATTAGCAAACTCCTAGCCCTTAAACTCATACATAAACTGGAATGGTGGAAATCTGGTAGAGGTCTTGATAGGTTAAATTTTGTTAAAAAAGAATTTAGTTCACTCCCTCCCCCCACCTCACTGTGGGGAGCAATCCGGACTAGACTAAGTTACTCGAATTAGGACTTATTCTATGCATCTGCTCTCCCACAATATGGCGCTGGGAGAGAAGTAAACAGCTTCCGCACAGCTGCCTCCAGTTCAACCAATTAACTGTAGGACTTGCTCCTGATTGGAGAGCAGCGTACTCAGCCGAGTTGGGATTGGCGGAGGAGGACTATAAAGGAGGAGAGAGACGGCATGCACCAGGAACATCTATGGGGAACATCTAAGGGAACCCGTGCAGCCCCCAGAGAGCCGGCCGGCGGTGTGCCGCTCCCCTGCGGAAGTGGGGAATGCGGCCAGGGGGAACCGCCCTTCCACGGAGGTGGAAGGGATAGTAGCCAACCCGGGAAGAACCAGCAGCAAACCCGGGGAGGGCCGAGCAGACGAAAGAACAGTGCAGGGTTCAGTGTTGCTCCTCCACGAAGAGGGGGAGCGACATAATGGTGCCGTGACTCAGATAGGAAACCTAGCTCGGATAGGAAACCTGACTCGGATAGGAAACTTAGGAGGGAAGAAACGGGAAGAACTGGGAAAATACTGGAGAGAGAGACTAGCAAACAGCCTAGGGAAAAGCCGGACGAAAAGGGTGCCGGAAGAAGCTATTGAAAGCCTAGGCATAGACTCGGATACGGACTACGGGGGGAAGCTGGGAGAAATCTCTAAGGTCGAAAGCGAAAGTGAAAGCTAGAACAAACAGACTCGGACGCGGACTGTGGGGAGAGGCCAGGAGAAATGAGGGAGGAATATCGTTGGAGGAAAGCTTGGGGAAACATACCGGGTAGAGAAAAATGTTAGGGAAATTGAAGCCGCGGGGGGCAGGCCAAGGCGGAAACGAAAGCCACTTTGGGATTCTCAAGTTAGCCCGGGAATAGGGGGCGAAAAGTTAAAACCAGAAGCTGAGACGTAAGCCAGATTGGGATCCGTCTGATTAGCCCGGGGAGCAAAGGACGGGAAGCCAGACCGTGGGGCGGAGACGTACGCTGGGTTGAATTCGCCAGGCTAGCCCGGGGAACTTAGATTGAATCCTAGTGGCGGAGACGCAAGCTACGCTGTGTTACTCGCGGAAGCCGCCGCGTGCAGAGAGAGCACGGGGCGTGAATAGATAGGGAACGTTGGCGTAGGCCGTGGTTCAGACGCGAAAGGGTTAAGCGTGGAGACCGCGGACCGCGCAAAGCCGGGAAGCCGCGCAGAGAGGCGCGCGGGCTGAAGCGGCGCAGAGCCGGGAACCCGCCGGCGGGGCGAGGTGCCGGAAAGCCACAGGGATAAGAGAAACAGAAGTTTGGAAGTGAAGTAAAAGAGAAATAGGAATGCCTGGAGATAGAGAAATAGAGAGAAATAAGGCCTCCCCTCAACATGCCAATTAGAAGGCTTGGATTCGGTCTGCCTGATTTAAGGCGGTAAGCGCCAGCAAAGCTCGACCAGAGTATGAGCTGCAGGTCACCGAAGATAGGCACGAACCAACACTAATAAGTCTCCCCCACAATAAGGCAATGAGAAGGCTTGGATTCGGTTTGCCTGATAGGCCTTGTAAGTCCCCTGCAGGCAGAGCAGAGCATGCGCTGCAGGGCACCGAACACAGGCACGCATCAGCGCCTAAAAACCTCCTCACAACACGGCGAAGAGAGGACCCGGATTCGGTTTTCCTGATTGATAGGACTTGTAAGAGCCTGTGGCAACTCTAGCAAGTGCAGCAGAGTGTGTGCCGCGGGACACCGAAGACAGGCGCGTATCAACGCCAAAAAATAAAAAGAAAGGGGGATCTGTGGGGAGCAATCCGGACTAGACTAAGTTACTCGAATTAGGACTTATTCTATGCATCTGCTCTCCCACAATATGGCGCTGGGAGAGAAGTAAACAGCTTCCGCACAGCTGCCTCCAGTTCAACCAATTAACTGTAGGACTTGCTCCTGATTGGAGAGCAGCGTACTCAGCCGAGTTGGGATTGGCGGAGGAGGACTATAAAGGAGGAGAGAGACGGCATGCACCAGGAACATCTATGGGGAACATCTAAGGGAACCCGTGCAGCCCCCAGAGAGCCGGCCGGCGGTGTGCCGCTCCCCTGCGGAAGTGGGGAATGCGGCCAGGGGGAACCGCCCTTCCACGGAGGTGGAAGGGATAGTAGCCAACCCGGGAAGAACCAGCAGCAAACCCGGGGAGGGCCGAGCAGACGAAAGAACAGTGCAGGGTTCAGTGTTGCTCCTCCACGAAGAGGGGGAGCGACACCTCACATCAAAAAATACGTATTAGTGGATCTTCTACTTTAAGGGAAGAAAAAGTAAATAAAGATTAGGCCCCCTGACACAGTAGTAGCTTTCACTTGACATTCATCCACATCAAACTCTTTCATTCACATCTTGAGCTCTCACTGAATTCACTGGAGACAGTGCAAGAATGTAGGGCAGATAGAGAGCAACACAGATAAAGGAAGCAGTGGGCTTAGAATTTCATTTTGATGTAAAATAACCTCCATTGAAAAAATGCTTTCAAGAAGTGCAGAAAAAGTTTCCTCCAGAACACTGATAAATAATAAGCAACAAATACAGTCGCTGGAAGGGAAGGAGGGAAGCGTAACTCAAGACTCTACCTTGAGTTTGATAGGATTCCTATTCTATGAGATAAGGACGGCTAACATTTCTTAGCAAAAACTATGTTAATGCTTCACCTGATTTATCCTCAGAGTAGCCCTGTGATGCAGAAATGACTGTTTCTTCCATTTTGATAGATAGAGTGCTCTGAGAATTCCAGCAAAGTTTACAGAAACAGCAGCCGAGCCCATGTAGTTGGAATTCAGAGGCCGGCAACTCCCTCCCCAGCCCCTTGGGCCTCTCCCTACCCCACAGCTTGGGTTCTTTCATGCCCTGCTCTACGGTTTTCACCACACTTCCTGTTTCACATTTTTAATGGCAAGAAACTACATGTTCACCCTTTAAGAGCGCAATAACAATGTATTTCCAAGGATCTCAATATTTGGTGTCATTCATATCACAGTTAGTCTACATTTAGTGTTTAAAAGAAACAATTTCTATGTTGCATCTAGTACATACTATTAAGGAAACATTTATTTTCTTTAACACACAGGGAGTTCATTAAGTGTTTAACTCAACATATTCTGAAATTAATGGGACAACTCAATTTAAACAAGTGACTGACTCTAACTATATACCAAGCCCAATTCTTACTTCTGCTCCATTTCCGTTACTTTCATGATCAGGTTTTTTAATCTCTCCATGTAAAAACTCAGTACTGCTTACATTACCTTTATCACACAAAAAAAATAGTGGACATTTTCCTTAATTTTCTTCCCAAATCATATACAACCTGGGATAATAGTACTTTTGTTGTAGCAATATGATTTCTTCTAGCTTCATTAATGTACAGCAAATAAAACTGTATATTTAAGGTATACAATGTAATGACTTAATATGCATTGTGAGGTGATTAACACAATTATGATAGCTAACATAACCATCAACTCACCGAAAAAGCGCTCTATTTTGTTTTTTGGCAAGAACACTTCAGTTATATTCTCTTAGCAAAACCAGCATTTGAAAGCTGAAAAAAACACATCCATTTTGTTTGCTTGTATGTCCCTGTCTCTATTTTATTCTACCCATTCTACTAATCCAAACTCTACTCACCAAGCATATTTTGAAATTCGTCCTATCAAATATATCATTCCAAAACTATGCCTCTTTATGATACCTTACCTTAAGTTATTCACTGCATTTTTCCAGCCGACTTGGGTTTTGAGAAACCATTTTTGCTAAATTTTTACTTTAAGATGATTTTTTTAAAGTCTATTATTTTGTTTTAAATACAAAGGAATGTCTTCCCAATTCCAAAAAGAACTCACCTTTGAGGTGTTCTAATTGGAAAACGGAGTGGGAGGAACCATAACCCGAAGTCACCATTCTAACAGAAGTTCCTATTTCTCACATAATGCACATTTTAGCCTTATATACTAAATTGATGTAATTTTTACATTTGCTTAATTTTATTACTGTCAATGTATGTAAAAACCTTGAAAAGTAGGCTAATGGCCAATTCCACCCAAAGTTACGGTTGTGTGTGCTAAGTTGGGGGAAGTTTGCAGATCCTGGTGCTTCCAGAATCCTGTCGCGCACACCATCATAGAAACCAACCACGGCAAACACTCCCCATGCTGTGTGTTCACAAGCGAGTCGCCATGGTCCCTGCAAACTCAAGATCGTTGTGGTCTGCCTCCAGTAGAAAGTGCTTGTAGGAGAGTGAGAGTGACTAGTTAATGTTACTAACCTCATGACTAGTTATGAGAATAAGATTCAGCAGAGAAAATGGTGATGAAAGGCGACACTGCCTTCTGCACCTCACCACTGCCTCCCGTACAAGTTCAGGGTGGAGTCTCCTTTACCTCTGCTTCTGTCAATGGAGGCTTCCATCTTTACTGTTTTAAAATTCTCACATCTTAAAATGCTTTAATATATCTTTCTCATGGTATATATAATATTTAAATACATTTAAGGTAAATTTTACTAAAGATTATTGAACTTTTTAATAAATGAAAAGTCAGGTTACCCAATAAACCCAAACAGTGACACCTACAAATTACAATCATTTTAATATAATCAGGGGCAGGCACTGGGTCAAGTGATTACGATGGGAGTTAGGATGCCCATGTCTCATCCTGGAGTACCTGAGTTCAACTCCCGGCTGAAATCTGATCCTGATTCCTGCTTCTTGCTAATGCAGATTCTGGAGACAGCATTCCTGCCCCCCGAGCTGGAGAACTGGATGGTATTCCCAGGTTCCATTTCTGGTTCAGGCCCAGCCATAGCCATGGTGGGCATTTGAGGAGTGAACCAGTGGGTGGATCTCTCTCTGTCTCTCAAATTAAAAACATAGGGCATGCCATTGAGTCTAACCAATTCATTTTAAGCATTGATGCAATGAAGTTAAAGAGCATGTCTGTATCCTCTAGAATGAAAGAAGCGGCTGTGAGCCACCATAAAAGTAGCCTTAATAAAAAAAAAAAAAAATGGGGCTCCTGAGACAAACAGTTCCAGAGACGGCCTTGGGAAATGGGGAGTAAACCGGTTCACAGAGAAAGCAGTTAGCTACTAACCAGAGATACGGGCAACAGAACATCCTTCTATGTAGATAAGCCCCCTCCCCTGTGCTTGTTCAAGCTTAACAAAAAAAAAAAACAAAAAACCGCGAGGCATGTAGGGCACGTAGCCACCCCTTTCTGCTCTTCAATGACCCCCTCCCCTTATCCAAGCTTCCGTTTCTCCTCCTCCTCGACGACCTCCTCCCCTTGTAGTTGCCCAATAAACTTACGCCACCCTATGGTATGTTAATTTTGTGGTTTTGCCCCTTAAAAGCTGTGTGAGATAGCTGCTCGGGGCTCCTCTCTCTCGCTCGCTGCTTGCAGTAGTAGAGGGCCCATTTGCGCAAATGAAATAAAATTGCCTCCTGCCTTTTGCATCGTCTGGTCTGGAGTCTGTGTTTCTGGGGTCGTCACAAAAGGACACCGCTTTTGGGGTCCTACAAGAACAAGTCTGGAGCAAATCCAGAACAGAGCGACTCTTCTCCGAGCTCAAATATCCCTGGAGAAGGGTTAGCTTTGGTGTACCATCCTTCCAAGAAAGCTCATTCCACTTTTAAAGCTTCTTTATTTGAGAGGCAAAGAGTGAGACAGAGGTCGTGGGGGATGGAGGGTAGAAATATTGAGAAAGAGAAAGAAAGGGAGAGAGAGGGAGAGTTTTCCCATTCCACTGGTTCACCCCCCAAGTGCCTGCAGCAGCTGTGGCCGGGCCCTGCTAATGCTTGGACCTGAGAAACAACTCAGGACTCTCATATGGTTGCAGGGACTCAACTACTTGAGGCATCACCATTGCCTCCTAGGGGCTACACTAGCAGGAAGCTCGTGTACCCTGGCACCCTGATATGAAGCGTGTTAATTTGCATCTTTACTGAGAGGCTAAAACCCCACCTCCTCATCGCACTTTGATACTGCTTTGCAACTTATAAAGTTACTCTTCCTATTTGCCCAAACTGTGTTTAAGGACCCACCAACTATTCTGTGTCCTTCCTAGTTGGAAGTTTCTTCTTCCTTTTGTGTGATAATTTTTAAATTGCCTCTTTTTCCAGATTCTCTGAGTTTTCCTTTTTTCCCCCCAAGTGGAACAGCAAATTCTTCCACCATGACAATACTTCTCTTCTGAATTGAGTCCTTTTAAGAAAATGTTGGTTGGCCAGCGCCGCGGCTCACTAGGCTAATCCTCCGCCTGTGGTGCCAGCATACTGGGTTCCAGTCCCGGTCGCTCCTCTTCCAGGCCAGCTCTCTGCTGTGGCCAGGGAGTGCAGTGGAGGATGGCCCAAGTGCTTGGGCCCTGCACCCCATGGGAGACCAGGAGAAGCACCTGGCTCCTGCCATCAGATCAGCGCGGTGCGCCGGCCGCAGCAGCCATTGGAGGGTGAACCAACAGAAGGAAGACCTTTCTCTCTGTCTCTCTCTCTCACTGTCCACTCTGCCTGTCAAAAAAAATGTTGGTTGAGTTGAACATATTGTTTGGAAGTATTCAATGGGACTGTGAACATTCCTGTCTCATATACTAACTTTCCTCAGATTAATATATCTCTTTCAGGAATATTTCATTTAGAGATGAACATTTAATTGAGAATGTGATTACTGCCTCCACTTGAAGAAATTTCAGTCAGAAAGGTTGAGGAATAATTTGAGACAGAAGCATTGTTTTGCCCTTAAATCTTACTAGTGGTGTTTGCCTAATCATTGCATTGTCTTTCCCTCATACAGAACACATCAGGTACCTGACTGCTGATAGTTTGGGTATTAGCTACAAGAATTGCAGCTGTTTTACACACAGAGCAAAAGGACTTAAAAGTGCCTAGACCATACTCCAGATATTGTTCAGACTGATGTCAAGGAAGCAGTCGTAAATTTTCCACAATAAATTCCTTTTGGGGTGTTGCATTTTCCTACAATGTCATTTATTTCATCCCATTACATACCATGTCATGTCATGTCGTGTTATATCATGTCATGTCATGCCATGGGTTACAAACATGTTTTCAGATACATAAGATTGCTAATATCCCTCTGCTTTTAATATAAAGTAGAATTTGTTATCTATTTGCATGGTACAGATCTGTAATATTTTGCTCATAATTTCTGAAAGCCACCAGTGCAGAAACTGGGGGAGCTTTAGACCATAAGAATTATAAGTGGTGCGCCTGTTCCTCAAATTTTATTTTCAATACATTTGACGAATTAATTTTCATTCTCAATTGCCATCTAATTGGTATGGCCTCTAAGACAAAGTGCTGTCTCTTACACTTTACTTGCAACTCTGGTCATTAAAGCACTGAATATTTCCAACTCAGAATCTGTGTTCTTCTAGCCTTCCAAGCCACAGCAGCAGGTGGTCTCTGAAAACTGAGAAAGGATCCTGCATCCATGAGGTGGAAGATGATTTCCTTCGCAGGAACAGCTTAGCCTTTTATTCGACACTGGGCCCGTGGACACCAGCAACATCTGACACCGGCCCCTCTCAGCTCACACGTGAAAAGCTGCTTAGGAAGACGAGCCCCTTGTCCATTCTAATTCCCTGAAGAGTTTATTCCTTGGGGCCAAATACTCACATGGAGCACCTGTGGTGCAAGAGCTAAAGAAATAGCAAGCAAAACCCAGCCGCAGCTGCGCTGTAATCATTGAAGTGTGCCCAGCACTTAATGGCACATTAGGTGGGCATTGAACTCTGCCAGTTTATGAGGTCTCTTACAGAACCGGGCAGACTTTTTCACCGAAACCCATGGAGCAGAAATTGCTACTTCTAAGCTAATCCATTTTCAAATTACCATCCAATTGTGACTGATGACCTCACTACAAATCCGCTTATCTACCTCTAACCACTCAACAAGCAACAGAGAATCAATCGTTATTTCCTGTTATTTTCGATTCTTTACAAAAACCCCTCTTCTTGTCATTCTCAGTTACCTACAGTGCCACTGCAGCTGTGAAGATAAGCATGATAAATGTTGAATGCTGCCTAATTGTCAGTGCTTATTTGGGAAGTAAAACGGGGAAGCATTTTGTGTGCTTGGATGATACATGGTCTCACTAAGATTTGATTTAAAAATTGCTGCTATACATAAGGGGTCATTTCATGAATTTATTTCAAATCATTGATTCAGAATTGCATTATATTGAATGCCTGACTTAAAAAAAATCTAACACTACAATAGGCAACTATTTCTTAGCAAAAACTAAGTTTTGTCTACCAGAGTCAATATAACTCAAAGAGAACCTTTATTCTGAAAACGGCAACAATTCTCACTAGTTTAATCAACTGAAGGTGACATCATCTAAAAATATGCATGAGACAGAAAATATGGAAATTCAAGTTAGCCAGACTCCAATCTTAATTTCTCTGCAGCAAATTTCATGACAGAAGGCAACATTAGTGATTTTATGAGCCACAAAACTTGGTAGTAATCAGAATATATAAGTAAAGAATGTACAAAAGTAATACTAACTTGAATATCTATCAGAAAATTGCAATTTGCTGTAACTTTCAGAGGTCTTTTGATATATTTTAAAAGCCAATAGCTTAGCCCCCATTTTATAGGTTATTTATGCCATGCAAAACTCTTGGCTTATTCTATGAAAAATTTCCATGCAAACCAACTTGATGAGGCCTAACTGATGAATATATTAATGCATGTGTATGGGGACATTTGTTTATGCGTTTCTTGCAGAAAATTATATACAAATAATCATTTGAAAACAATTCTGGCAAAATTGTAGAACGAACATTTACAAATGCACTGGACAAAGCAGTAGTTACAAAAGTCTCAGTTTGGCAGGGTGATGGATGAGGCAGACAAATAATTATTTCCACGTCTGTAATTGAAGCACATAGTTTGAATGCTTCCAACTTGAATCAAAATTCAACATCTGGACCAATCACTGCCGTGAAGCATCGTCTTCACTGTCCAATCGGCAGTGCCCGACAGACTACGCATTGGGCTGACCCTATTCTTAGAATCAGTCAGCAGGACATCGGTTGTAAGACTATTTTCTCAATGAAGTTGGGATTGCGTCTCACAGGTGCCTTCTAATCAATGAGAGTGTGTCAGGGTTTCTGTATGTATGTTAATAACTAGCACTTCTTGTATCTGGTATATGGATCATGGTAAGTCATTTGTAAAGGAAAGTCAATATTATCTATGCCAACCTACCATTAGGAGGTGGACAAAAGCTATCAAGTTAATTCAAAGACATAAACAAGCCTAACAATTCAATTTTTTGTTATAGAATCTTTAAGATGAATCTTACCAAGGTCTTGAGTAGCTGTACAAGTGCCATAGTTTTATAAATTATTAAAAGGTAAAAATTCAAAAAATTTTAAGTGTATTCATCTCATTATTTTACTATCTTAACACTGCTTCAGTCAATATTTTCAAACAAAATCACCAGTGTTCACCTCAGTTAATCAATATATGAGAAGTTATATGAGGGGAAAGTCAATAACCATCTCTATAACGGCTGCACTTCTCATACCCCAGGTGTCCAGGTTCAAGAAGAGGCTCTTCCCCATCATTTACCACTTCGAGGAGAAATGCGTGTAAATATATCATACAGGTTAAATTTTATATTATTTGTTTAAAAAACCAGAAGGACACATGGGGGAGAGTCAAATGTTTTATGGAGAATGGCATTAAAAGATCAGTAAATTTTGCTGTAAAAAAAAAAAGAAAAGAAATCTGTGTGTATAAGGGGTCTTCAAAAGGTCCATGGAAAATGCACATTGTGAAAAATAGATGCATGAATTTTATGTTTCAGATGGAGCAACCGGGACAGAATCCGGTGCCCCAACCGGGACTGGAACCCGGGGTACTGGCGTCGCAGGTGGAGGATTAGCCTAGTGAGCCACGGCGTTGGCTGAAAATAACATTATTTTTAACCAAAGTTTTTGAACTACTCTTGTATAGTATCACAATATAAACACTGTTTAGCAAAAAATGACTTTTCACAAAACAGCATATCATGCCTGGCGCCGCGGCTCACTAGGCTAATCCTCTGCCTGCAGCACTGGCACTCCAAGTTCTAGTCCTCGTTGGGGTGCCAGTTCTGTCCTGGTTGCTCCTCTTCCAGTCCAGCTCCCTGCTGTGGCTCAGGAAGGCAGTGGAGGATGGCCCAAGTGCTTGGGCCCTGCACCCACATGGGAGGCCAGGAGGAAGCACCTGGCTCCAGGCTTCGGATCAGTGTAGCTCCAGCCGTAGCAGCCATTTGAGGGGGTGAACCAACGGAAGGAAGACCTTTCTCTCTGTCTCTCTCTCTCACTGTCTAACTCTGCCTGTCAAAAAAAAAAAAACAAAAAACAGTATATCACAAATAAGCCTCTCTGCAGTCAAATGCATGGATCTCACCATGAATTTAAAACCACATTCCTTAACTCTAACCCAGTGATGGACATTTTGGATTTGTTCAGGAGCGATTTGTTCTTTCCTGTTCATTCTCTTAGTTGCTATTTTATGGAAATATATGCATTATTATTTTATTAACTATTTCTTGATTACTTTTATGAATGAATGGTCATTTGGATGCTCTCCAGCTATGAGTGGGCCCATTTCCTGGCACACTGCAGAACACTGAGTACCTTGTCTCCCTCTTAATGTTTGCCAATCTGAACCTGATGGCTAAAAATAACATCTCATCACTGCTGTGGTTGGCAGTTTCCAACCAGTGAACATTAGTATCCTCTCTTGTGATTGCTTCAGATTTTATCTTGCTCCACGGTAATTCCCTATTTATATGCTTCAGCCAGTTTTGTATTAGGTTATTGGTCTCTATTTATCACCATAATTAAATAAATCAAATCCCTGTATTTTTCTCATGGGAGCTACATGTAGGCTTCAGGGAGATTCAAAGTGGGCACTCCGCCATCTTAGCACTTAACCATATTTTATTGAAACTTTACTATATTGCTCCCACGGTGGCATTATTTTGATTGTAGTGCAATTATTGTTATTCCTCTTTTTCTCCAGTAATGTATCATAAATACCTGAAATACTTAAGTTTACAGGAAATGCAAGTGGAAGTGGTAAAATGGTCAGAAGAATACCCCTTTAATGTAGCTGCCAGGTACTCGAATCAAACTTCCAGGGAAGGAATCACATCTCACACGTAGTGTCCCCCACGGAAAACTGTCAAGAAACATTTCTGAATTAATTGTAATTGGTCTCTAAGTCTGAAAACCGTTTTCTCTACCTTCCCAACAATCCTTGGGATCAATCGGTCAGCTTCAAGTTTAAATCTGTGAGTGGAGATGGCTGGGGCCCTTCTCCCCCTCCCACACTCCAGAACCTTTGTATGTTACCCATTTTTAATGTTAATTTTTCCTAGTTTCCTTACTTCTAGTATTATGATCATTCTCTCCCAACTCGGCAGTGGAGGATTGTGTGGAATCTGAACTAACACATCTCAGATGTGCATGACCTCAGCCTGTAGGATAGGAAAGGATTTAATTTAGAAGGCACCTCCATCTAACTTCAGAGTCTAGACAAGCAATCGGCCTAGAATATTTCTATCACACAATGGTCTCTTGATTCAAAATAAACATTAGTCAAATTGCTGACATGATCATTTCGTTGTTAATGAATGCCATTAGGTTCATTATTTTTGTGGGATATCCTTTCACTAAGGCAAGCAAGAGAGGTAAGGACTGACTTCATTCACAGAATGTGAACATCATAATTTATCTTTTGCTTGGGGCAAGATTTTTCAAAGGAATACATTTTTAAATTTGGGAAATATGTGAAATAAAGACCATATGTCTGCAGTAGAAAAATCATCATAGTAGATTTCAAAAATTTTATCTCTAAACACACAGGCTTTCTATTGACTGTGTGATTTGGAACAAATAATTTTGCCTTGTTGTGCTCAGTTCTTTCATCCTTTACCTAAAGGAATTGTGCAGAATGATCTCTACAAGTCCTCCACCTCTTTATTTTCTTTGGTAAAACAAAGTAGTAACTAAACAAGTTTATGGTTGTGCCTTCTGACACTCAAACCAAAGTTTCAGGCAATGATTTATTCTTTAACTACATAGTGTGCTACTTTTTGGTTGCACTTTAGTTGCAGTCATAATCAAGGATTTTCATTATGGTTTTGAAAGAAAGTCAACCAACACACTGAGGGTAGTGACTGCTTAGCTTTTGATACAGCAGACATTACCACGGTTGGATTGGAAACTCAAAGCAGGGCTATGATTTGGCACAAGTCAAAGCCACTTTCTGGTGCAATATTCTCATAGATTCTTAGCAGCAGCAAGAAACCATGAAAATAAGCAAAATATAGCATATTTACATGAAGGTGCAACAAATAATGCAATCCACATGTTAACTACTAGTGAATAAAAGAGTAAACAGATAATTACAATCCCCAACCTACTACAGAATATACTTTATAGAAGACAGCACTGAGGCGTGAGGTGTGTTTGGGGTTAGTTTTATGAAGGGATAAGACAGAAATGAGCATTTTGGCAGATCAACTGATTCAATCAGATGATGCAGTTCAATGAGACTGGCCAACTCACTGTGGGTACCTTCTTTCCTTTCTTTCTTTTCTTTTCTTTTTTTTTTTTTTTTAATTTTTGACAGGCAGAATGGACAGAGAGAGAGACAGAGAGAAAGGTCTTCCTTTTGCTGTTGGTTTACCCTCCAATGGCCGGTGCACAGTGCTGATCCGATGGCAGGAGCCAGGTACTTCTCCTGTCTCCCATGGGGTGCAGGGCCCAAGCACCTGGGCCATCCTCCACTGCACTCCCTGGCCACAGCAGAGAGCTGGCCTGGAAGAGGGGCAACTGGGACAGACTCTGGCGCCCCGACCGGGACTAGAACCTGGTGTGACGGCGCCCACCTTCTTTTCAATTATAAATCTGAGCAGTATATTCATTGACTAGTTTAGAAGACAGATGAGATTCACGGCACACTATGGAAGGATTGAGTTTTACATGTTACCTTGTAATGAAGTATACATTTCTCAACCCATCGGTCCCCTTACATCCTCACAAGCTGAGCCTGCGGCAGAGCGGCAAGGCTACCCAGCAAGTTATGCCAGCTGCTGCCGGAGAGGGGCTTCTTGATTGCCCAGAAGGAAATCCGGGATATACTTCAATGACAATGGAACTCCAATGGGTTTCCCATGGTAAAAACAAGTAGATCCTAGATGTCCTGTGGCGTCTTTATGATTGTGCATGCTTTGATTTTTACTAGTTATGTATTTCCATACTTCTTTGTGACAGCTATTCAGTCAATATTTAAGGAGAATTTACTATTGTTGTGAACATCAAAATGTACAAGATGTTAAGGGAATCACCTTGTTATTGCCATTTTGCATATTTTCACTGCAAAATTTCTAATTAAAATATCACAACTTGCACTATGACAACATATTTACAGTTTTAAACTCACATCAAAGCATGCCATATTATTTATTGCTGGTATTCTACTTGCAACTTGTATTTGCTTTTGAGGTAATTAATCACGTTTGGAAAAGTGCTATTTAAAATCCAGAATGTTAGGACATTTCATCTTAACTCCTCTTCTGACTGGACAGTGATACTGATTTCATCTGAAATGTTTTTTTTTTTTTTAGCTTCACAGTTTTATGAACAAAACAGAATTGATGTTAACAAAGAAACCTCAAGGGAACTTGTGAGCACATCTTTAGAATGCAGAGGAATAAAAGTCCTTAAAAACTTAAGGGTCTGATTCTCAACCTTTGTAATGTAGATTAAAATAAATTATTTCAGAAATTCCATTCAAAATAACTAATCTACATGGATCTAAGCAAAACAGTCTATAAATCCAACTATTGTTAATACCTCACTTCTGTAGAGTTATTTCTTCAATCTTTTGTTATTTTCAGTTCTGGGTAACTGCCAGTGAAAAGTTTTTACTAAATAAGAGAGGAATGGGACTGTTTCCACGGCAACTGTCTCAGAACTTAGGCAAATCCCCAGTGACTCTGGGCAGTCCTTCCAGACATAAATTGTTTCAAAGTCCAGTTGTGGCCCAACAGGGATATGGCTTTGATGAAGCCCAGATGAGCTACAACTGTATTTCAGTCTATATTCCCACTTAAACTGTAGTCAATTACCCATGGTAATAGGAGAACTGAAATAACATGAGTAATGAAATCTGCAGATAGTCCTGAAGCATCATCTTAGTCAATAATTTCCAATCCCCCTTCTATCAGACTTCTTATGAAAACTTCTTAGCATGAATTAGAATGGACAGATGTGACTTTTCTCCTCTACCCAGGGTAAATGTGCAAATAAGTTATAAAATGATCTCGACATATGGTTTCGAAGAGAGAAGACTGGATAATCATTTGTCTTATGGATATGTTTCTGAAAAAACTCAGGAAATTCTACCTTTTAAACCATGGAAACACAGTGCCACGAACCACAATAATGATATTTTGGTTCAATAACCTATGTGAATAGCATCTGAATACTTGTTAAGAATATAATGTGAATTCTGATTAAACCAGATAGAGAAAGCATGAAAATTAACTAAGCTCACTCACTTAACCCCAGTAAGGGTATACCAGAATGAAAACGGAGAGATATGTTGTCATCCACTAAGATAAAGAGAACTGTAAAAAAGATCTCAGCAATATATGATATCAAGAAAATTAAAGAATGAAGAATTCACATAAAATTCACTAACTTAACAATCAGAAGTTCAAGATCTCTCAGGAAAAGCTAGCTCATTCACACCAAGAAAATTGGGAGATGATCAGCACTTGCTGTCATGGCATATCATACCATGCCGTATAATACGACACCAAACCACGCCATTTCACGTCATACCATACAATGCCAGAGCACACCACACCATATCATGTAATATGTCACAACACATCATGCCATGGTATACCATGTCATGACACATATCATATCATGCTATTACATGTCATACTGTAGCATAGCATACTATGCCAAAGCACACTATGTCATATCATATTATTACACAATACCACGCTATACCACACCAGAAAAGAGATGAACAGGCCAACAGTTCCCTCATTGGCTCTGAAAATATCTGTATTTAATATATTTCCCCTGTCAACTATCAGAGAAATTGGAAAGCATTGAAGAAAGGACTCCATACGCCCTTACCTCATCGTCTCAGGAAAAATCCTGTTTTGTTCTGAGATCACTTCCATCCCTGCTCCCAAACCTACCCTGTGTGGCATTTTCAAAAACGGCTCTGCCTCTTACTCAAATAGAAATGGACAGCCTAGAATTACCTGACCTATGAGGATAGTAGAGAATACGAATAATGAAAAATAACCAAGCCCCAAATTCCGAAGTGAAAGAACTTGGAGGAAATGATCAAAAATCACAGACACTTTCCAGAAGAAGACAGACAGATTACGCAACTCACACCTCAGAGAAAGGCAGTTCAAGACCTATGGCCACATGGCCACACACGTGAAAATGGCTAAGATGGAACAGGCAAGCTCCTGAGGATGAAGAACAAGGAGTCGGCAGATTTTTTGTGTGAAGGGCCAGTTTGGTGCATATTTTGAAACTTTTAGGGACATACGGTCTCTGTTGCAATTGCTCAACTCTACCCTTTTTGGCATGAAAGTAACTCATTCACAAACAAGTAAGTGCTGCTATGTTCCATGGATTCTTTCAAAGAAGAGAAGTTGACTTTGACTCAAGAACAATAGTTTGCAGGCCCTGGTTACAGGGCACCCGGATCTCCCACACAGGGCTTGGAGGAATCTCAGATGGTACAAGCACTTTGGAAATCTGTCATTTCTTAAAAAGTTAGACATATGCCTGGCAAAGACGCTGATATTCTAAGTACATGTGTCTCCATAGACATGAAAATATGTCTACACAAAGATTTGCACACAAATGGTCATAGAAAATTAATTCCCAAAGGCCAATAGATGGAAACAGCTAAATATCTTGAATTAGAGAATTCACAAACAAATGTAGTATATCCACTCAATGAATATCACTCAGCCATAAGAGAATGAACTGTGGCACACCCAGGTACATAGATCATTCTGTATCATGCTAAGTGAAAAAATGCATACAATATATTTATTTATATTCACATACTTATTTATATTCAATGCAAACTAAGGCATAGTACTAAAAAATAGCTACAACGAATCTGGCCTAGGTGATGAAAATATTCTATATCTTGCCTATGTGGGTGGTTTCATGGTTATATACCTCTTCCAAAATTACAGAATTAAGCTGTAGAAAATGAAGGCAGTTTATTTGCCTAAATTATTCCTCACAAATCAGAAAGAAAAAACGTAAATTCATAGTCCTCCAACAAAAACAATGCTCGTAATGCAGAGTTCTGTGCAGTCTTTTGTCTTTCACATCAATAATTATTTATCAAGTCCTAAAATCCCATCACACAACTAGTGGATCTCTGTGGAGTCCAATTTCTGTTCTTCTTGTTTCTCAACATTATTTGTTCCATTCCTAAGCCCCATTAACAGACTTCATCTTCCAGAAGAGGAGGGTGAAACACTTCGTGTATACACACAAATATGTTTTCACTGGGGACACTGCTGAACACGTAGCAGAAATTGCCACCAGATTTCTAAAATGAATGAGGAATAAAGCCCAGGAAAAGGAGCAACTTGGCAGCAAGATACCACAAAGTGAAAAACATGAACTCTCAAATTGGGGTTGGGGGTTTAGATCCTCATTCTTGGTTCTTAGTCCCAGTTTTGTTCTATCAACAATGAGATGGTCTCCTAAGTCCTTTCTGTGGACCTAAACACATTCAGCATAGATTACCAAAGAGGAAGAAAAATAAGAGAACACTTTGAGGAAGGAACTAACCATTCATCAGCAAAATAAATAAAGAAGCTCTATGGCCCGAATCCGAAGCTGGATCTATGCACATATGCAGAAAATGAAGTTAATTCAACCAGGCAAGTGACACTCCACACCCACCATGGCCTTCCTGCTCTCATTCTGACTGGGTGTAGAGGAGGCTGGGCCTGTATGGCAGACAGTCTAAGCTCTCTTTTTGACACCATGGACACTAAGGCTGAATGAAGGCAGAGAGCTGGCTGGTCGACCACACAATCACGCTGCTTGTTACTAAGGCTGAACGTGAGCTCAGTTCCACCATGATTTTCTCAGCACATTTGAGCAACTTTTCTCTCTTTAAAAACTGTTTAGGGGGCAATCATTTGGCATATAAGTCAAGACGCTGCTTGGGAAGCCTGCACGCCGTATAGGAGTGCCTGGGTTTGAATCCCGACTCTGTTCTCAACATCAGCTTCCTGCTAATGCACACCCTGGGTGGCAGCAAGTGATGGCTCTCTGCCACCCCTGAGGGAGACCTGCACTGAGTTCTCAGCTCCTGGCTTTGGCCTGGCCCAGCCCCAGCTAATGGATGCATTTTAGGAGAGAAGCAGGAGATGGAAGATCTCTCTTTGTCTATTTCTCTGTCTCTTTGTCATTCATATTAATAAATAAAGTATCTAGCAAATTCTCTAATAGTTCTTTCAAAATTCTTAGAAGTACTTATAAAACTGAATAATATATAAAGATATAAGCCAAGAGAAACTATTTAAAAATTAAAACCAAGGGGCCAGTGTTGTGGCCTGGGGGTAAAACCAATGCCTGTGATGCTACTACCCCATATGGGCACCAGTTCATGTCCCAGCTGCTCCACTTCTGATCCAGCCCTACTAATGGCCTGGGAAAAGCAGTGGAACATGGCCCAAGTGTTTGGATCCTGGCACCCCTATGGGAGACCTGGATGAAGGTTCTGGCTCCTGGCTTCAGCCTGGCCTAATGCTGGCCATTGCAGCCATTTGGGGAATAAACCAGCAGATGGAAGATCAGTCTCTCTCTCTCTCTCTCTCTCTCTCTCTCTAACTCTCACTCTCTCTCTCTTTCTCTCTCATTTTCTCTGTAACTCTGACTTTCAAAATAAATAAATAAATCATAAAACTCAGGTAACAGTCAAATTAATAGGTGAACGTAGTAGTTCAAAGGAAACTTCATTTGAGAAAAAGAGTTTTTAATCTCTTAAATATTGACATCCTTTAGAGAGTTTGAAGTGTTTCAATGGTTTTTGTTTGAATTCATTAGGAACATTTTTATTAAACAATGGTTTTTTATCTTTCACTCAATTAAATTCACCCATGCCTTTTAGCCAACAGCAAGAAGAAAAGGAGGGGCACCAAGAAGAAAAAAATATTTTTACTCTGGAAAGCTTAGAATCTAGAACAAAGAAATAAAATTTATACTAAAAAATTTAAAATAGTAAAATTTCCTGAAAATAAGGTAAATTATCTTTAAAAGTAATGAAAGGGAAAACCAGGCACATCTTAAAATTCAATTTTAAAAAAAAAAATCAAAATATTTCAAAATATGCAAAAAAGCATAAGCAAGTTAAATTGTATATTGCTTGTTTCAGTGTATGAATGAGAAAGTAAAATAAGGCAAACTACTTTTCTCAAGGTCGCAAGGTGATTGGCTCTAGAGTCTAGGGTCTGGAGTGTGATTTAGTTCCAGTATATGAAGGCATCTCCCTATTCCAGATCTAAGTTGCTCAATAGCCATATAAAAATAAACAAAAGAGTATCTAATGTCAAACAGAAGAGCAATCATGTACTATTGTTGGTTTTAATGTCTTACTTTTATTTTCTTCCTTATCATTCACATGTTTTCAAATTTCCCTTTTTGCTAATATGAAATTTTATTTTGTTTTCCTCTCTTCCCAAATCCTTGCATTCACTATTGACCGCAGGCTCCTTCAGTTATCTTCTATACTCCCGATCAATTACTGAAATCATTGTCATGAGCTTACAAGTAAGGTACCTGTGTGCATTTAATATAGGATGTGGTTAGAATCTAACACATACAGAGCCATGCTCAGGGCATTGTTACTAAAGGCAGAACTATACTCAGATTCAGAAGAAAATGTATCATAGATCTTGCTTTGTTGGCATTTTCCAAGCTTCAAATTATTACTCCCATTAATGAAAGAGACCACGTCGTCCCCACCCTCTTACCCTGCACTTTCCCCAGCCTCTGCTAACTACTGCTCCGTCTCAGCTTCCATTAGATCAGCTCTTTCGGACTCCCCCTCTGAATGAAGTCAGCAGCCTTTGTCTTCTTTGTTCTTGGCTTATGTCACCTAACATAATGAGTTTCCGCTCATCCACATTGTCACAAATGCCAGGATTTTCCTTTTTTAATGGCTGAATTGTATTTCACTGGGCATAGGAGGAATAAGCTCAGGAATCTGTTATACAGCATGGTAGCTATAGCTAAGGATGACATATTTATTGTTGAAAATGCTAAGAAAAGGGATGTGAAGACTTGTCTCCACAAAATTGCTAATTATGTGAGCTAACACATTTGTTAATGAGCTAAATTTAACCATTTCAGAACTTAGATACACTTTTAAACATCATGATGTACACAGAATCTACATGTAATCTTATCTGCAAATTTATGAAAAAAGATGAAAAGGCAGAAATGGGTAGATAAAATGAAATCCTCAAGGCACCCACTTTGAGACGACCAAATCGCACTGTACAGCCAAGTGATATTTTTGTAGCCCAGCTTGTTTTTGTCTTAAGTTACACCTAAAAGCACAAATTCAAGTCTTCAAACAGTTCTCTGTATGTATTACAGAAAAGGCACTATAAGTGATTGTTGGAAGTCTTTACTATCCTACTGATACTAAAGATATGACATCTACTCCCATGAAAGAAGTATAACCACATAACAAATTGTTCTCAACTTTAAAAATGTATAGATACGTCTTAAATCAATGAATTTTCACATTGTGTGAAAAATATTCTGCATATGAAATGATGCTTCCACCTAGGAATTTAATTATTACGTTTTCATGGAAGTCTTACATTTCCTGACATAATCATGAAAATCCAGGGGAACGAGCATTTGCTCACACTGACTAGGAAGCATCACCAAATTAAACACATAGGAACCCAATAAAACCGAAACTTGTTTTACTATAGTAAGATTAAAACAAAATTGATATGAGATTTATCTTATTCAAAGTTCCAACAGGGAAAAAAGAAACATACCTAGATTCATGTATTCTTATCAGTCCCACATACTATTCATAGAAGTTCAAGTACAAGTATGTATTTTAATTCCTTTGTTCATTCCATCCATTCCTCGTAATAGCATAACAGTGAGCAAGTGGTAAGTCTAATGCTGCTAGCTTTTTGCCCCACTTCATACAATGAAATGAATCTCGAGAAACAATTTTGCAAAGGGGTTAAAATAAGTAGTATGTCCACATTCAGATTTTGTGACTACACTTTCTTTAAAGGATTTAATGGTGGAATTTCAAGCTCACATCTTTGGTCAAAATTCAGAGCCTCACACAAAGAGAACGGCTCCTCCCCTGTGCCTGGCACTCAAGCCTCGGAAAGGGTTTTGGTTGAGATTATGTTCCAGGAAACGTAGAGGGGGCAGGTTAGCCACAGGGTCTTTCTGGCGGCAATGTGCCCACATACCCTACCTTGTGGCTCCAGGGGAGCATGGCAGACCCAGCGACATTCTGAGGCATAATATGACGGAAACAGTAGCAATCTATCTTTTTACATTTTAAAGTGGCAATGTAGCCTCTACAAATATTTTTTTCAAATATCAGGACCATCTCAAATGACCAGATCATTCATAAATCAGGACTCTATCAGTTAAAACAGAAAGTGCCCTTAGTTTTTCAAAATTATCTTTTAAATTATATGCTAGAAAAGGAACTAATATAAAGTTTCCTCAAAACTTCTTAACATGCAAGGATGCACAGTTTTAGAAATCTTACCTCTTTCCAAGAAAAATCCTTAGCTCCCAAGGCCCATTTGTTCATTCAGCAAGTTATTTTAAGTAGCTGGACACTTTATCCTATAAAATAAACAAGTTTATTTTATATCTTTATAATTTAATGTAAACGTTCAGCAATTATTACTTGGTGCCCCACTAAATAAGATCAATAAATTTGTCCAAATTACTTTGATATCTTGAACAGGAAAACGTAATGTAGGAAGGAAAAAAGGGGGTAGGCACTAAATTTGACTTCAACTCCCCCAAACAAATCACAGTTTGGAATCATTAATTGGATTTAAGGTACTTTGAAATAATTCATTATTCAGGCTCTGGCCCTACTAAGGAATCCGTGATTCATCTGAGAGCTGCTGAAACACGCGGGTGCCCCCTTGACTTGTCCGGAACGCTACGCCACCACTCCCTTTTCTCACTGCCGATGAGGGAAGGCTCACCCCAACGACATAGCTAAGCAGTCATTTCACAGCACAGCTAGCAAGTAACTGGATTTCAGTGTAACAAAAGACGTTTTTCTTGAATAACATATGTTATATATACCACAAATGTAAATATAAATCATAAATAACCAAATTTTTCAAATAGAACTTGAAAGCATGCTTTGTATAATTTTAATAAAATAGATGCCTTATAACATTAATGATACACATTACATATGTGAATAAATAATGAAACACTTGAGAAAAAAAGAGTTCAAATCTGGGCCAAAGTTGGAATGCTTTTGCATTTGGGAAGATATATTATTTGAATTAAATGAAAATACATGCAATACAGATTCATTAGCTAAGTATTAACCTTAATACCTATTAGGTGTTAGTGTTATTAAAATAAAAAAACACAATATAGTGACAAAGAACTTAAAGTAGTATTTTTTCTGTTATTTCCAACCCCTTTTAAAAACTGTATTTTGAGAAATATGGTGCTATATTGCTATATTTTTGAGAAATATTGAATATATTATTCCATATAGTACAATATTATATCATTCTGATATATTTTTCAGTGGATACTTGCTGGATCTCTTATTATGTGGTAGGAGTAGACCAAACTTTAAAAGACTGATATAAGCAAAAAAAAATTTATACTAGGTATACAGGTATGTAAAAAGATAATCTATCAGTCTAAACAAATACACAAACATTGAGAATGCATATGTCAACATCACATCAAATGTTCCTTAGATACAGCCAGCGTGAGATGCTGAAATCATTTCAGGTTGTGGCTACATGGAAAACAAGATCCTTTGGAATGAGAAGTCAACTAAGGGGCCCGTGTTTGTGAATGTTCACCACTGGGGAAAAGTGAAATGACCATGACGTCATGACAAGGACGAAGGTGGAGAGAGTGACAGCAAGGAGAAGCTAAAATGAGAACTGAAGAGGGGCAGTGACCAGAGATTGGCAGAAAACGTGTACAAGGAAGACGAGCAGAGTCACAGGAACACACTCACGGGATCTTAGGGAGACGCAAGAAGGCTTCTCAGGTAGTGACAGTGAGGTGCCAAGGCGTCACCATGTCAGGCTCTGAGTGGGCGGGGGGGGGGGGAAGGGGCCACCCGCAGAACTGGCACGAGAAGGAGTCACGGGGTTCATCTGGAGATAAGATGAGGGGGGAACACCTGGAAGGGGTTGAGGACAAAGAGGCTGTCTTGGCGAGTTCAAGAGAGCACAGCCAGAGAGTGGCAGGAGACAGGGAGACTGGAGAGTAAGGCGAGAGTGGGGTGAGCAGCAGTGGCTGAGCAGTCCCGGGAGGACCGCTGATGGACAGGCAGTGATGAGGCCGAGAGTACCCTTGGGGGCAGAGAGATGGCTGTGAGGTCGTTCCTTGAGTGTTCAGGCTTGAAGGTGTCCACTGGACTCTTGATGATGGTGCTGTCTGCCCCAGCCAGGAATCAGACCCCCCGCCCCTGACTTCCACTGATGGACCCATAGGGCAGTGGAGGGGCGGTCTTTCTCACTTGTCCTCCATCAGTGGAGGCCTGGACCAGTGAGCCTCCTCCTGAATTACATTATGCTACAAAGTAAGTTACAGAGGGTTGGGTGTTCACTTGTTGGGTACGGACAAGAAGTCCTCTCTGAGTTGGTGACATTTTATCTGGGATCTCATATTCTAGATATAGACACACGGATCTCTTGAGAAAGAACGTTCTAGACCAAAGAAGCAATAAATACAGAGGCCCTAAAAGCAAGATCATACACAGAATATTCTAGAAACAACAAAAATGTCAACCAGCCATGAGTGAGGAGAAAGGGCTGGAGTAGCAAATTATAAGGCAGTAAAATGTGAAAAACGAATTGGCACAATCTATGTACAAACACAATTTATTAGATAAGAACAACGCATTGATCAAATAAAAATATTGTAGAAAAAAATAAAAGCTATGGATCATGTAAATAATACAGTTGCCTTACACAGTGGAGGTTTTACTATTTTTCAGATATCTCTACAGTAATCAACAAAAATACAGACATCATGGTGGTCAAAGAAATTTTACTCCAATAAACAGAATCTTGCTATGGAATCATTATAAGCGTGATTAAAACATGCATTTTGACAGGAAAAAACACACGTCTCTGATAATGGGGAGAATCCGCGGACACACATGAGTTTTCCACCTATCTTCAGGAAGTTTACGTGAGCCAATGAGGCACCTGCAGATACATAATAATGGATTCAAGCTGACAGCTCTTTTTTCAATTCACAGCATATAATTTTCCCACAAAAATCTGTCAAAAGAGGTTCCATTAGTGTCAGGTGACGATTCCGAACAAGCATACTTTTAACTTGTTCTAAAATGATAGTAAGGAGTGAAACTTGAGCGGGAAACTCCTATAGCAAACAGACTGTAATTCTTTATCTTATCTATTTCTTTCCTTTGATCCCAATGTTCTCCTGCAAACTCTAAAAAAATCGCGACTTTGACAAATCTGATGTCTGCCAGTTCCTTCGGAGTGGGCTATGAACAAATAAAACATTCTACTTTCTGTTGTACTTGTTTTCATTAAGCAATGATTTACTAGGAGTTAGTAGAACTGAAACTCACATTGACCATTTTCTTTCAAAAACAACATCATGAATTTATTGAAAAGATTTAAAATCTGTAGTTAATAGTGCTAGGAAAGTTCCCTTCACTATGCTGTGGTATAGCCAGTAAAGCCGCCTTCTGAAGCACCAGCATCCCACATGGGCACCGGTTCGAGTCCCGACTGTTCCACTTCCGATCCAGCTCTGTTGTGGCCTGGGAAAGCAATGGAACATGGCCTAAGTGCTTGGGCCCCTGCACCTGTGTCAGGACCTGGAAGAAGCTTCTGGCTCCTGGCTTTGGGGAGTGAACCAGCGGATGGAAGATTCTCTCTCTCTCTCTCTCTCTCTCTGCCTCAGCCTCTCTGTAACTCTGCTTTTCAAATAAAATAAATAAATAGGTCTCAAAAAAAAAAAAAGTTCACTTCAAATTTAATATATCTCCTCTTATCTGTGATACTCCTTGTCTTCAATCCTTTTCTTTGCTTCTCACAAGACAATGAGAAAATGATGTACTTGAGGCAATTTATATAAATAAATTAAAAGTTCATCAATTAAGATTTAATTTCCTGGGCCGGCACCGTGGCTCACTGGGTTAATCCTCCGCCTGTGGAGCCAGCATCCCATATGGGCACTGGTTTCTAGTCCCGGTTGCTCCTCTTCCAGTCCAGCTCTCTGCTGTGGCCCAGGAGGGCAGTGAAGGATGGCCCAAGTGCTTGGGTCCTGCACCCGCATGGGAGACCAGGAGGAATTATGTGGCTACTGGCTTTGGATTGGTGCAGAGCCAGCCGTGGTGGCCATTTGGCGGGGGGAGTGAACCAATGATGGAAGACCTTTCTCTCTGTCTCTCTCTCTATATATATATAACTCTACCTGTCAAATAGAAAAATATTTAATTTCCTTTAAGATGCAGATTTCCAATTGATACTGATTACAGTTAGTAGATATGCTATATATCTAATAAATTAAAGATGTGTATTGTCTTGAATAGTTAGTGTGCTAACAATGTATAAATTGAAGTAATTTCAAAATTCTTTTATTTAAACATTGCAATGTACATGTCTGTTTACTCATTAATACATTAAACACCTATTATTATATCAAATACATTAGGCAACGTTGTAGGTGCAAAATTAAATAAGACACACAACTAAGCTTGTATAACCGGAATAGCTGAAATATTTTTTCTTTTTCTTTTTGCTACTTTATCTCTAGTGAATAGAACAATGCCTACTAGGGGCTAATATTCAAAAAGTATAGATTTTAAATGAATATCTCACTTTGAATGGATGTATGTCTTTGAGCGAACACAAGGGAATCAGAAGAGTGATCAGCAAAGGTGCCCCAGTATAATGAGTCTATGACAGCCACATTCACCAAATGCTGGGGAAACAGATCAGAGAACAGGGGTGACTGGAAGGCTAAGATACTTGGTAAAGATTTAGAGGAAGCAAGCACACCAGGGGCCAGTAAGTGCATCAGACACCATAGAACATTACTCAAGGAACACATCTACACTTTTCCAAGACTCAGAACAATATTTCAGTTGTATAAAATTTGATAACTTTTAGAATATTAAAATATGCAAATGAGAAATTGGGAAATATTTAACTAATGTCTGTTAAATTTAACCTCTCAGCCTGATTAATTTCTAAATTAAACATTTTGTTAAAATTTTCTTTCATTGCAAGTATAGAATACCTTAATAGGCAAGATAATTGTTTAAAAAATCACATAGTTCTTTTTTTTTTTTTTTTTTTTTTTTGACAGGCAGAGTGGACAATGAGAGAGAGAGACAGAGAGAAAGGTCTTCCTTTGCCGTTGGTTCACCCTCCAATGGCCGCCGCGGCCGGCGCACCGCGCTGATCCGATGGCAGGAGCCAGGAGCCAGGTGCTTTTCCTGGTCTCCCATGGGGTGCAGGGCCCAAGCACCTGGGCCATCCTCCACTGCACTCCCTGGCCACAGCAGAGGGCTGGCCTGGAAGAGGGGCAACCGGGACAGAATCCGGCGCCCCGACCGGGACTAGAACCCAGTGTGCCGGCGCCGCTAGGCGGAGGATTAGCCTAGTGAGCCGCGGCGCCGGCCTCACATAGTTCTTAAAGAAAGGATACATTTATAAGTCCTTTCAATTTTTAAAAATATTTATTTATTTATTTGAACAGCAGAGTTAGAGAGATCTTCTATCTGCTGGTTTCACTCCCCAAATGACCACAACCGCACCTGAGCTGAAGCCAGGAGCCAGGAGTCTCCTCTGGGTCCCCCACAGGGGTGCAAGGGCCTAAGCACCTGGGCCATCCTCGGTGACTTTCTCAGGCCTCCAGCAGGGAGCTGGAATGGAAGTGGAGTAGCTGGGACTTGAACTGGCACCCAAATGGGCTGCCGGTGCTATATCTGGTTATACCATGGCGCCAGCCCCATCAATTTTTAAAGCTTATTTTTACTTTGTTTGAAAGGCAGAGTGCAGAGGAGAAAGATGAGAGAGAGAGGGAGAGGGAGAGAGAGAGAGAGGGTCCATCCATTGGCTGGTTCACTTCCCAAATGCCCTTAACAGCCAGGGCTGAGCCAAGCCAAAGTCAGGATGCAGGGACTTCATCTTGTCTCCCATGTGGGTGGCAGGAACCCAAGTACCTGAGCTGTCACCTCCTGGGAGGTGCATTAGCAGGAAGCTGTATGGAAGTGGAAGTGGGACTCGTTCCAGGCTCTCCAATGTGGGACGCTAGCATCCCAAGCAGTGGCTTAACCTGCTGTGCCAAAACATCATCGCCCTCTCCTTTGTTCTAAAACAAAACATATATGCTTAATATTGGACAAAGATTTTAACACATTTGAAGCTATTAGTGAGACCATCGAGATGAAGAAATGACACCAAGGGCTTTAAAAGACCTAGACTGGCCCGGATCCTCCAGTGTGATACTGGTTCTGAAACAGGCTGGAATCAGCATCATTTGATCACATGTGTGTGACACCTTAAAAGAAGTGACCTCAAAACCCCAATCTGCCTTTGAATGTTTCTAGCTTAGAGACATTGAAACTAGAAGCTTCATCATTTTCAATTTTCCATCAGATAACAAAAACTATTTAATTAGGAAATCCGTGCATCTGTCCTTAGTTTAAGACTGTCCAGTGCCATGGCTGCCTTAAATAAACTTCCTAGGGCCTTTTTCAGCACATTTTAAATCAGCCTGAACAAATTTCTTGGGACAGATGTGGGTCATTGAAAGGTCACAAAGAAAGCCCCAATGATAACATATAATTCCTATAGGCTTCTCAGAAAATTTACACTGAAACAATTTTCCCCTTAGAAAATAAGCAGATTCTGTAAACAGTTACAGAAGTGCTCACCCACAGTGTGAGTGCTCAAGCTTCATCATGTCAATAACACTACCTTATAAACTTTAATTCATGTCTTTTACTTGTATCGAACTATTTACATAAGAACCTTGTAAAAATACCCTGATATGTACACACACATCTACATGTACATGTGCCTGCACACACACGCATACACACATGTGTATCCTCCTTCAAGGATACTTAGCTGATGTAAACATGCTTTGTTATAATTTAATTAGATAAGCTTTCAACTTAGGTCATCCAAATGTTTCATTCCACCAACACTCTGGAATCTCTATTTCCTTCTGAATATTTCTTATATCCTCTTCTAAACATGTGTAATTCTTGCCCTGATTATATTTCTAATTAGAGACTACATTTTTCTATTATTTCTTAATCATAGCTACAAACATTATTGGAATAAACATTTTTGAAGCTTCCTGGTGTTCACAATATCTCATCTTCTACTGCTGTTTACAGTGTCAATTTGTTACTTTTTCCCTTTGCAACATTATGAACAAAGGAGAAGCCTCTAACCACACTAACTACTTGAATCCAATTACATAATATTTATCATTATATTTTGAAAATACCAGCTGTGATACATTTTAAGTACTTATTTTCTCTAAATTCCTATTGCCATCCAAATCAAAAGAATTCAATCTGGAGAACAAAATAGTAAAAATCATAGGAAAGAAAATATCTATGATTATAATATCGCCCACAGAAGCAATTTATTTTCTAATTCTGCAAAAACAAAATATTGATTTGTAGTTCTTTAGGAATAAGTTTCATTGACGGTTTATTGTTCTCGTCGACATTTTATCAACGGTGTTTCATTCTTTCAATGAACTGTTAAGGCACTGGCATTTTCTTTCGTCTTAAGCTGGATGGCTACATACGCTTAATACAGTTGACGTCAGAGATAAGAGTGGGCCTACTGAGTGACTGTGTCATAGAAAGGTGTGTTAGCTACCAAAAGTGTGCTCATGGTGAGTGAAGAGACTCTCACACATGGAACTCCACCTTTTCTAGCCCACAAGTGTGTGCCCCACAGCCTCTCCAGTCCATTCTAGACCTGGCCCTCGTTTCGATGGAAGTCCCTCAGGATTCACTCAGTGAGACTATTTTTGGCAAGTGGATAAAGAGGTAAACGTTGAATTATGGAAGAGATCCTTACATCTGTGATTTCACTCCTTGGGAGCATTGGGAACACAAAGACTACAGAGACAGCCTTGCACTGGCTTTGACTTGTGCTGGGGAGTGACCAGTGTCACCTGTGCCAGGTCTGAGCAGTGCGCTCTAGGAGCCGGCTCACGGTGCTGCCCTGGCTCCCACGTCTCTGCGTGGAGATTGGGATGCCTCAGACAGCGGGTGCCACTTCCCTGTGGAATGATGGCGGAGCACAAGCTGTCTCGTGATGGATGTACAACACGTGCACCACTCACAGCGTGTTGTTCTAAGCCACACAGATGTTGGGCTCATTTGTTACCACAGTACAGCTTGGTCTAGCGTCACTGATTGAACGGTGCAACAGAAAGTGCCCAGAAGAAAAAGATGTAGAGAAAACAGTACGCCAGAGTTGATGGCCACAGCGGCTCAGCCAAGCCATGCCTGCTATAGACAGAACTGATTTCATGCCCTGTCTCCCTTGGCAAAGTAGGAATTCCAGACACCAGCAGCCACAACTGGGGCAGAAGTCATTTTCTGAGTAAAAGCTAGTGTTCTCTGAATACAAAAGGAAGGGAAAAAATGCAAAACTATTGGAGTAAACAGTTTAATTTACTATAATCTCACAACAATCTGGTCATGGTGCTTTAGAATTATGAAGAATAAGTAAGCAAATAACCAATTAACTGAGAAGCGCATTATCTGGAGAAGTTCACTGTTTACTTGGAGTGATTTTCCACTATCTGTTCTAGCAAGTGTGATCACATCAGCTGGGTAGTTAATCAACCAAAACGTAACTCCAAAGACTCTAAAGCATCTCAAAATGTAAACTGAGACATATCTGTCTGTCTTGGTGGGCATTTGCTTCAGCAGTTAAGACCACCACATTGCGCATCAGAGTGCCTTGATTCAGGCCCTGCTCTGCTTCTGATCCAGTTTCCTTCCAGTGAGCACCCTGGGGGCATCACGGTGATCCGTCAAGTACATGGATCCCTGTCACCAAGTGGGAGACCAGAGCAGGGTTCTCGACTCGGCTTTGGCTCTGCTAAGCCCTGACTGTTGTGTGCATTTGGGGAGGGAACCAGCAAAAGGAAGATCCCTCTGCGTTTCTCTCTGCTGCTCTCCCTTTCAAATGAATATAAATAAATAAATATATATATATACATACACACACATATTTTTTACAAAAGAGGATGCCATTTGTAAAAAGGGAAAAAGCTACATGTAAATATTAAACTGTCAGTTTTCTGAATAGATATGAATGTACAAGTGTAGATGACTGGGCTAGAGAAAACTTGAAATATTTCCTCCAATATCTGCAAGTTTTGGAACCCAGGTTTTATTAATAACACCACCATCACAGAAGATACGAAAGTCCACATAATTCTTATACTCCTGGGCTCAACAACAATAGGCAGGGTTTTGAGCTCTGGTTTTGAAACAGCAGCTACAACAATTATGTCATAAAATCATAGGATAGAAACACTTAATAAAAAGTGGTCTAATTAGCTCTGCTAAAATTGACCTTTCAATAATTTGTATTCTTAAACAATTATGTAAGCAAATCTTTGGTGACTTAAATCTTTCATGCTTGACCATCTCAATAATAAAGAATCCAGAGGCAGTTCATCAATGCAGTCCTGCTCTTTTTCTAAATAGCCAGATTTAGCAGACGTTTCAATAGGCTTCTGGTGAAGAAATTTTTCATGAAATATTATGCACAAATATATTATAATTATACTCAAATGCTTAACCTGGCTCCTACATCTTATATTAAGACATTTGATGCTATGTAATTTTTAAGCACACTTTTACCCACAATCTGATTATTTATTTTAAATATATGCATTGGATGAAATTATAGGGAATGCTCTCTCTCAGATTTTGTGGTATTTTTGTATTACCAATACCTTTTTCTTTTCATTTTTGCAATTTCGTCTCCTTTTCCTCCAACTTCATTTTCTTTCCTTATTCACTAAAAGAAGCCCTCCCTGTTTTCAGAATAAATTTTTTGATCGTCTTCTAATTTTTCATTTTAATATGAGAGCTGTTAACTGAAATAAAGTCGCTAAAATTAAAGATTCCTGCCTTAATTTACATATGCCATTCTGCACTTTTAATATCACTGTAATCAAAACCAAAATAAATACTGATATAAGGAGCTATCTAGAGATAAGTCAGCTAATATCATGAAAATATAATAACTTAAGATCCTTAAACTGAAATAAGGACTTATTGCCCAACACATAGAATGGATATACACAAATAAAAATTCACTAACTACAAACATAGCAAAAACTCCTTTGTTTTTGAATTATACAGAGTGCATTGCCATTCTATCAAGTCATCAATTAGCACGACAAAAGAGGTGCTGTAAAGCTATATATTATGCTTGGAGAGAGAGAGAGAGAGAAAGAGAGAGAGAGAGGGAGGGAGGGAGAGAGAGAGTATGACAGGAGAGAGGGAGAGAGAGAATATGACAGGAGAGAGGGAGAGGAAGGAGGGAGAAGCAGGCAGAGTTACCATTCAGGAGCTCCTGTGCGTCTTCTTTCCTATTGTTTTCTGATGAATTTTCACAAAGAATCTTTAATCTTCCAGAGTCACATTCTTTGACTTCACTTTCAAACTATAATCCAGAGGTGGAGAATGTCGCACAAAGCTAGCGGGCAGACGAAGGCAAGGGCCGGGCCGGGTGCTGGGGTGCCCTCCACCAGGCCGATTGCACTCTGCAGGCTCTGCAGTTTGTCAAAACCCTTTTTGCTGCCTCACATTTTCTAAAAATGGAAAAGGTGAAGCTCTCACAAGTAGCAGGCGCCAAACAAACCAGCATGCCCGGCCCCAGCTCGCAACACCAGCGAGAACTGTGTTTTCACACATCAGGAAATTCTACGAGGCGCTGGGAGCCGTCCACTACCAGGACGCCTCCATTTGAATGAGACCTGCAGCTCCCGGGCTTTGGAAACTCCCTCCATCCCTCCCCCGGGCTGCGCTTGTCCAGAGAGGCATTCGTCACATGTCGCCTTCGGGGACTTTTAGACCAAAGCAGAATACATGTGGATTCTGGGTCACGGATGGGGACTGTTAATACAGTGAACCTGTGTCTGGCCGCTGACTGTACTGCCTCTTCACTTAATTTTTGGTTTTCCCTCTGCGTTCTCTAGAGATAGAGGGCTGCCTGTAGAAGATTAAATATGGACCATGGGAGAGCGAGGCAGGAAGGTAGGGATCCTGACAGCACCTGCGGCCGGGCTCACTCAGCGGGAGCCCTCCCTCTCTGGAGCTGTGGAGGTAACAGGCTCTCACCCTTCCCTTTTTCTTTAAGGACAGCTTTATCATAGGCCAGCTTCATTCCTCCAGTTTTAGCTTATGCTTCATGAGATTGCTCTTTAAGCATCGCAGGGTCTTCAGCTTACACACATTAGCAGCACACAGAATCCTCCCGTTTCAGAGGCACTGTCGTGCATTGCTCCTAGAGCCTGCCTCTGCTTTTCAAAAATTCGCAGTACATTTCACACTCACTCGACTTGACTATGCCTTGTCTCAACAGATTTCATCAGTTACTGTGCTCACTGAGTCGCCAATAAATTATTTAACTGAAGTAACTGCTCTCTGATGGACAGCATTTCTAAGGACAAACTGCATGGAAATGCAACTACTCCAGGCAGGCCTGAAGCGGCAAAGTTGGATCAAGAATGACTGGTTTCTAAATAAGCTTTGAAAGAAATGTGTTTCAGAAGATATACTTGCTCCTTGAAACTCAATTTATCATGAGATATTTGCACCAGAAAAGGAAAACCATAAATGATGAAATAAACAAAACAATGACTAAAAAAAAAGTTGTCAGTCAAATACAGTTTCAGGTCATGTCTCCGCCTCTTTTTTTCATTCACTAAAATAAGTGAGTAACTCTTAGGCAGTTGGTATACAATTGATGGTTTTTAAAAACAGAATATTTATTTAAATATTGAAATACAGACTACAAAATATCAATACTAAAGTAGTTAAATGCTGAAAAAAATAAAAATATGGGGACAGGTGTTTGGTGGTGACTTAGATGCGGCTTGGCACAGCCACAGCCCATATGAGAGTGTGTGGACTTGTTTCCTGGCTCTCCGGCAGGTGCACACTGGGAGGCAGTAGGTCATGGCTGAGGCGCTGGGATCCTTGTCATCTTGTGGGAGACCTGAAGTGAGCTCCAGCCTCTCAACGTGAGCCTGGCCCAGCTCTGGCTACTGGGGGCATCTGGAGAGTGAACCAGTGGACAGAGGCTCTCTGTGTCTGTCTCTTTCTCCCTGCTGTTCAAATATTTTTAATTAAAAATGAACATGTATTTTCATATTTAATGCCATAATTACTTTTTAAAACTTATTTATTGGGGCCAGCACTGTGGCATAGCGGGTAAAGCCACTGCCTACAGTGCCGGCATCCCATATAGGTGCTGGTTCGAGACCCGGCTGCTCCACTTCCAATCCAGCTCTCTGCTATGGACTGGGAAAGCAGTGGAAGATGGCCCTACTGCTTGGGTCACTGTACCTGCTTGGGAGACCAGGAAGCTCCTGGCTCCTGGCTTCAGATAGACCCAGCTCCGGCCATTGTGGCCATCTGGGTAGTGACCAGCGGATGGAAGACCTCTCTGTTTTTCTCTCTTCTCTCACTGCCTCTCCTTCTCTCTCTGTGTAACTCTTTCAAATAAATATTTTTAAAAAACTTTATTTATCTATTTAATTATTTGAAGAGCAGAGAGAGAGAGAGAGTGAACATCCGCCATATACTCTGCAAATGCTCACAACAGCCAGAGCTGGGCTGGGCTGGGCTGAATCCAAGAACCAGGAACTCGCCAGGATCTCCTATGTGGGGGCAGAAACGCAGCCCTTGAGCCGTCACCGCTTCCTCTCTGTTACATTAGCAGGAAGCTGGGATTGGGAATGCACTCAAACCCAGGTACCCCAAATGGAATGCTGGCGTCCCAAGTGGCATTTTAATTGCTATGTCAAATGCCTGGACCTCTGATTTAACCAAATATTAATACCAAATTGATAATCACCAATTAATTGTTAACAAGGATACATAGTCACAATTTCAAAACAGTTTAAGAAAATCATTAAAATTTCATTAAGTATTTATAAATGTGCACATACATCTTTCTTCCTTTTATATGCACTACAGTAAGTAGAACAGAGCAAAGGGACCGTTTGGCAAAATGATTTTCACGTACGACTGCATTGGTCAATCACAGTTTTATACAGCCACTTCACAATGTCACTTGAGTGGTAAGGAACAGTCCCACCAGATCCAGACATCAGCTACACTAACCACTACACCTCAAACCACGACATCAGCGCTACACTGCTCTAATACATGTGTGTCAGTAACTATTTATGCATGTATTCACCAGATGACGCAAATAAATATGGCTGAAGAAGTCATTAATCTTAATGTCAAGGCACTGATAGTCTCTTAATCTACCCCATGGATGCGGTGAGCAGGGTATTTATCAAACTTCACCCACTGAGGCCAAATGCCAGAGGAACAGCAGCTACTGTTGCTGGGCACGTGCTGTCACTCAGGGTTGGTTCAAAGCACTTGACGTCTGTTGGCTCTTTTAATTCTTACAGCATTTTGGGCAGTTAGTGATTTTTAAATTGGTTTATAGGTAAGAAAAGAAAATCTCATTGCTTGGATTCAAAGCTTCATTCCATAAGACTCAATGGTCAACCTTTGTCAAGGGGCCTCAACTCTGGCCTCTGTTTCCTTGTGTGCAAAGTGAAGGAAATCCTAACAGTGCACCCTTTGTGAGGCTAAGCAATCTTTAAATAAACATTAGGGGTGGGTGTTTGGCCTAATGGTTAAGAAACTGGTTATGATATCTGCATCTTACAACAATGAGCCTGGGTTTGATTGCTTGGTCTGGCTCCCAATCCCAGATGCCTGCTAATGTGTTCCCTGGAAAGCAACAGGTGATGACTCATGTGGTTGGGTCCCTGCCTAGATGGCGTTCACAGCTCCTAGTTGTGGCCAGGCCCAGCCCAACTATTGTGGGCATTTGGGGAGTGAACCAGTGGATGGTAGGCCTGCACGTCCGTCCATCTCTCTCTTTCATTTTGTTTCTCAAAATATCAGCAAATATTGAACATGAGTCATTGCATAATAAATAGTAAGTATTAATAAGACAAAACCCTCTGATGCTCTCTGAATATTAGCTGCCAATAGACTGACATTAAATTGTGCATTTTTCTCTATACTGTAATATTTATGTCAATCAAAGACATCAAGACTCAAAGGAGGACTAGGCTCCTTCTTCAAAATATGCAATTCACTGTGCTATGGGAAGTTTGCTAATGTTCATTTGAGCAAAGCTCTTAATCTACATGGTCTTGGCAGCGGTCACGACGCTCTCACACATGCCATGTATGACAGACAGACCCCCTTCTGCTGAAGTAGAACATAAGTACTATTCACCACTTACAAAGAAAACATTTCTCTGATGAGAAGAAATCATGTCATTTCTTGAGTGATGGCTCACAAGGGGGTACTTGCAGCACGCAATGAGTAAAAAGTAAACGTGGGGATAAAAGGAGACAGAGCCCTGTAGAAATAGCACCCACAAGAAACACTTCCATACTTCCACACTAAGCATGACCCCATCTTACAATGAACTACAGTTCTTTAAAAAATGAAGAGCTTACCCTCTGATTCTATTCTGTCATAAATCATATGGACAGATGTGCGCCTTAGTCACGCATCATGGTTGATTACCGTCACTCAAGGTTTATGCAATGCAGGCTAAGGATTTTATTTTTTAATTTAAAATTTAATTTCTTTGGTATTACAAAAAATAGAAAGCAATATCTTGTAATTTTTTCTTTGTTATAGCACATCTGCCCAATAAAAAAATTTATGACAAATATATGTATTTAAATGTGGCTTTAAAATCAGTAAAAATCTGTTCTCTCCCAGTCTTTGAATGTGGCTTAAAATAAAGTCTCTTAAGGTTTTTAAATATGTATTACATTCCATAGCTATTTTAATTAATGGCAAAATAACACAATGTCAAAGTGTGTAAATAAATAAAATATGGAGAACTGGGTTTACAAGTTCAATGGCTGAACCAACTTACGTTCCTGGCACCTGAGTCAAGGATTTCTTAATTACAGAGTGTATGCAGACCTCTGCAATATTGCTGAGAGCAGCAGCCTGACCTGGGTGGGTGGGACAGCTTCCTAGGGTGGTCTCTGACAAAAGCAAACTCTACAGGACGACGGTAACCTACTGGCGTTTCCAATCAACCCGTGTTCATTAGTGCACGTCAGCACTGGTACACAGAAGAGATTAACATGAGATTACTCAGTATTTCCATTAGACAGAGTTCAGATTTGACATTGGTCATGGATATAAAGTTAATGCTGAATTGGTTTCGGAATTCAAACCCTTATAGTTATCTGCCAGCTCCAATGAATGAACAAAAACAAGATTGTTGTAGAGCAAAAAGAAAAGAACATATGGTTGAAACAAAGCAAATGCTGTTTTTGGCTGGTAGATACAGATACATAAAAAAAGTGATGATTATATGTACATTGACAATTTTATTTCACCAAACTAGAATTATAGGAAAATGCATAATTTTTTATCTTTAAAAAGAAGAGTCAAAATAATTTCTGAATTTCTTTTTTTTGAGAGATTGAAATTCATGATGAAGTGTGTGGTCTTAAAGTCATTTTCTATCATGAAAATTAAAGTACATATCAAAATATGTTCAGCTAAATAGACTACAAAATAAAGGCAAAAATTGTTGGGAAAATTCACATGTGACCTAACACCAATATAGCTATCAGTCACAAAGATGACTTCATTGTTTCAACATTCCACAGGTATTTATTGATAGATAAAATGTACATGGAATGTGTGGTGTGGTAGAAACATCTAGTTGACACGATACCAACCTCTTCCCTAAAAGAGTTTATAGTCAAGAAGAAAGAAAAAGTGATACTCTTTACATAATAAAGAGCGCAAACACTAGTGTTACTGCTAAAATAATAAATTCTACATATGCAATAATTTTTATTTGCTTTTACTTTAAGAGTGGTCCTATAACAAAGGAGAACGGACGTCTACCCATGCATCTGTTTACCCACCTGTCTGTGTTAAAGAGTATTTAGGTTGTGTCAACTGTGCAGCAGGCAGAGTTCTAAGCTTTGGAGTTAGGCATGCTCAAGCCAAGTCCCTGCCCTTATGAAACTCATATTCCAGAAAGAAGAGAGGATCAATAAATATATCAAAATATGATTAAGATAAAAAAACCTACAAAAGTCAGGGAAAGGAGAGAAAGCACTGGCAGGTTCTGTTTTACGTAGGAAGGTCAGGGAGAGCTTCCTTAATGAGGGCATTTGCAAAATGATCCAAATAAAAGCAAAAAGTCGGGCGCAGAATATCTGAATATGAGGAAGAAGAGACTGCAAGTGCACAGGTGGCGGTGTCCCGGGGTTAGCAAGGAGGACTGCGAGACCGCGGTGGCCTGAGCCGGGGCATGCAGGGAGACGAGGTCAGAGGATGAGGGAGGCCGCTACAAGGACCTTGTTAGACCTTTAAGGAACGGGCGGCCGATGGGGAGCCTCAGAAGTGATGGAAGGCTTTGAGCAGTAGAGTGATGTGAAACGGTCCGCTTCATTTTGAATTTATTTAAAAACATATTTAAATGGCAAATAAAGACAAAACATGCTCAAGGTGTACAACGTGACGATTTGCTACTCACATATGTTGTGTAAGAATTTTTGTAGTCAAATCCGTGACTGCATTCCTCACCACCCATGCTTTCTCATCACCACCACCACTGCTCATCTTGCCAGTGAACATTTGCACATTCTGATCAGATTGGCTCATTTCCGCCACCCCCATCCCTTGTGGTCACTGTCCTAGTCTCTGGTCCTTTGAGTTTGCCATTTTTGAGATTCCGCAGAACTTGTTTCTGTCTGGCTGTTTCAATTAGCACAATGTCCTCCAAGTTCATCCATGTTGTCACAAATGGCCAGATGCCTGATTTACGGCTGAACACCACTGCCTTGTGAGCTGACCTATTTTCAAAGGACCACCTTGGCAACTCGGCGGAGGAGATGAATTACACAGCTGTTCCCACAGGTCAGGCAGAGGAAAGGCATTGGTCGCCTGTGCAAGGGCATTCGCTGTGACCTTAAATGGGACATCCCACCACATTCTAAACTGGCCAATTCTATCATTCAAAGAGAAACATACCATAAGGCAAGGTTGTGTTTTATAACCAAAACCAACAATTTTCTTGATTTTTTTTGACTCATTCTGGGTTTAAGACTTATAAGCAAAACTCATGGACAAACCAGTTTTACTCCATAGTTAGTGAATTAGAAATAGAGTGGCTCATTTTTATTTTTTATGGTTTACTAGTGCTAAAGAAGAACTTATAAAGAAGTACTTATTAAATATTTTAAATGTGTGTTTATTTGGTTTCATACCATTATGTTAAAAATGTTTTCTTTTAAATTAAAAAAGACATGCTATCCTTTTGTTAAGAATAGTTTCAGAGCTGTTATGAGCACAACATCATAGACCCATGTTTAAAAGATCAGGTGACAAAGAAAACAAATCCTGGCAAGGATGTGGAAGAAAGGGAGCCCTTGCATACTGTTGGCGGGAGGACGTCAGCTATGCAGCTACGGAGAACAATAGAATGAACAATTAAACTAGCCTGCCCAAGAGATATCTGCTCCTCCATGTTTACCGTAGCAGTATTCACAACAGTTAGGGAGAAGAAGCAATGGATATGTTCAGCTGCTGATGAGCGGATAAACAACATGTGGTAGATTTACACACTAAAATACCACCGAGCCATAACAAAGCATGACGTCCTGCCATTTGCAAGAGTTGGGGTGGAACTGGAGATCGGTATGTGACGTGAAATAAGCACATGGGAAGACAGTTACTGCATGATCTCATCCACACGTGGAATCCAAACAGAGGTGATCTCACAGGAGTTACAAGTGTCATGGCGGTTACCAGGGCTGAGCAGGGAAGGAGGGTGGATAGGGAAAAGCTGCTCAACAGACACTGAGTTATAGTTAGACAGGAGTCGGAAGTTCTGGGTTCTAGTGTATGGGAGGGTCCCTATAGTAAATGCGTATTTCTCCATTAAGACTTTGTATGTTTTCATACAGTGAAGTCTTGTTTTTCCACCATAAAGAAATGTTAAAGGTTTGAGGAAACAAATACATTTACTCTGATGTAGACACTACACAAGTATACTCATATCAAATATCACTTGGTATTCCCTATATAGTACAATTTTATGTGCTTGTTAAAAATGTTTCAAAAATTGAAAAAATCATCTATTCATTAAAAATAAAATGATCAGTAGTCTGAAATCTGAAAAATCTACCAATGAGTTGATCTCTACACTTAATAGATGTAAAATATTTCCAGGGAGGTGAATGTTGACATATGAGATGATTCCAATAATACACATAAACTCACTTAATCCAGGCCCTTACGTATGTTCAAGTACAACAGGAAGCAAGTAGTCGTTTTTAAGTGAAACAGTCAGGTAACACTTCATGTGAAATATCATCATGACAAGGAGAGGAAGAAAAGATCCTAGAATGATATGAGACGGTGAAACCGAGAACTGGAGAAAGAAAAACAGGTAGGCAAAGGTTGTGGAAAAATACCAAAACCTTGCTACATGCTAAGCAGTATACCAGGACCTTTCACAGAGAGTCTAGGTATTAACAAAGAGTGTGTGAAATTCATAGCAGAGAAACTATGAGAACATGTTAAAATATTCTTGAAATTTGTAAGGTCTTTTATAATAATTTGATTAGGAGATACTCTGCAAATTTGTACAATTACTATTTGTACATTATAATTATTTTTTAGGGATGAGTTTAAGTTCCAAAGTAGATTTATTTTGCTAGCTCTATGTTTATAACTTTCACCACTGCTAGCTAATGGAGAGAAAGTGGCATTTGCTCACAGATTGCAAGCCTAAAAGCCTTCAAATGCAGCATATGTCAATACAGAAATCATTGCTGGGATATAGTCTTTTTGATGAATGGACAACACTCAGACTTTATTTTTTTCTACTTCTTGTTCTTTTTAGGCTTGATTTTTTTAGCCTGAGATAAAATTCAGACAAGGATTAGTGGGAAAAATGTAGTATTCACATACATTTACCACAAAATAAATAAAACACAAGGATCATTTTTTGAACTCATTGGAATGATAGCTGATAGATTACAGTTCTGAGTATATGAATTATATCTTTTTGTATGGGCGGCTCCATTTATCTTAAAGTAGTCTATTTTTATTGGCTTGTATATAAATTCCCTTTGTATAAGTAAGGGAGTTTATAATTTACACAGAAGTAAAAGTGCCAGCCTCATCTTCAGGAGTATTCTCAGAAACCAGACATCCAGACATGAATTGATGAATGAAAATTAGAAGTCACTGAGGGTGGTTACTTTTATGGCAACCAACATGGAAAAAAAATAATCTGGCGTCCTCATCTTCACTTTTCCAAAAGCTCATTTGTGCTATCACAAGAGTTTGGTAACCATAAATAAACATTAATGATCCTTTGAACACCATGTCCTAGAGAAGCTTCTGACTCAAAATAAATGTTTAGTTCTTGGAAGAAAGAGAGAGATGGGGTGAAAGAAAAGAGAAAGGACAGAGGAAAGAGGAAAAGACAGAGTAAAGAGATCATTATCAGAAGACACATGAGAAGGTTTCCATCCTTAAGAAACTACAATATTGCTTCCTGACTAGTGTGTCATTCCAAAAGGCTTGCTCTTTAGATTATATCTTCGTGTTTCTCCTTGTGCCTTCACACGGGGCCTTTGTCCCCTTGGCATAAATTAATGTCCTACACTGCAATAACTTTGTCATTACTTTTCTGGCAAATTTAGGGCTTGTACCTGTTGGTTTAAGCAATGAGTCCCACTGTACCCTTCACCCAAAGCCAGTGATTTGAGGTCAGACATAACAATCAATATCAGATGCCCTATATTCTTACCTAATGATTAAAGATAAAAGCATAATCAAAACAGATTCTGGCAGGAAGTAACATAAGCAAAAGAAAAGCAAACCCAGTTATATTCAATTCCTTTTAAGGCATCCCTGGCTCATATCGAACAGGAATAAGTGGTTCTGGTGTATGTGCCCCGTTGCTTATTCTTGTGGTTGGACAATTAAAAATGTATATGGGACAAGGTCATAGTCAAAGTGGAAGTTCTCTCCTCTCTTCAGAGAAAGGTACCTCCTTCTTTGATGGCCCATTCTTTCCACTGGGATCTCACTCACAGAGATCTTTCATTTAGTTTTTTTTTTGCAAGAATATCTTGGCCTTCCATGCCTGAAATACTCTCATGGGCTTTTTAGCCGGATCCAAATGCGTTAAGGGCTGATTCTGAGGCCAGAGTGCTGTTTAGGACATCTGCCATTCTATGAGTCTGTTGTGTATCTCGCTTCCCATGTTGGATGGTTCTCTCCCTTTTCTATCAGCTAGTATTAGCAGACACTAGTCTTGTTTATGTGATCCCTTTGACTCTTAATCCTATCATTATGATCAATTATGAACTGAAACTGATCACGTTGACTAGTGAGATGGCATTGGTACATGCCACCTTGATGAGATTGAATTGGAGTCCCCTGGCACGTTTCTATGACCTTGTCTAAATAAGGTCGGAGTTGGCAGACTCAAAAGGCTTTCATAGCCTTGGCAACTCATGACAAGAGCCTCGGGTAATTACTGACGCCATAAATAAGTGTCAATTGTTAAATCAACAACAGGAGTCACTGTGCACTTACTCCCCATGTAGGATCTCTGTCCTTAATGTGTTGTACTATGTGAATTAATGATATAACTAGTACTCAAACAGTACTTCATACTTTCTGTTTCTGTGTGGGTACAAACTATTGAAATCTTTACTTAGTATATACTAAGTTGATCTGTATATAAAGGTAATGGAAATTGAATCTTGATGTGAATGGGATGGGAGAGGGCGTGGGAGATGGGAGGGTTGTGGGTGGGAGGGAGGTTATGGGGGGGGGAAGCTGCTATAATCCAAAAGTTGTACTTTGGAAATTTATATTTATTAAATAAAAGTTTGAAAAAAGTATATGGGAAGGCACCTGGTGCAGGGGTTAGATGCCTCTTTGTAGGCCTGCATATTGGGGTATTTGGGTTTGAGTACCAACTCTGTTTCCCATTATAGGTTCCTGCTAATTTGCGCTCTGGTGGCAGAGGTAATGAGGGCTCAATTATTTAGCTCATTGCGACCCACATGGGAGACCTGGATTGAGTTCCTGGCTCCTGGCTTCAGCATGATCCAACCCTGGATGTTGTAGGCACTTAGGGAATAAAGCAGTGGATGGGAGATATGTCCTTCTTGGTGTCTGAGTCCTGGCTGTGTTCCCAGTTCCAGTTTCCTGCTAATGTGCACCTGGGAAGCAACAGATAATGGTACAAGTAGTTGGGTACCTGCCATCCGCTGGGAGATACGGATGGGGTTCCCAGCTCCTGTTTTGGCCTAGTCCAGCCTTAGTTGTTGTGGGCATTTGTGGGGTAAAACAGCAGATATGAGATAGAGGTTCTCTCTCTCTGTTTCTTCTCCCTTTCAAATAAGTACAATAAATTTTTAAAAGATTAAAATTGTGCCTATGTAACAATTAAGGAGCCTAATATTAAAACTTTAAAACAATTGAAGAAACTGATGAAGAAAATATAAACATCATAAATATGTAAGTAGTAAGATCTAATGATTTTTAACACTTTCAGTGGAGACAATCGGTTTAGGTAAATAGCATAGGTAAACATTTTGAAGATACACATGACAGAGTTTTTAAGGTAGTTAAGTGGGAAGAGATCTATACATTCTTCTTGTATTGTTATAGAAAGGATATTATCTAACTTGCTTTCCCTAACCACTCAGAATAATTATCAGCCCACTGATTTTCTACTTGCTACCATTTTTCTTTCCTATGGTACACAGGGTATGGTGGTGTTAATTTTGATTTATTGTCTACACAGTTGAGTGATTATTTTACAATTTTACAAGCACATTTTTTTTTACAATTCATCCATAAAGCTCATGCTCACACCTACAATATTCTTCCTCTACACTCTAATAAGAGGGGTTTGGATTGCATAAAAACCAAAGATGATGAAAAGTGTAGATAGGTATATTCACTATTGGGGCAGTGTGTCTATGGGTTACAGGGGGTACTTCTGGCCTGCAGGCCCATGTAAGGCCTGCAAAATCATTTGGTCAGGCTCTGTCCAGGCAACCAGGACTCAAAATTCAATAGTCTGTAGCTGGTAATTTTTAAGTTGATCATTTCCTATGGCCCATGAATGAATGCTAATATGAGTACCCAAATGGCCTCTGGCATCAAGAATGTTGCCCACCCTACTCTTTGACATTCATATCCAAGGGTATTTAACCCAGGTATCCAAAACATATGCCAGTGATTCTGTGTCAGGGAAAGGATGGACAGCATCATGCTATTGGGATCTGTACCCCAAGTCAGTATGCCAGGCTTTGCATTTGGCCACCATGACATTTGTAGATATCTATAGACTGGAGATTCAAGTAGTCGATGCCTGTGACATAATTTCTTTGAATTATTGATTGCTTTGCTGAATAATCTCCAAATCCCACTTTGCAGTAATTTAGATTGAAGCCCGAGAAGACATCAGAAACTGTAGGGAACAAAAAAAAAGAAAAAAAAAAACACCACCTATCTAAGATGATTAAGAAATTTGCCAGGGGTATTTGGAAGAATTTTTTTGGCTTCCCTCCAAAGTTCTTTTAGCTTGAAATCAGGGCTTAATATTTTATGGGCAGAGATTTCTACCTTAGACAAAGTCTGTTGAGTTCTTGCTTTTAATCGCAGCCCACAATTTTATAATAAATTTTAAAAAGAAAGGGTCTGGGGACTCTAGTTATATGGGCAGTTTTAAATTCACTTAATTTTCCAGCTAAGTTTTCAGTGCTCCTTATCTCAATGTATTGAACTTGTTCTTTTTAACTAGCGGCTCACAGTTTTATATGCTTCCAACTAATCATTGTTCATTATATCAGGGGAGTCAGATTTCTGACCGGTTTGATGTCATCGTGTACGTACAGGACATCCACAGGTGCCTGGAAGGCTGCAAAGGAAGAGAAGGAAAACAGCCAAGGTTAAAGTTTCACAGATCCAGATGTGGCTGCTGCTGCTGTTGCTGCTGGGAAAAAAAATGGTAGAACTTGGCATTGCAGCACCACAGCTGGCAAGCAGGAAGAGAGAACACAGCCTGTGTGCGTGTGTGCACGCGTTTTTCGTGGCCGAAACAGGAGAAAGGGAAGGAAGGGACGTCCAGTCTGATGAAATAAAATGAGAATGTGGACGGGAGCCTGTTCAACCCCACTGGCAAAGAGGTGTTTCCCTGTTGTTAATGAAATGTTCCACCACGTTGGGAATAAAAACACTTTGCCGAAGTGAACGGACACAATTAAAAACACGTGCTTTCATCTGAGCTCATTCACAAGGCGTCACAGGCGGGACCCAGTTGGCTTCCTTGTTTTTACTGTGACTCAGCCATAGAGGCACCTTTGGAGTGCATTTCCATAAAGGATCCACAGACTTGCGTAGGTCAGTGATCCAGGCAATATCCTAATATCCATTGACTCACGGTGGATAGGTCCCATCAGGATATTACAAATGTACCCAAATTTTATGTTCCAATGACTCATTTGCAGAAAAAAATATTAAATTGGCTGCACATTAAAAATGCGATCAATGTGATTGTAAATAATTATAGATTACTGTTCATGGCAATGCAATCTGTCTCTTTTTTTCTTTGCTACACCCATCATTAGACACTCTACTGATTAAAAGAGACATTCTCAATTCCATCTAGGACATTCTGGACAGTAATCTGCAGAAGTCAAAGTCCACCAGGCCTAGCTTGACCATAGAGGTATTAGATCCCAGGACAAATGGCAAGTCCTCATTAAATTGAAGTTCACAATTAAAACCAGAGAAATTAAAACTGCCTTAATAGGAAGAAATTAATTGTTCCTTGACTTTCCAGTGAGAGTTCAGTTTAACAGTAAAAAAGAATATGTTAGACTGTAATGCCATCAATCTAAGGCACTAAGCTGACCTCTATATATTTGATTTGTGTTTCATATAAAAAATTGTGGAGGGGCCCTTGCTGTGGCATAGTGGGTGAAGACACCATCTGCAGTGCTGGCATCCCACATGGGCGACTGTTCGAGTCCCGGCTGCTCCACATCCTATCCATCTCTCTGCTGTGGTCTGGGTAAAAGATGCATCCATGTGAGAGACCTGGAAGAGGCTCCTGGCTTTGGATCGGCCCAGCTCTGGCTATTATGGCTGTTAGGGGAATGAACCAGCAAATGTAAGACTTCTCTCTCTCTCTCTGCCTCTGCCTCTCTGTAACTCTGCCTTTCAAATAAATAAAATCTTTAAAACTGTAAAAGGAAAAATGCTTTATATAATCAATCTTTATTTATTATTACTCCTTAATATTTATGAGTCTTGAATATATTAAAACATAAATTTGCTATACCCAAATATATTGTTTTTATGTGTCTCTACTCACTACTAGCACTTTATCTACGTAATGACTTACATTCTAGGTTTATGAATCTACATTATGTAGCATAAGAGAAAGAATGCAATCACGTTTATATATAAAAAAGCCATGATTCACATTTAGACTGGTGTCTTGATAACTGTGCAGGACTCCATCTAGGAAGTCACTTGATCAGTCCTTCCTCTGCTTTCCTTACTTTTTGTGACTAAAAGCTGGCCTTGACAGAGCACTTCTTATAGGAAATGAGAGAAAACATCAATAGTAAGCATGTGTGCCGCTTATTCATTTAGTCATAGCTTGTCAAACTGCAATCTTCCAAAACTCTCAGTGGAAGCCCTGTCAAGAGTCTCACCACAGTCACGTTAGAGACCCTCCTGGACCTGCGCAAATGCAGCATCTGACTTCCCTCAGCTTGTAGGACACAGCACCGGGAGCTGCTGCCACGGGCTGAGTTCACCCCCACACCTTAGCTGGAGAGAGGTGGTGCTTGCCGTTCCCTACGCGCCCCTCACACTCGCTATTCACCTCTGTGCCATGATTCACAGCGCTCACACAAGACTGCAAACAGCACCAGGAGGCGTGGTAGGGGTTTTTATTTAATAGAAAGTTACGAAAGAATGCTCACTAAGTATGTCCTAATTTCAAACTCTTCCACTTGCCGTGATATGCTGACCCTACAGACAAACGTTCAGATGAAGACACATAGAGCTCCAAGGTCAGCAAGCCAGAAGAATGCCTGGTAAGTGTGCTGGTCCCGACATGTTTTGAAGAAAGTGAATTTTCAGACCTTGAGCCTCTGAACAGTGGCGCTTTTCTCATTGCTTCCAGTTTGGGACTTTCATCCTGGACACGTGCTGCACACACACAGTGATGAAGCACCTGCTATGATTTAAAGGAATCTAAGTCGCAGGGCATCAGGGATGTTATATTTAGACTTTGAGGGGACATGAGACATGATTTTCAAAGTTCCCATATGAGATGGTGCTCCATTGCCAGACACCTCAGCTCAAGGCACTGAGAAGAAGAGGTGTGATGACTGCTTTTGGCTTGTGTTCCTTTCAGGATTTCACAGGCTGTGATACAAATCCAAGATCCACCAAGTGGGGGCTGGTGCCATGGTGCAGGGGGTTAAGCAGCCACCGGCAGAGCCCATACTGGAGTGCCTTTGAGTTCTTGTTGCTCTGCTTCTGATCCAGCACCTGGGAAGGCAGAGGAGGATGGCTCAAGTACTTGGTTACCCGCTACCATGTGCAAGACCAGAGTGGAGTTCCTAACCCCTGGCTCTTGGCTTCAGCCTGGCCCAGTCTGGTCCATTGTGGGCATTTGGGGAATGAACCAGCGGATGGGAGATTTCTCCCCCCACCCCATCTCTCCATCTCTCTTTGATGGTGCTCTTCAAATAAATAAGGGAAATAAATCTTTTTTTGAAAAATCATCTACCAAGTGAACTAGAAACAAGGGGAAATATCCACAAACATCTTTTCTTCCCATTGACTAAACACCAAAAGTTTCTTTCAAAAAGTTAACTAAAACTCAGTAAATTATCAAAGATTGATTAAAAACACATCACTGTCACTTTAAGTTCTTTCTACATGATTCCAAATGTCTTGAATGATTTTTAGAGGATGCAAAATACTTATAAGTATTACTTTTGTAAATGTATTAATTTATTTTATGTTGATAAGGATTTCAGTATAATACTTTTATTGTTTTAAAATTAACTGTACAGAAAATCTAATTTATTTTTCACCTGGGTTGAGGCTTTATGGGTGAGAAATTTTCTACAAAATGATTCTATTTAGAATTTGTAACAAAATAAGTAATAGAATAATAGGGGCAGGTATTGTGATGTAGCAGGTTAAGCTGCCAATGCGGATGCCCCCATCCCACACTGAAAAGTCCATTCAAGTCCCAGTTACTCTGCTTCCGATCCAGCTCCCTGCTGAAGTGCATGGGAAGCAACGGATGATGGAGCAAGTGCTTGAGTCCCCGCCTCTCACATGGGAGACCCAGATGGAGTTTCTGGCTCTGGGCTCCAGTTTGATCCAGTTTGATCCAGCCCTGGCTATTGTGGGCATTTGGAGAGTAGAGGGGAGATCTCCTTCTTTCTCTCTGCCTCTCCTCTCTTTCTTTCAAATAAATAAATAAATAAATAATCTTTTAAAATAATACAAATAAAAATAATTGACAAGCAATTACACAATAATAAATGGCCTATAAAATAAAATTGTCCTATTTTGCTAAAAATCGTTCTACAATCTATTTCCAGTTTCTAATGTTTTACATACATTCATATTCCCTGTCTTAAAGGCTCTTATTTTCTTCTGGACACACACTCACCCTTAAATCTTTAATTATTTGAAATATTTGGACCTATTTTATAGACAAGTGAGATGGAGAGGAGAAACTCTCTATATTACTAGGTTTTCCGGTAAGTCTTTCCCTTCTCCCTCTTAATTTATCATGAATATATTGTATATAATTTAAATTGATATTGATACAAGTGTGGGCCACTTTTATAATATAAAGTGTGTGAGTTTTGTCTTTCTTCCTCTGATCTCCTGTATGTCTATTTTCTCATTGAGAGTTTATTCACTGCTGACACAGATATTTTTGCATTGGCAAATACAGGGCATAGTCATGGAAGGCAATGACTCATGAGGTCAACAGTGTGACTGATGGATGTGTGTGTGTGTGAGAGAGAGACAGAGATGGATCTATCCAGCTATCTAACTTTCTTCCAATCTATCAATCATATATACAATGTGTTCAATCCTTGCTGGAAAGTAAAATTTGTGATGCACGTTTTCTTTGGGGATTTAGCCATATTACCTTTAAATGACAGACATTTTTGTGCTATGGAGACATGCATTTAGACAAAGAAACTAGAGTTGACAATAAGCATGTATACATCACACCAAATGATGGCTATCCTGATTACTGTTTTATTTATTTATTTATTTATTTACTGGCATCTCAAATATCAGAAATAGTCCAAAGCAACACTGTCTAATGCACTATCATGTGGAACACATATTTCATTTTAAACTTCCTGGAAGTCTAATATTAAAATTTTTTTAAAAAAATTAAAGGGCAGAATTAATAAGATGTTGTATTTCATCTGATATAGCAAAATTATTATTTCAACCTATAATTATATAAAAATGATTGAGACATTTTACATTTTTTTTCCTGTGAAGCCTTTGAAATCTGTATTTCTCACCTTGGACTAGTGCCATCCATGAACTTGTTGCCATGTGGCTACTGTTTGTCCATCCATGGCTAGCACAGGTCTATGGGGGCAGTAAAAATCTAGTAACAGCATGATGTTCTTAAGAAATATCAGAACATCTTCTTCCTAGATACCATAGTTAGGGGAGTATAAGGAGACAACTGTCACATTTGAACACCACAATGACTATAGAAACAAACCCTATATGAGTGCAATTAAGGGGAAACTTTAAAACAGAGGGGGTAATTAAGTAGAAAATGTGTAGTGAAACCCACACAAAAAAATGTTGGATGGAAAGATCCTTTTCCAAACAGAAGAACACCAAGCATAAAAGGAAAGGGGAGGGGCGGAAACCGCATAGGCAAAAATTACCATATTTACTGAAAAGAAGTCCAGTTTGGCTCTGGAAAACGTCGTCTTTTCCCCGCTAGAGAGAATGGCCACACGCCAATAGATACAGGCCTAAAATAGAGTATATACCATGGTAACTATAGTGATGAGTACATGGAACTAAAAAAAGCTGGTCTTGGGTGAGCAGATGTTCAGTCAAAGCCAAGAACGAAAGCCTGAGCTGCGTTTCCCAACCTCCACTTCGTCTACGTACAGTAGGACAGTGTTCTGCAGCCTGTGGGAGAAAGTGCCCCAGGACAAGGGAGCAGCAGGCCAGGGATGCTGGGTTACAGCCACGCAAACCTGGGGCTTCATTAGAGAGATTTCCAGAGAAACTTCCCCAAAGAGGGTTAGGAAAGGATGATGAGGACTTCCATTATTCCTGCACACACACAGTTCACTTGGTGTGATTGGCATCCTGTAACTTGGGTTGTTTGATAAGACCACAAAACACATCAAATAGTCCAAGGTACAGTTTGTCCAATGTATGTACCATTTCAATTTCCTTCAGAAAATCTAAACCATTTTTTTTGAAGAATAGTAGCTAACATTACACCAACAACTTCCCCAGACTTTAAATTCTCCTCACTACAGAAGTGGCTCGGTGCTGTGGTTAGGAAGAAGGAGTAGTGTTCATGCAAACCAGGCCATCTTGGACAAGTCACATAAACTTAAGAATCAGTGAACTCAACTGCAAAATGGGATTAAATTGTACCGCTTCAGAGCATTGATATGTAGATTAACGTAAAGAGGAGAAAAATGCCCGGCACATAATTGAAAATAATACATTTTAGTTATTTTTTAATACCAAATTCAGAAAGTTGTTTTATGCAATATGCCAATGAATCCCAAAATATCTGGCAAGAAAAATACTGAAGTTATGTTTTATCGTGCTGTGTGCACTTTTATTAATGTATGTGTGACATACACACAAGCACAAAATACCTCAGATATCCATGTGCACATAAAGATTTTCCATCCTTCAAAGCAGATGTCTTAGAGGACAATAAAGAAGCCATACTCAAAGATGACAGGTAGTCTTCCTCTTGCCTTCCAAAATTCCCTTTGTCCCACAATCCACTGTGTACCAGCACTCCCATTACGCACTCAGCTGGCAGTGCTCCAAAATGCAACCCAGGCAGTGGACGATGAGGGCGTCCACGCAGCCTTGGGTCGTTATTAGCTTCAGGGGAAAGTTCACAGAGGAATGGATTCAAACTCAATTTAACATGAAAAGGCTTTCCAAGGAATGACCATTGTGTTAGGGTCTCAATGAAGCAAGCTCACATTCTTGATCACTGGAAACTCCTTGATAAAGACCTGCATGCTTTGTGCAGGTGGGATGTGAAGCCACTTCTCCCTGCACTTGGTGTAGGGGAGAGTCCTGGCACATGTTCTTCTTTACCTCACGGAGCCCCGAAGCACTCTCAAAGAAAGAGCAGAAATGTACAAATGGCTGAGCAAGTACTGTTGCTAAACAATGACCTTCAGGAAGCGCTGGTATCCGGAGGAGGAGATTTCAAGCAGAAGTGAAATGATGAACCCCACCAGTCAGAGCTAAGGAATTTTATCAGGAGGGCCTAAGAAAACTTATACTAAATGTTTAACAAAAGCTTTGCTCACAAAGATGTTCATCACAATGTCACATGTGTATACACACACAAACGCCTACGTTTCTATGTGAGTATGTGTGTGCATATGTAAGAGGGAACTTCAAAAAGTGTATGGGAAGTAGAATTAAAAGATAAGCTTACTGTGGTGCAGTTTTTTTATAATACACATTTTCCATGGATTTTAAAGACCCTTTTTATTCATGGTCTTCAAAATTTTTGCACCAAAATAAACTTATCTTTTAAACCCATTTTCTCTAAACTTTGTAAAGTACCCACATATATGCATATAAATATATAGTAGACAAAAATGTTCTAAATGTTCCAAAGTAGGCAAATGGATATGAAATAGGTGAGAATTACGTGTTTGCATACCACAAATGAGAAAAAGATATGTGTTATGCTAACTGGAGTATCACAAACGTGTGTTCCTCTGTTGATTTAAACTGTAACCGGGAGTTAGTATTGGGTTCAGCGGCTGAGTGGTTGGCACAGCTCATGCCTACTGCCAGGTTCCAGTCCAGCTCCGCTCCACTCTGATTGTGCTACCTGCTAATGCACACCCTGGCAGGCAGCAGGTGATGGCTCAAGTACTTGGGTCTCTGCTACCAACGTGAGGAACAGACTGAGTTCTGGGCTCCTGGCTTTGACCTAGTCCAGCACTGACTGCTGCAGGCATCTTGGGGAGGGACTCAGTGGACTGAGGGTCTTTCTGCCTTTGAAGGTAAATGAAAATAAATAAAAGCTAAAAACTTAAACTGTAATCGAGATTGAAGGAAGAAGTTGAACCATAAATTATATAATACTTTAGCAATACATCTTCCTCATATTTTCATATAATGCTTCTCTTACTCTCTTGCATTAAAATGTAATTGGTTATTAAAATAATAATATTAGGGGTCAACACTGTGGCACAACAGGTAAAGCTTCCGCCTGCGATGCTGGCATCTCATATGGGCACCGGTTCATGTCCTGACTGCTGCACTTCCAATCCAGCTCCCTGCTAATGGCCTGGGAAAGCAGTGGAAGGTGCCCAGGCGTTTGGGCCCCTGCACCTGTGTGGAAGACCTGAATGAGGCTCCTGACTCCTGACTTTGGCCTGGCCTGGCCCTGGTCATTGCTTCCATTCGGTGAGTAAACCACCAGATGGAAGATTTCTCTCTCTCCCCTCTCCCCCCTCTCTCTCTCTCCCTCTGTGTCTGTACCTCTGACTTTCAAATAAAAAAAAAAAAAAACAAATCTTAATAACAATTAAATATTTTTTTTGACAGGCAGAGTGGACAGTGAGAGAGAGAGACAGAGAGAAAGGTCTTCCTTTTGCCGTTGGTTCACCCTCCAACGGCTGCTGCAGCCGGCGCACCGCGCTGATCCAATGGCAGGAGCCAGGTATTTATCCTGGTCTCCCATGGGGTGCAGGGCCCAAGCACTTGGACCATCCTCCACTGCACTCCCTGGCCACAGCAGAGAGCTGGCCTGGAAGAGGGGCAACCGGGACAGAATCCGGCGACCCGACCGGGACTAGAACCTGGTGTGCCAGCGCCCCAGGCGGAGGATTAGCCTAGTGAGCCGCAGCGCCGGCGTTTAAGTTACTTTCAGACTTTACCAATTTTTAACCCCAGGACTATTCCTTTGCCTCTAAGGATGAATGTCTGAAGAAATGGGAAATTAGGCACAGAGATTAAGCACAAATGAAGGCAGTAAAATGGTGGTAAAATGGCAGAGATGTGGATTCAGAAGGGACCATAACCATACCAACAATAAAAATCTTTAACTGCCAGTTCTGGTTTACATGGATTTGCCCAGTAATGTTGTTTTAACTGAAGAAAGTCAGAAGCTGAAAGAATAGTAGAGCAATTAATATCATTTCCTAAAATTCTAAAAAGAAAAGGAGAAAACATTTAAAAGCATGAACTAAGCCAGTTTTGATATTTGATGGGAGCGAGAGAACTGCCTGGCCAAATGCAGTTATAAAAATTGGATGAAAACCATGTTTTAGGTTGTTTCATCAGATGTGGGGTTTTACTTGAATTTGCTCTTTGTTTTTACAGGGCACAGCTCAGATGTCTGTGGTAGGTTCTATTCTCCAATTTGGTACAGACATCGCATCTATTGGATCCCTCCTCCTAATTCCGTGCCAGGAACTGCCTTGGACTTTTCAGGAATTAACTGCTCAAATGGCACTCCTCTGGAAAATTACAACCGGGAGTGCGGGCACCAACATAATTGCCCTCTACTTGGCGTGCAGTTTTGTGTTGAAAGAATATACAATCCTAACAAAAGCAAATGACTTGGGGACAAATGGAAGCTCACCAAGGGAGATCTGACTCCTGTGCAAGGTCACTCCCTCCCGCCTAATGGTCTTAATATAACCACATCGTCTTAGTACTGCTCTAAAGTTATTGAACATATGTAATCTGTCTATCTGCCTTGGTGGGTCCTTTCTGCTCCAGGCAGCTGCACTTGAGGCTTAAGGGTTTGCAGCTGTTGGAAGCTATATCAGGAACGTGAGGGTTTGGCACTCGTTTCCATAGTTCCTACTGTGTAGAAGCTTGGCAAGAAGTGTGGACAGGGCATGGTGACTTAAAGAATGTTTGGAAAACCTTTCTCCATAGTTGTGGTTGAGAGCACATGAGGAATGGAGTTGAAGAATATAAGGGTGGTTAACTTGATTGGGGCATTTGGGCCCCATTCATACACTCAATATGAAGGCAAACTACTTTGAACCTCTTCTTAAATGTTGGTTTTCCTTCAGTAAGTACAGCAAAAGAGAGATTTTTGTGATGTTAAAGAATGTGCTGTTTTCTCAATTTCAGCAGCAAATTTCAAAGCTTTAACATGGCCATGTGTACTTGCATTTATAAAGAATACATTAATGGTAGTATTCCAGAAAAATTTCACACTTATTGAACCATTTCACCCACATACATTAATTTGGGGAAAAGGCTGTACACTTCAAAGTGTCTTTTAGGATACTTAAAGTCATAGTACAGAGAAATAGATCATGAAGGATTTAAAAACATCTCTGTAAAAAGTAAATTCAATGGATTTTAACTTTGCCCAGGAAAGATATTTTCAAAAATTACCACAATATGATATAATGATAATTATAGTCAGATTATTTAAATTTCATAAATATTTATTTAATGTATTTTTATAATTTCACAACCTGAATAAGTCATAATCAATAAGTAATTATTTAACTCAATAATTCTATAAATGCAATTAAAAACTATGAATTTTCAATGATTGTAAGAGGAAATTATTCCTTGACTGAAGGACAGTTTTAAACTAACAATTTTATATTCTCACTAGATCATTCAGTATTGAAGCCATAGAATTATACTAACTTCAAATGGATCTTTCTAAATAAATTTCTACAGATAAAAAAATAATTGAAAATATTAGGATCAGGTGCACTATAATAATAAATTTATAGTTGCCTCACTTTTCCTGGTAAAAATGAATTACATTAGATCCATTTTTGAAAGAAAGATTTAAATGTCTCATTGACAATTGAATGATGTATAAAAATACATTTTTCCATGGACGTATTTAGTAAATTAACAATTCTGACAGTTTTTTGCCTGATTTTTATGATGGTCATATTCTCATGTGCAAAACAGAGAGGCACAAAACAATCACTTGAACAAAGAAGCCTCTAAAGCATATTAATGGGATGTTTGATGAGTAAAGAATCGATTTCACTTCACGGAGACACACTGCAGTGCAGACCACACGTAAGCCCACAGCCGCCTGTGGACACCTGCCTGCACATCCAGCAGCCGTGTACCCACCACTTCCTAACCGGGACGGACCAGGGATTTCACCATAGCTTTCAGAACCTGTTCTGCAGAACTGAATCAACCTGGGAAGACTATTTCAAGGTGAGCGTAGGCCTTGTGTTTTTCAGAAAGCATCACTAAACTCCAAGTGCATACAGATCATTTCCTCTAAATTAGAAAGTGTAAATCATGGGCAGGTTGCACACACGCTGGTAATTCTTGCACCAGTTAATAACCCAGCCTCCTGAGACCCCGAGGCATCCTGGACTCTTTCTCACCAGCAGCGGGGCCTACAGGCGACCCATGCTGCGTAGTTCCTGGTTCTCTTTACTCCTCCAATCCGCACTGCCTCTAACCCACACCTCCACCACCTCAGCCCCAAACCAATGGAACAGCTTCTTGACTAGGGGACTCCAGAAAGTTTGTGGGAAATGAGGTTAAAAGATAAGTTTATGCTAAAAATTTGAAGTCTAGGGGCCGGCACCATGGCAACACTAGGTTAATCCTCCGCCTGCGGCATCGGCATCCCATATGGGTGCCAGTTCTAGTCCCGGCTGCTCCTCTTCCAGTCCAGCTCTCTGCTATGGCCTGGGAGTGCAGTGGAGGATGGCCCAAGTGCTTGGGCCCTGCACCCCATGGGAGACCAGGAGAAGCACCTGGCTCCTGGCTCCTGGCTTCGGATTGGCGCAGCTCCGGCCGTTGTGGCCACTTGGGGAGTGAGCCAACTGAGGGAAGACCTTTCTCTCTGTCTCTCTCTCACTCTGTCTGTAATTCTGCCTGTCAAATAAATAAATAAAAATCTTAAAAAATATTTTAAGTCTATTCATAGTTTTTTTGTAGTATCTATTTTAAAGTTGGATATTATGAGCATTTTAAAGATTCCTGTCATTTTCCCATAGATTCTAACTGTCCTTTGATGAAGTTCCACAGTTTGCTATTAAGGTGACTTAAGCTTTTCATTTATTTACTTATTTTATTTGCAAGACAAATGAATGGAAAGACCATCCATCTATTGCTTTGATCCCCACGTGTCCTCGATAGCCAGGGCCAAAACCAGGAGCACAACTCAATTCAGGTATCCCCTATGGGTGGCAGGGACCCAAATACCTGGCCCCAGTGATCCTGCTGCCTCCCAGGGTGTACATTGGCAGGAAGATGGAATAGGAAGTGGAGCCCAGACTAAAATCCAACCTTCTAACATAGGATGTGGGTGTCCCAAGTGACATCTTAACTGCTATGCCAAACACCTGCCCCAAAGTGATATTTAAATACAAATCTGGGGCAAAATACAAATGTGGTACAGTGAGTTAAGCCACCGCCTGTGATGTTGGCATCCCATATGGGAGTGTTGGTTTGAGTCCCTGCTGACCTACTTCTGATCCAGCTCCCCGAAATTGCTCCTTGGAAGACAGGGGAACATGGTCCGAGTGCTTGGGTTCCTGCAGCCTGGTGTGGGAGACCCTGATGGGGTTCCTGGAGCCTGGTTACAGCTTGGCTCAGCTCCTGCCATGGCAGCCATTTGGAGAGTGGACTAGCAGATGGAAGATCTCTCTCTGTAACTGCTTTTCAAATAACTAACTTAATAAATATTTTTTAAAAGTAATAATAATAAAACTATAATCCGGTCAACACTTTCATCAACACATATCCCTGCTTTTCAGAGTTCCTGCTTTGTCACACCTTAGAATCTTTTTTCAATTGCATATCCTGCCTGCTCCTTCCTAAATGAATGAATTTCTACTCATTCTTCACATGTCATCTTATGATTTGCCACCTCAAAAAAGTCTTCTTTAATCTTGAAATCATTGGCTCTTTGTCACCATAGGCGTTGTTTTACTTTCCTGCTGGTTTGCAGTTCCGTTTCTGTGATTACTTATTTAACACTTACACTGTGAGTGCCCTGAGCACAGGAACTTTGTCTGTTCAAATAAATTCAATGAAAGTTAAAGAGATGAAAAAGGATTTCAGAAAGACACAGGCCTTCAAATTCCGTTTTTCAACAGAGAAAAAATTTCAGGGAGAATAAGAGATCTCCAAATGTCGGAATAAGGAAACACTTATACAATAAAGGCGCATGTGTGTGTATAGGTTCACACTTGTCAGTAGATTCACTTCAGTTGTAGTCTCTACCTCTCTTGAATAAAGATATCATCCAGTGAGGTCGACAGTTTGTATACTAAGAATTCATCACTAATAGTAATTCTTATAATTGGGTAATGAAGGAAAAAAGCAAGAAGGTACTAATTCTACCTGTGCACACTGAGGGGAGAGTTACAGAGACGCTGGTTTTTCAGTCAGGCCTTGAATGATGGCAAGATTTTAGGAGGCCAAGAATAACAAAGAACTCTATAGGCAATGGAAAATACATGAGTAAAATGATGGTTTCTTGATTGTGCTGCCTATTCTGTTTTTGAAACAAGCAGCTAATTATGAACGGATCACAAAAACAAGTATTTAAGAGAACTTACTGAGAGCAAGACCTCATGTGATAGACTTTGGAATGTGCACTCTCATTGAATTCTCGCAGGTATACGATGTCAGCACTAATGTTATCACAAATTCATTCAACTAAGTGCTACAAGCTCAATATTACAGCATTTTGGTAAATTTTACATGAATACATAGCTAAGAAAAAAGCAGTATGAAGTGTGGAGTCCATAAACTTAACCATGTGAGGCTGTGTTGCACTTGAGGAGTAGAGGGGCCCTGAGATTATAAACCGCAGGAAAATTGTGAAGGGCTTGGAGCACAACGTTTTGAGAGTTTAAGTTTTATCCTCTAGGCAGGAGAAAACACTGGAAGGTCTGTGAGCATGTTAACTCCAACCCAATTGTTAGAAAATTTCTATGGCGAACCATATGGGAAATTAATGAAAGTGGCTTGATTAAATTGCCTATGACTACATTAAATTGTCTATAACTGAACTAGGCAGGTAGGAAAGTTAAAGGTAATTTAATTCAGCCAGCTACTCAAACTAAATACTCTAGAGTGATTACTGAATCCTACCTCATGTTCTGCCAAATCGTGGTTCTCTAAGGAGAAGTGATTCTGGTGAGGATAATGTAGCATTGAGAGCTAGCTGCTGTGCTAGGGGACAGCGGAGTGGAGAAGCCAAATGAAAGTTAACCACAGGCACCGGGGGGAGGAGTCCACAGGGTGCAAATGGAAACGGAGGGCTCTTCACACAGGAACTTTCTGAACACAGAAGTAATCCACATTTATGCAGAGGATTTCCCAGAGTACATTAGATGGTGGATACTCCTGGCCTTGCACCATTCTTAAATGAATGTTTGCTTACAGAACTATGTGGGTTTTCGATCATGCTTCCAATATTGTAGACGATGAAGATGAATATTTCTTTTTTTTTTTTTTTTTTTTTTTGACAGGCAGAGTGGACAGTGAGAGAGAGACAGAGAGAGAAAGGTCTTCCTTTGCCGTTGGTTCACCCTCCAATGGCCGCCGCTGCAGCCGGCGCACCATGCTGATCCTGGCAGGAGCCAGGAGCCAGGTGCTTTTCCTGGTCTCCCATGGGGTGCAGGGCCCAAGCACCTGGGCCATCCTCCACTGCACTCCCTGGCCATAGCAGAGAGCTGGCCTGGAAGAGGGACAACCGGGACAGAATCCGGCGCCCCAACCGGGACTAGAACCCGGTGTGCCGGCGCCGCAAGGTGGAGGATTAGCCTATTGAGCCACGGCGCCGGCGAAGATGAATATTTCTGTCCAACGTGGCATAACCGCTCCAGACTTAACCTTCTGCTTAAGAAAGGGAAAGAGGGAAACGTGGGGCCGGTGTCCCAGCAGAGCAGGTTAAGCCACTGCCTATGATGCTGGCGCCCCCTGTGGGCACCCATTCAATCCCCAGCCACTCCACTTCTGAAACAGCTCCCTGCTAATGTGCCTGTGAAAGCAGTGGCAGATGGCCCCCGTGGTTGGGCTCCTGACACCCACATGGGTGATCTGGATGGAGTTCCAGGCTCCTGGCTTTGTCTTGGCTCAGGAGTGGCCTTCATGGCCACTGTAATCTCCCCACAACATTACCCCTACAAAACCCTGCCTTTCAAATAAATATATAAATCTTCAGAAAATAAGAGGGAAAAAAAAAAAACAGAAAATATATGAAGCAATGTTCTGAAGACATGGGCAACAGGTGGTACAGGACTGTGATTCCTCAGAGAGGTGAAATTAACAAAGTGAGTCCTGCAAGTGCACCAAATTACTGCCTCGGAGCTGGGTCAGACTGAGGGGTAGACAGGGGCCGGAGTCTCAAGCATAAACACAATTCTTACTGAGTTGAGGATGAGACAGCCAACGGCTGATAGACTTTGCTGGCTAAGAGTCCTAGAGCAGAGAGAATGGAGCAGAAGAAGAGGGAGAGGGAGGAGAGGAGAGAGAGAGGGAGAGCGACCGAGACCCCTCTAGGGCCCTGCAGAGCGGTCTTCTCACGTCTCTGGACAACTATGTATCTACTGGAGCGAGAGGGAATGACCGCAGCGAGGGCAACGAGCCACTTTACAAGGGGGCAGGCAGAACACATCTGGAGCCAAAGTATCACAGTTCATATTTCTATCACTCAGAGTGGAAAGCCCTCCTAGGACACGAGGCATTAGGTAGAATTCTCAGACTTCCTCAAAATTAAAAACTTCTGGTCTCTGAAGGGCACTGCTAAGAAAATGAAAAGATGAGACTCACACCGGGGAGAGAATTTTCCAAGCACCCACCTGCAAAAGAACTGTCATCCAGAAGACATAAAGAACTTCTACAACTCAACAGTCATAAGGCAAGCAACACTGTCTCCACAACGTGCAAACTCTTTGCAAAGACATCTCACCAGTGAATACACACGCTACATGTGAATGGCAAACAAGCCTGTGAAAACAGGCCCAGTGCCATTAGGCAGGCGGGGAATGTAAAATATCATCGCAGAGAGCTACCAATATGCAGTCTAGCTGATGAGTGACTAAAAATGCTGAAAAACAAAGTTTTTTGGAACACTTCCGATACCTTCATCTATGCTAGGTGCTGGGGGCGTAAACATGGGTGACCTGCCTTCAGGGTATTAAATTCTAGGGAAGGAGACTAATATTAGAATGAACAAAAATCAAGCAAAAAACCTTCATTTCAATAAAGTAAGGAGCAATAAAGTGTCCTACAACAGCTTATAATATAGGGTTGTGAACTAGGCAATAAGCCTAGGGAAGCTTTTCCTGACAAACGAGAACAGGCAGGTGATGAGGGGAGAAGACGAGGGCAGGCAAGTGGCAAGAAGAAGGAATAAAGTCCCCTCCTATCTGGTGTCACCACAACAGTGTTTTCTACTCACCTATGGCCTACAGAGTGACAATTCCAACAGTATATTCTTCAAAGCTGACCTTACCCAGTGTCTTACCAGCGTTAGACTTACCAATAGAACAGGATCAATAGCCTGGGGGTCTAAGTGCTCTCTTCTTTTCCTACAGTAACTTCCAGAAATTCTGTTACATATCTGTGACTCCAATGGATAACTATTCCAAGACTTTTCCCAATGCTCCCTCCAGCCCAGATTTCTCTTTTGTGTTCCAGATTCATCTGTCTCCCTGGTTTCATTAGTGTATATCAATATATCCAAGTTGGACATAGAATTCTCATCATGGATTCCCCAAAATGGACCTAATTAAGAGAGCTGCCTATTCAGGGCTCCTGTCACACAAGCAGAACCCCAAATTTAATGCTGACCTCCCTTTCTTCTTTATGTTTCACATCAGTGTATTTCTATGGACATTCAGTTACTCTACATCATTGAGTACTGTCTAGATCATTAAAAGCGTCCTCCAATCAGTTCATATTTCCTGTCTTAATTTCTGTCATCCTGTTCCCATCATGCCATCACCTTCAGTGTACCCAAACACACTGCCCCAATACTTTTCATGGTGTCTGATATATTATAGGACTTAGTCAGATACTAGCGGGTGGTAAGGCGTCATATATAAAGCAATACATTAATAAAACAATACATTAATAACACTTTAAGCCAACAAAACTTTCTATGTCTAATAATTTTCGTCTTTATTTAAAACTGGGTAAAAAGACATTTTCTTTGCCATTAACCATGCATTCTGTGAAAATCAACAGTGTCTCAAATTATGTTTACACAAAAATTATTAGCATCATTGCATTCTGTATCGCCCCCATATTTGAAGGTATGTTTCCTAGTAAAATAGATATTATTAATGTTTTTTTATTCATTTTGTATAAATATACCATACATGCCATCTCATGTTAACTTCAAAACATGTAATTCTTGGAAATCTTCATCACTAATGCTGCTGAGTAATCAAAGATGATCAAGCACAGTTGTATTAATAAATATCTGAGTCCTCTGGTGCCACTGGGTCATGTGTGCACAGGTTTGCATGCCTACACATATATTCATACATGCACACATGCACACTGCCTAAAATAATACATTAGAAAATATTTGTAGGGCCGGCACTCTGTTGCTGCGGATAAAGCACCTGCATTATATACGGGTGCTGGTTCACGTCCCGGCTGCTCCATTTCCAATCCAGCTCCCTACTAATGGCCTGGGAAAGCAGCAGAAGATGCCCAAGTGCTTGGACGCCTGCACTCATGGGAGAGACCCAGAGGAAACTCCTGGTTCAGACAGGCCCAGTGCTGGCCATTGCAGCCATTTGGGGAGTGAACCAGTGGATGGAAGATCTCTCTCTGTGTCTCCCCTCCCCCAACCATAACTCTGCCTTTCAAATAAATAAATGGATCTTAAAAAAGAGAAGGATAACAGTTGTGAGGCTGATGCTGTAGCACAGCAGTTTAAGTTGCCATTGAGATGGCATCTCTTATCAGAAAGCCATATTAGAATGACTCCCGGCTGCCCTGCTGCCGATCCAACTCCTGGCTAATGCGCCTACGCAAGCAGTCTAAGATGGACCAAGGACTTGGGCCTTTGCCAGCCATGTGGGAGACTGGATGGAGTTCTTGACACCTGGTTTTGGCTTGGCCCAGCCCCAGCCACTGTGGCGATTGAAACAGCAGATGGAAGATCTCTCGCTCTCTCACTCTTTCCCTCTAACCACTCATTCTGTCTTAAAAAAATATATAAATCTTAAAAAAGAGCTAGTCAGGAACCATAAGTTTATGTGGGGAAACATTTCTTCCCGGTGCTCATATAGTCAATGTCAACATTCCTAATGAGTAGATGGTCATCACGACTCTTCATCTTTTTCTGCATAATACGCATTTCCCACTTACAGACGGAGGTGGGTATTTGCTGAGTCTCCTGGCCTGTCCCACCTGGCATAGAACCTTGAAGGATAACTTCACAAATTGACTGCAATGACTTTTTCCAAATACTACATTAGAGAGTTTTTGGTCTTTACTAAAGCAGCATTATAGCTGTTGCCTCCCTATTCAAGAATATGTAAATAGCACTTGAAAAGATCACATGGTTTCCCTGACTTGTGGTAACTAATATACAGAGTACAAAAATATGATATATATGAGCAAAATTCACATTTTGAGATTTGATTGTTGTTTATAGCCCCATCTATACTCTTGAGGAACCATGATTTTTCTATTTACTACTTGTTGAATTCTTTATTTAGTGGAGCGTTGAGCTTCTGATTATAAAGTAAATTCAAAGTATATCATTGCATAAATTAAAGGAAAAATAAGAGAAAAAGGAGGCGGGAGGGTGGTAAATACCATTTTGATCTTAAAACTGTATATATGAAATACATGAGATATGTTCCCTTTATATAAATAATAAAGTTTAAAAGTTAAAAGCAGTAGGACTGTTAAAGCAGAAACTTTCCTATAATGAGACAAAAAGGTACTTTCTCAGGCGTGCAGTAAATGAAAGACAAGACTGAACGTAGGTAAGACACGAGCACCTCGTGGATATGATCTGTAACATGCTATAGCGGAGGGGGAAGGAAGACACCTATCTGCCTGTCTGCTTTCACGTACTCTGCGCTGCATCCCTGCAACATCCGCGACCATCAGACATGAGCAGGTGGGAATCGGACTGCCAGGTCACTCATTCATCAGTCCATGTATCAGAAATATTTACCAAGATCGAGTGAATGCAGACATACAGAAAGCTATAGGTAAGGATGTTTAGATTGGTGAGGGCAGTATCAGATGACTCTGTAGTGAGTATAAACTATGCATATGTAATATATTTTTGTATTTAATATAATAGAGGTGCTTTGTAAATTTGGTCATGAATTATACCAGTTCTCAGAGTGTCCTGAAATAAAAATAAAGAAATGTGATCCTGAAATAACAAATTTTACCATAATAAACTGTGGTCTATAAGATAAATTATGTCTGTGTATATTTTCCAGATGCCTAATATATTATTGTGACCCTCCATATCATACATTATGCAGTGGACATAAAGATTCAGATGGGCAAAACACAGTTCAACATAGATGAGTAAATTAATATAGACTATGGAGAGAAAGTGTTTCATTTTCTTTGTCATTTTAGAACAGAAACTGACTTGTGATGCTATTTACAGAATCTGAAATCAGATTCTGAAATGCTTCTTTTTTTCAATAGTGTATTTTCTGGAAGAGGACAGGAAAGCCTTGATCATCACAACATTAAAATGTCATAAAACATGGAATCTAATTTAAGCAGTTGTGTCCATAAGCTTTTAGGTCCACATTGATTGTTGATTTTTATCTTCTTCTCAAACCATATGTTAAGTTAGAAATACTGGAATTGCATCATTAAATCACATTTTTCTTCTTTTATGTGTCAGTCACCTATTGAGAACATATGTTATCTCTACACACTGATGCTTACTCTCAAGCCATGCCCTGTAAGCTTAATGTACTGAAAAAATGGAGAAATAAAAATGTCACCATATTATACCTGAAAATAAATTTCATCAAACTGACATTATAAACATAAGAATGAAAGCAAAGCTTAAAATGATGCAATTGCTAGTGAATAGATCTCTGGTACCTACAGGGACACACTCAGAGCATTTGCAATTTCTCCTGAAGTCACTGCTTATCCCTTCTACTTGAGCTACACTGATAAGGACACTCAGACCAAAATTTGCGTTCAACTCGAAGGGTGTGAGCTATTTACCTGAAATGCTCCCGAATTCACTCTTTTGGTAAACAAACCATATCTTACATCATTATTTTTATGTATGAAAGGTACAGCATTTAAGAGAATTCCTATTAACAGGAGGAAAGTGAGTAGCTGGACCACCCACTGACCCATTCAGTATCCACTTTCCCTTCCATTTCCTTTCTGGTATCTTCTTCTATCTTGTCAGCATTTTGTAGTTTATTTCAAGAAAGTTGTGAACACAAAAATGGCATCCCTACACATTAGTCAAGGAATGCCCTACTTTATGCTGAATTATACAGACACTGGGCTTTACTCTGTTAAATACTAACAGAGACAAAATTATACTGTTGGGATTTTTCTGCTTTGGGGGTGGAAGAAAGACCTGTCCTGCCAGTTATATAAATTTTTCATGATTTCCTAAGAAAGGATGTGATGCTAGACCTTTTCAATGTGATTTTTCACAAATGTCAGAATCCATGTGTCATCTCTGCTTCACACACGGAACAAATAGATGTATAGTTGGTGTTTGGTAGGAAAATAGAGGAGGTGAAAAAAAAAACCCCTCAGATTGACTAAATTCAAGTCATTCCTCCAAAAATGGTTTGAAAGTGTGGTCTGATGACTCCTTTAATCAACACATTTTAGTCTCCCAACCAAGGTACGGAATTGGTTTTCCTACCACTGTCACTTCTCTAGAATGGGATCCGCACACCATCTGTGGAACAGACTTTCGTGACGAGAAGAGGGCCACAGAGATCATTTCCTGTCAAGATTCTCAGGGAAATTAAGCACACAAAATGGAATTCACTTGGTCTGAACATGAGAGCAAGAACTGCTTTGACCAGAACCCAAATCTCCCATGTTTCACAAGTCCCACCTAACAAAAACAAGGCAGCTTTTGAAGTGCTGGGCTCTGCTCAGTTTCACAGCTGTTTGAGATGATGCCACGATTTCATTCATTCCATGAACTAGGTATAAATCTTCCCTGTAGTCAAAACACGTGTTCCCTCTTCTGAGCACTGGGCCCTAAGTGGGAAGAGGACGACTGAGCAGACGATTTATCATCACTGAATTTTGCATTCAGTGGCCACGGACACATCTGTGACACACTGTACATCCAGGAATCTTCAGTCTGTAAGTTTTTCACAAGGAAAAATAATCACAGGGCCAGCGCTGTAGTGTAGCAGGTTAAGCCTCTGTCTGCCGCGCCAGCATCCCATATGGGCACCAGTTTGAGTTCCGGCTGCTTCTCCCCCAATCCAGCTCCCTGGTAATGGCCAGGGAAAGCAGAAGATGGCCCAAGTGTTGGGCTCCTGCACCCGCTTGGGAGACCTGGAAGATGCTCCTGGCTCTTGGCTTAACTAGGCTATTGTGGCCATGTGGGAAGTGAACCAGCGGATGGAAGACCTCTCTCTCCCTCTCTCTCTCTCTCTCTCTCTCTCTCTGTAACTCTGCCTCTCAACTTAAATAAATGAATCTTTAAAAAAAATAATAATCACTAATACAAGAAACACAAATTATGGCTGATATTATAAAATATCAGCTATACAGAGAAAGAACCAGGAACCATTCAAGCTCTCACTTCAGGTAGCCAACATTAACAAGTGAAACTGAATCTGACAATAAGTAGATATCAAAAACCTATATTAAAAACAAAAGCCGGCCGGCGCCGCGGCTCACTAGACTAATCCTCCGCCTTGCGGCACCAGCACACCAGGTTCTAGTCCCGGTCGGGGCGCCAGATTCTGTCCCGGTTGCCCCTCTTCCAGGCCAACTCTCTGCTGTGGCCAGGGAGTGCAGTGGAGGATGGCCCAAGTCCTTGGGCCCTGCACCCCATGGGAGACCAGGATAAGTACCTGGCTCCTGCCATTGGATCAGCATGGTGCACCGGCCGCAGCATGCTGGCCTTAGCGGCCATTTGAGGGTGAACCAATGGCAAAAGGAAGACCTTTCTCTCTGTCTCTCTCTCTCACTGTCCACTCTGCCTGTCAAAAAAAAAAAAAAAAAAAAGCCTTGGGGCCAGCACTGTGGGGCAGCAGGTTAAAGCCCTGGCCTGAGGCACCGGCATCCAATATGGGTGCCGGTTCTAGTCCCGGCTGCTCCTCTTCCAATCCAACTCTCTGCTATGGCCTGGGAAAGCAGTAGAACATGGCCCAAGTCCTTGGGCCCCCGCACCCGCGTGGGAGACCCGGAAGAAGCTCCTGGTTCCTGGCTTCTGGTCAGCGAAGCTCCGGCCATTGCAGCCATCTGGAGAGTGAACCAGTGGATGGAAGACCTCTCTCTCTGTCTCTACCTCTCTCTGTAACTCTTTCAAATAAGTAAAATAAATTAAAAAAAAAAAGCCTTAATTTAATGCTTTACATTCCCCTTGCTAGCAATTTCTTGGTATAATCTATTGTTTTCTGATGCGTCCATCGCATGTTATTTCCACTTGGAAATCTGCTGAATCTAGATGACGAGAACTGAGAGAGATTGATGAAACTGGAAAATGTATGAAAAAATTAAAATAGTTTCAAAAAAGGACTGAGAGTAAGAGACAAATTCATAAGCACTTAAGAATGTAATTTAGAAACACATATCCCTTGGCCAATAAAATGTGAATGACAAACCTGATGGATTTGACGTGACCACCCATAGTCTTCAAGGAAACAGTCTAGAATGCAAGAAAATAGGTTGGAAAATATCTTCAAAGGCTGTTTAAATGTGAAATAACAGTGCTAGACTACTCTTTACTACATTTCTAACTCATGCATTGTACCTTACAGACTCCACTTACCCACTGTGTATAATATGTTACAGGTACTTGATATTAAATGCTATAGAGCATTGTCTTCATTTTTTTAAAAGATTTATTTATTTGAAAGTCAGAGTTAAACAGAGAGAGGAGAGGCAGAGAGAGAGAGATAGAGAGAGATAGAGAAAGAGGTCTTCCATCTGATGGTTCACTCCCCATTTGGCCACAATGGCCAGAGCTACGCCAATGCGAAGCCAGGAGCCAGGAATCTCTTCCGGGTCTCCCAGGTGGGTGCAGGGGCCCAAGGACTGGGGCCATCTTGTACTGCTTTCCCAGGCCACAGCAGAGAGCAGGACCGGCAGAGGGGCAGCCGGGACTAGAACCAGCGTCCATATGGGATACTGGCGCTTCAGGCCAGGGCATTAACCTGCTGTGCCACAGCACTGGCCTCAATCATTGTCTTCTTAAAATTATATTTTGAAAGTCTTTTAAAAATTACTTTATTATATTAAAGGATTTAAATTATATTGAAGTTATAGTTTATAAATACATTTATTTTTGAGCCGGCGCCGTGGCTCAATAGGCTAATCCTCCACCTTGCGGCGCCGGTACACCGGGTTCTAGTCCCGGTCGGGGCGCGGGATTCTGTCCCGGTTGCCCCTCTTCCAGGCCAGCTCTCTGCTATGGCCAGGGAGTGCAGTGGAGGATGGCCCAGGTGCTTGGGCCCTACACCCCATGGGAGACCAGGAAAAGCACCTGGCTCCTGGCTCCTGCCATCGGATCAGCGCGGTGCGCCGGCTGCAGCGGCGGCCATTGGAGGGTGAACCAACGGCAAAGGAAGACCTTTCTCTCTGTCTCTCTCTCACTGTCCACTCTGCCTGTCAAAAAAAAAAAAAATACATTTATTTTTAACTTTCCCTTGTTAAATGGTAATCTAGAGGAGAAATCGTCATATATCCATTGTACCTCAATGCTGGTTTATTTTACTTATCCTAACACTTATCTAATAATTAAGCCCCAAAGTAGATCTTATTTATTTACTTCTAAGAATAAAATTAGAGGCCAGCACTGTGGTGTAGTGGGTAAAGCCTCCACCTGCCATGCTGGCATCCCGTATGGGTTCAAGTCCCGGCTGTTCCACTTCTGATCCAGCTCTCTGCTGTGGCCTGGGAAAGCAGTGGAAGATGGCTCAAGTGCCTGGGCCCTTGCACCCACGTGGGGGATCCAGAGAAAGCTCCTGGCTCCTGGCTTTGGATTAGTGCAGCTCTGGCCGTTGCGGCCATCTGGGGAGTGAACTAGCAGATGGAAGATTCTCTCTCTCTCCTTCTCTCTCTGCTTCTGCCTCTCTGTAATTACTTTTTAAATAAATAAATAAATATTTAAAACAAAAGAGTAAAATTAGCACTGTACTTTTAAAAAAAGATTGATTTATTTATTTGAAAGAGTTACAGAGAGGGAGGGAGAGAGAGAGATCTTGCATTTCTGGTTCACTTCCTAGAAGGCTGGCATGGAGCCAGAAACGTTATCTGGGTCTCTTAGTGTGTGGCAGGGGACCAAACACTTGGGCCATCTTTTGCTGCTTTCCCAGGCCGTTAGCAGGGAGCTAGATCAGAAAGGCAACAGCCGGGACGTGAACCAGCACTCCTATGGGATGCTGGTGGGGAACTTTTACTAGCTACGCCACAACTCCAGTGCCAGCACTGTATTTTTAACCTAGCCAATATTACACACACACAAAAAAGGTCCTAGACTTTACAAATTAATTTTAAATACATCTTTAAACAAGAAAGTTTCTGAAATGTAATTTTTAAATTATAACCAGTGATTTAGTAGGAGCCTATTAAATGAATGTAAATTGAATTCCATAAAGTAAAATCAATTCATTAATGAAATCAAGACCTTTACAAAATGCATTTTAATGAGCAAAAGATGCAGTTTGAAAAGTCTGTGATTTTTTCCATATAAAATAATTTTGCACCTGCTAGAAAGTCTAAGCATAGAAAGATTTCAATTGAGTCATTTAGTTTTAACTACTTTATTTTCAAGTTGTCCTCAATTTAAGTACAAATAATACAATTACATTATTATATTAAAATGACTAAAATTTTCTCCTGATAAACCTGCACAATATCTAAGTTTTTCATGATTTAGAAATATGGATTCTGAAATTCTAGTGTATGATGTTACAAATAAAAAATACTATGAAAACTTTAATGACACACAAGCTGCTATTGTCTCCATTATGATTACGTCTACTTGAGCACCAACAAGGTAAATTATGACACCTTTCTCTGTTTCAGTTTAATAAATCAATCCCCCCAAAGACTAACACATTCATAATTCTTGCTCTGTGAGATATAGAAGGTGCTACAGTGCAAGACATTAGCATTGAAAATCAAATTTTCTTAAAGCAAATCAGGATGATCCATAGAGTTTATTTTGCAGGTTGCTTGCTAATGAGCAGAGTTCTTAACTAGCTCATTTTCAAAGGGGAACAGAGTGAGCTTCACAGATGGTCAGCCCTCCTATTCAACAGAGCTTTAAACAATATACAAGTTTAAATATTCTTTTGTTAAAGAAAATTCTGTTATAAGGAATTAAAGACAATTTGAAGTGTAAAAAGGTACAGCTACAAGCATCACTTTAAAATTTGTGCTAGTAATTCAAAATTAGTTTAATATTTGGCTTTATTTATCTTACCTTTTCACTTGAATACATGAAAAAGGGTTTTGTAATTTTATATGTTTGTTATAGACTTTATTGTGAGAGAGTGGTCCTAACACACATCACTGACCCATAGAATATACTTGACTTCTGCTATAACACTGTGATAAGTTAGAGGGTAGGACAAGGTAGGAATGAGGCAAAACAGGTTGTCATCTACTCAACAGTGGTGGAGCAAATTAAGTTCAGAAACCATCGGAACCGGGTTGCCTTCATTCTTTCCCACATTAAATGCAACTGACAGGTTTTGAGATATGAGGTAAACAAAGGTTCAATCTGTAAAAGGAAGAAAGTAACGAAGGATGGACGGGTGGGAAACCATTGAAAAGAGGTGCCACTGTGTGTAAACATGCCAGAAAGAGCAAAACAGATTTTCATTTGTGTAAAACTACCATCTTAGTTGATAGAATCCCAACCAGAAACAAAGATGGCAGAAAAGATGAGTGTCTTTAGGAAACAGGAAACTTTTCTGCAACAAAGTTAAGAAATCTACCAGAAAGTTAATTAGACATTTGTTTACTCAGCACAGAGAGCATGGGGTAGTTTTCCAATAGGAAAATCTGTGTAATTTCTTTCCCTGGCAGAGTAGCTAAGCCACAAAGACAGGAAGACAATGTAGGACCACCAAGGCTCTATAGAAACCTGACTAGATGTGGTCAAAACCATGCCTAACCATTTCTATAGAAGATGGATGTAATTTTGAATCATTCATAGAGATCTTGTACTATGATTCTGGGTGGATTTCCATTAATTGGCTTTCAAGGACTCATGTTATTTACTGTCAGTTATTTCCTGGTGGATATCAGGAACTAGCAAACAAATGGGCAGAATGAGCAGCAGCTATTTGATCTTGGAATGACAAGATCTTAAGAAAACATGAGCTGGTTTTCACAGTTTTGAAGTCCTCACTAAGAGGAACCATGAGGCTGACTTCAGACTGTGACCCAAAGCTGAGATGCTACAGGAGGAGCACACAGCCAGGAAGTGACCAGTTTGCTGTGCAGAAGGAGTGCCGCTAAAGGACCTGAGGAACTGTTACAATTTGGAAGATTTAGATTTAATGAAAGAAGAGACACGAAATAGAAATAATAAAATTGGAAAGATGTGACACACCTCCAATCTATAACTACATCTATGGATGTGTGCGTATATGCAAATCACTGTATTTTTCCTGAGCATGAGAATTAAGTCTTTGCAAAATTCCAATGGAATGAGTGCAGAAGCACTCTTGAGAGCATGAGGGTCTAAAGTAAGAGACTCAAGGAATGACTATGAGGTCCAATAACAATGGATGTCACACATGAGGAAGTTAAACCTTCTGGAAAAGTGCCTTGAGCAATGAGGAGAATCCTAAGAAAACTCTCTATAGCTAATTCATGGGGATGCAAAGGAACAAATGAAAAGAGCCAGAGAAGCATCATGTTGTCGGGTGGGCCGGGGAGGTTAACAGAAGGAGTTTGTGGGAGGCTGTGTTCTTCACCCCCTCTGCTGCTGACACAGAGGGTCCAGGAAGGCACAACCAGAAGGCTCCACCTTCTTCCCTTTCTCTGATCATCTTTTTTTTTTTTGAAAATGATTGCACTCTCTTATTTTTTTTTAATTGTAGTAAGTACAGCTTTCAATGTTACTCGTACAGTTCTTAAAAAAAAATCTTATAGGGAGAGAGAGAAGAGGGGAGAAAGCAAACTCCCATCTGCCAGTTCACTTTCCAATGCCCACAACAGCCCAGACTGGTACCAAAACCAGGAGCCTGGAACTCAATCCATCCGGGTCTCCCACATGGGTGGAAGGTACCATTTTGTTCACCATCATTGCTGCCTCCCAGAGTCTTCATTGGCAGGAAGCTGGAATCAGGACATGGAGAAATTTAACTGTGGTACTCCAACGTAGGATGGGGGTGTCAACTGGCATCCATACTGCTAGACTAAACACTCCCTTGTGGTTTTGTATGGTACCTTTAGCGGTTAAGAATGAGAGGTGAGAAGACTCTCTCAGAGATAAATACTGTTCCTTCACCACTAATTGACTGACATTAACCTCACCAAGCCCCTGTTACCATATTTCAAATGAGACTACGAATAGTCATGCATCATAGTGGGCTGAGGTAATTAGAGAATTCCCAATTCCAACTACATAATAAACGCTCAAACATACTAATCTGATGTCATTTCTCCAAGCTTTCAAACATCCATTAACAATATTGGAAGCCATTTTGAAACCACATTCTAAAAATGGAGAGTTATAGGGCACTATTTGATGATTCAGTAACAATGAATGATTGTGAGCAAAGGCAAATATTTCACTGTGAGGCCATTCTTATGAACTTTCTAAGCTTTCTGTTCAGCTATGGCTTCTTGTAAATCTTCACACACTTGAAGTTTCACATATCCCAGTATAAAGAGCATCCCCTCCGACGTTCTCATTGATAAGTTTGTTCCCGTCCATGCCCTTTCGCATGTGTATCCGTGTTTTGATCCTAAGGATGCCCATAGCCATGTGGCATAGTAAGGATGAGACTGCAATTCAAATCACAACCATAAAGTGCGTGAACACAACTGTGACCAATGCGAGGGAAGGGCTGGGAGAGCCCTGTGCTGTGTCTGCACAGAAATGGCGCTCACTTCTCTTCCAGGCATGGACACATGCTACAGATCTAACAGACGAGGCAAACACAGGAAAGTTACACAGCCAACGCAGTGTGGGAGGGTACCACGGAACTACCAGCTGGAGGAAGGAAATGGATGACGTGTCCTGACCCAGATCACCAAGCCGCCTCCCTGCCCAAACAGAGTGGCACTGGGAGAGCTGCTCCACGGACATCTGCTGCGATTGTCTTTCAGCAAAGTCACATCATCTGACACGTGTTATTGAAAAATCTATCCATCAAAGATAAAGGAAATGAGTTATTTGGGAACCAGCTACTCTGGACCAGATTCTAACCCACAAAGAATTGATTCATTAAGTGAGAGAAACAGGAGTCCTGGAAGAAAACAGCTCAGTGGCCTAAAATCCCACCGTGGTCCAGTAGATAGATTGTCTTTGCTTTCACTACTGGACACTTATATACATCCACCTCCAACAGGCAACTGCTACTCATTTTTTGGTGTATTTTCTTGCATTTCCTTCTAGTTCTTTAAAAAAATGTTTAACAGCAATGTTGAGTAAATCCTGTTATTTAATATTTCAATTGACCATGTGAAATATATACTTTTCTTTCTTTTAACCTAAATGTTTCCATTTATGTACATGTGATTAGCCCAAATGGAACAGCTGTAGAACAACAAAGTTCATCCCACATCTACCAGGTGCTGCTTGCCTACCCAGCAGCCCTGCTGGGCCTGCGACCTTGTTGTGAATCATGGCTACTGGGATGGCCCTGGTTGGTCTGCGTCAATGTGTTTCACGGTATGATCAGGGAGCCCTGAGCTTGATCTGGAACGTGTAAGGAACTCTGGGAAGTCAAAACTACAGGCGAATGTTAAACACGGCCTTCTTCTCATTCTCTGGTGGACGGACCGATTGGTTTCTCAGAAGCTACAGATAGGCAGTGTCCCCACAGATGGAACACAGATGCAGGTGGAGAACTCATGCAGGAAGCCAGATGTTGGAAGATGATCAAAAATATGGGATGATGCTAACTTCTACTAATTCATTTTATTTGGGAAATACGCCATCATTGAAATACATATCTGTGTGAACCTGTAAGTGAGATAATAAAGATTTTTAAATGTCTGTTTTAATTCCTGTTGTAGTACATGTTGGTAAACACAAAAACATTAGGGTTGGTTAGGGTTATGACACAATGGGCTTCTGACTGTGCTTACATGGTAACATACTCCTCCTCCATGTTCCCTGAAAATGCTTTGTCTCAATGTGCCGTTAGTACCTGAATGTTGGACAAGGAAAGGAAACACAGAGACATGGGGCCGCCATCGTGGCACAGTGGGTCAAGCTGCCGCCCATGACACAGCATCCTTTATCAGAATGCCAGTTGGAGTCGTGGCTGCTACACCCCCAATGCAGCTCTCTGCTCATGTGCCGGGTAAAGCAGCAGAAGACGGCTTACGCACCAGAGCCCTGCCCCCACCTGGGAGACCTGGATTGAGTTCTGTGCCCCTGGCTTCGGCCTGGCTCTGTCTCAGCTGTGTGTCCATTTGGGAAGTGAACAGAAAGGTGAACAGAAAGATCTCCTTTGCCTCCCTCTTACTCTGCCTTTCAAATAAAAATAAATATTTCAAAAATACAGACATAAATATATACAATCTTTTTTTACTTGATCTTAGCCAAAAGGCAGAGAGGTGATAACATTTTTTCAAATACAAAGTTTAAATTTTGTGTTATGAAGCATTCACTAATTTCTCTGTGATGTTCCTTTGTCATTCAAGTTCACAAATCCATCATGCTTTTAGATTATGGCTATTTTTCCAATATCTTAATCATTTTGATTTCATATTTAATTGCTTCAGCCAAAAGATATATTTTATTGCATGGAACATTCAGCATTTTATCGCCTAAAATATATCTTGCTGTGTGACATAACAGCCTGAGAATTTACTATATTTCTGAATAGCAAAATAAAATTTTTATTTGCATTGCTATGCTGTTGTCTTTTTGAATAATAATATGGATCAGAGGCAAAACTTATTTATAAGTAAGGGAGAAAACAAATAGTAATTTATTTTGTTTTTAATTTTATTTATTTGAGAGTCATAGAGAAAAATAGGCGCGCACACACACACATAAGCAAACACACAACTGAGAACAGAGAGACAGGGAGAGAGCTCCAGTCTACTGCTTCACTCCCCCAACGCCCAGATCACCTGCATTTGGGCTGAGGGCCCAAACCAGCAGATGAGGACTCAGTGCAGGGTTTCCACATGGATGACAGTGACCCAACTCATTAAATTCATCCCTCCTGCCTAGGACGGTCCGCATTAGCTGGAGCTGGAGTCGGGAGCCAGAGCCAGGCGTAGAGGAAAGAGTCCTTCTGGGGGCTGGCATTGTGGTGCAGCGGTTAAGCAGCCCACAGCGAAGCCCTTCTGTATCGGAGCGCTGGTTCGAGTCCTGGTTGCTCTGCTTTCACTCCAGCTGCCTGTGGCTGGGTCCTGCAACCTGTGTGGGAGACCCAGGCGGAGTTCCAGGCTAGCTTCAGGGTGGCCCACCCCAGGCACCATAGCTATCTGGGGATGGAACATTGCTGGTTCTGTCTCTGTCTCTTTCTTCCTCTCTGCCTTTCAAATAAATTAATCTTCATCTTAAAAAAAAAAAAAAAAGAGTGCTATCTGGAACTAAAAGAGGTTATTAAAATCAGAAGAAACTGTACAACCAAGCAGTCCCTGGGAACAGCATGAGACCAAGGAGAAAACAAAGGCAGAGCATGGGAAAACAGAGGTGGGAGTGCAGAGTTGTTTGCGTTCTTTCAACCACAAGAATGAGGGCAGCGAACGACACAGAATGCATTCGGCCGTGTGGAGTTCCCATTCTTGATCCAGCTTCCTGGTCCAACAGCTCTCCTCCCAACAGCCCCCTGCACCTCCCTGCCTCCCCCTACCTTGTGATGGCACAACAAAAGCTCATGACAACGAAATGATAGTAATCAGAAGTGGTGACATAGGAGACAGGCAGCTCAACCCCGAGGTGCTCGGGTGTGGCCAGTGCCACATCCTGACAAGGTCAAGGGTGTCCTGAAGCCTACGTGCTGCGATGTGGGTGACTCACGCCTGGCGGGAACCCCACCCACACGAAGGGTTCAGAGCCAGAGAGCCCTACCTCCTGCTGCCTTTACGGCTCCCGGCACTCCAGAGTCAAGGATGCTGGCTGGTGCTCTCCGAGTGTGTTAGCCTTACGCCCACTTTACACTTAAAGGGGGTGAGTAACTTGTGCCATGTTGTAGAGCTCACGCGTGGTGCATCCAGGACCCGACTTACCTCCATGTCCAGGAGTTGTTCCTAAACTTGCCCCTCTCCTTCCCAAACACGCTTCTCTCCCTAACAGATCTCCCCATGCCTCATGCGCTGCTGCTGCTTTTTTTTTTTTTTTTAAGATTTATTAATTCAATTTGAAAGGCAGAGTCAGAGAGAGAGAGAGAGAGAAAGAGAGAGAGAGAGAGGTCTTCCTTTCACTGGTTCACTCCCCAGATGGCCACAATGGCTGGAGCTGCGCTGATCCGACGTCAGGAGCCAGGAGCTTCTTCCAGGTCTCCCACGCGGGTGCAGGGGCCCGAGGACTTGGCCCATCTTCTACTGCTTTCCCAGGCCACAGCAGCAGAGAGCTTGATCAGAAGTGGAGCAGCCGGGACTCAAATCAGTGCCCATATTGGATGCCAGCACTGCAGGCTGTGACTTTACCCACTTCACCACAGTGTGGCCCCTCTCATACTCTCTGTTAGCATCGTATCAGTGATAAGCTTATTGTTTGTGTCAGTGACCACACTTTTAATATGGTGACTCTCAGTTTTCCTGCACTACAGCCATCATTTCACTTATTTTAAAAATGTTCTCAGGGACTGATGCTGTGGTGTAGCAGGTTATGCCACTGCCTGTAGCACCAACATCCTGTATGTGTGCCAGTTCGAGTCTCGGCTGCTCCACTTCCAATTCAGTTCCCTGCTAATGTGCCTGAGAAAGCAGCAGAAGATGGTCTAAGCTCTTGGGCCTCTGCCATCCATGTGAGACACCCAGAAGGAGCTCCCGTCTCCTGGCTTCAGTCTGCCCAGCTCTGTCCACTGCAGCCATTTGGGAAGTGAACCAGCAGATGGAAGATCTTTCTCTCTGTCTCTCCCTCTTTCTCTCTCTCTGTAACTCTTTCAAATAAAAGAATAAATATTCTTAAAAAATTCTCATCCTTTTTTCCTTGGAACTCATTCAGAGTCACTCTGAGATTAGAGTGAAGAGAATTTATTTATTAGCCTTTTTACAACTAAATCGAGATGCTACCTGGTGTTGACAAGTATGTGCTCATCATAAATTATCTCTCTATGAGGTTAAGAGACAATTTTAATGAGTAGATAATGTATCTGTAATCAGTAAAATGAATTAACTTAATTAATTAATTATAAATTAATTATTAGATATTAATTAATGGTTGAAGTATTTTTATCTTGAATTATATATAATTGCAATGTTTAAATTATATTGTCATTTATGTTTGAATAATATAGATATGAAAATTTAAAGTAAATGGTATGAATATATAGTCACCAACAGGGAAAAAGAAATAAAAGCTTATTACAGCCTTTGTAAAGCTTGTATTGAAGCTATTACAGATAAATTATTACTTAAAAAATGGGGCTGGCATTGTGACCCAGCTGGTTAAGCTATTGCTTGCGATGCACACACTGGAAGGCAGTGTGATGGCTCAAGGACTTGGGCCTCTGCCACTCACCCGGGAGACCAGGCTGGAATTCCTGGCCCTGGGCTCTGCCCGCCCCAGCCCCGGCTGCTCTGTGATTTCAGAACTGAAGGAGCAGACAGAAGATCTCTCTCTCCCTTGCTCTCTGCTGCTCTGCCTTTCAAATAAAGAAATATTAAAAAAAAAAAAAACTGGTTGTTGTCCTTATTGTATGTCAAAGATCTCTCAAGTGTTGAAAAGTGTTTTTTTTTTTTTTTTTGAAAGGGAGGAAGAGAAAGGATGAGAAGGAGTGAGACAGAGAGAGCGAGCGAGCGTGTGAGCTGTTGAAGCTGGGGACAGGAACTCAATCCAGGTCTCCCATGGGGGTGGCAGGAACCAGCTGACTTGAGCCGTTACCACTGCTTCCCAGCGTCTGTGCCGTCAGGAGCCAGAGTCAGGGAGACAGAGTTGGGTTTCCAACCTAGGTTTTCCAATATGGGACAGTGGCTCAACCACTCGCATAAAGTACCTGCTCCTCCCTAACTATCATACCTCACTGTCCGCTCTGCGGTCTAATTCTATCGGTCAGCACAAGCGGTGCCCTGTAGTACACAATGTACATTTCACTCTGTGTTTGCTTTGAGCCTCACGGATTCCATAGGCCTGAAGCCGACCCATGGTAACTAGTGTCAACTAAAGCAGAAATACATCATCACTTACAAAGTGGACAGTCTGGTGGGGAAACTTAAGACGAAACAAAAACTAGACATCCTTTGAGTGGCAGAAAACCGTAATATTACAATGCTAAATTACAATGACACCATCATATTATTTACCAAAATGGTGAATCACTCCTCTTTATTAAGCTCCCACCATCAGTTAACTTGGTGAACAAACCGCCTAATTCTTTCTTCAGCTGGTATAACTCCTGGTGGCAGCATCCCAGCCAGCAAGATCTTGGCGCCTACAATCTTTCTGCCTAAGTAAATGACAGCTTCAGGGCAGAATTACTTTAGGGTCCCTCAAGAGATTTGCCTGCTCCATCCATAGACGACCTCGGAACAAGGTTTTTCTGTGCAATACAATTCCACATGCAACTTTCTGACGCTGGCAAACTAGAAGATAACTTGCTATTCCAAAACTAACCACATACAAAGCATGATTCAAATTGAGCTACTTGGTTATGCGCTGTTAATGAATGATTCTACAGGCAGAAACTTTGTTGGAAGCAGCTCAGTGTCCAACCAACGCGCATATAACCCATTTCATCTTTTTTAAAAAAAATTCCAACTTTAGTTTTTGAACAAACTGAGCTTCTGAGAATTGCTTTTGTCCAGGGTCTTCCAGCATCTCTGAGTAATGTGTCTGTGAATTTCCTGAGCTGCTTTCCTCTGTTTCTTCCTGACCACAACCATGAGGGATTCATGAAAGATGAGAAGAGTTAAGACACGCCCTTGAGATGCCTGCATCTCCTAGAGGGTACCTGTGTTCCAGTCCTGGCTCCACTCCCGATTCCAGCTTCCTGCTAGCGTGCACCCTGGGAGGCAGCAGGTGATGGCTTAAGTGCATGGGGCCCTGCCACTCCCATGGGAAATCTGGCTGGCATTTTGGGCTCATGCCTTCAGCCTGGTGCAACCCTGTTCCTGGTTGTTGCAGGCATCTGGGGAGTGAGCCAATGGATAGAAGGTCTTTTTGTCTTTGGCTGGCTGGTTTTTTCTTTCTTTCAAAGAAATAAAAATAAATAAGAATTTAAACGAATGACAGCAGAACCCCTCAGGGAAGTAGGGGTAGATTGTTAGGAACAGAGATATCTAACAATAAATTTTAGGTTTTGTATACAGCGATCAATTATAGCCAGATTTTAACCTAATTATTTAATGTTTCATCTTAAAGAGCCAGAGGCCAATACATGATGGATGATTTATTTCAGGTTATAATCAATTGCTCTTAAAAGTGGTGTTCTTCACCTAGGGTTGTGAAACCTGCAAAATAACGCACATAATTCGTGTTTTTGTCTGAAGAATCCTAAAATCCTCTTGAAGAGCTCAGGTATGTGTACCATCAGTGCACGTCTCCTTAAAGAGTAACTGCCGGTTGTGCCAAAAGTACACTGGACATTCGAAGGACAGATGGGCCACAGATGTTCCCACAAGACGGTGACCTGACCTCGCTGCATGCAGCTGTTCCAGTCGTTTCACTGGAGATGACTGGGCGTGAGCTGAGGCCTAACCAGAGCCTCAGATTTGCACAGGCGCTGTGCAAGGAGAGCACCATTCAGACGGAAACAGAGTCGGGACGCCTTCGCGGAGAGGAAGCAGGAGTTGCATTTGGAGTGGCAGACACACCTACATGTGTGTACGCAGAGACAGCAGCTAGAAACTAGGGCTGAACTCAGACTGCCCGATGCCTGAGAGAATCAGCCACAGATTATTAAATTGCATTTAATTCTTTGGGAGGTGTAAAACTTCCCTTGCTAAATATACAATTCTGTTGTGTAAAAGGGTCTTGAAGGAATCATAGGTTTACAGGTATCCTACTTCCAGACTAACACATTCAGTAACTACATAGTAATTTTACTCACACTCCATGTTAAGTTCTAACTACAACATAACTAAGTAGTTACTGCTCCCAAAGGCCTCGTGGTTTGAGCAAATGAAGGAACACAATGTAATCTACAGGTGCTATGAAAGATGAAGCCTATAACGTAAAATGTTCATTAAATAATGTGTAACATTTTAAAAATAGGGTATATACAGCAAAAAACCATAATTTTCTTTACAACTTTTAGAGTAGCATGAAAATTCATTCACCATGCCATTACTGAATTGTGCTCATCAAAACAGGGAGCTCACAAGAGCAGGTGTTTGGTGCCGCTGGTATGGGGTCCACATCCCATATCCAAGGGCCTGAGTTCAAGTCCCAGTTCTGCTTCCCATTCCACCCAGGGAGACAACTCAGCTACATGGGTCCCCAGACACTCACATGGGAGACCTTCTGTGTGTCCCAGGCTCAGGCTTCCTCCTGGCCCAGTCCCAGCTGATAGGGCTGGGATAGGCATTTGAGGAGCAAATCAGAAGATGGAGGATCAGGATCTCTCTCTCTCTCTCTCTCCCCCCTCCCTCTCCCCCACTCATCTGCCTTTCAAATAAATAAAAGTTAATCAATTAAAATATTTTTAAAAAGACAGCGAGACTCTGATTATTGGTAATGCAAGGCATTTGTGTGTGTGTAACTCAACAGTGAGCTGCATGTCCAAGTCACTTATGGATACACATCTCATCACTGCAGGTGAATTGTAATTAAGAGCTAGTTATTTATCTTTGTCATTGGGATTACACGGATGAAGATAATTATAAAAGCAAGGCAGTTACAACTCTTAAAAATCATACCAGTAAGCTGTAATATAGGTTTGGGTTTATTGGTGTTGTGTTTATTAGTCTTATGTACTGTAGCTACCTAGAGTATATATCCTCTCTCACACTTACTGGCTATATAATAACCAAGGCAAGCTCAAAGCAACACACAGGTAGACATTTTACAAGTGCAAGTCTGGTCATTTTTTGTTAAAAATGAATTTTAATAGCCTGTGTTCCGTACATACTTATTTCCAGGGGATATTTCCCAAAAGTGCATTATCATCTTTTTTTTTTTTTTTTTTTTGAAACAAAATTGAAGAATCTTTTTCAGTCGCTCCAGGAATCCATAATCATGGGTTGGTGAAAGTCACTTTGGGTATTTAATGTCCTCCGTTCATCAGTTTCCCGACATCAAGTAACAGGGTAAAGGAAAGAAGAGCAGTGACCACTTGGTGGAGAGAGAGAGAGAGAGAGAGAGAGATGGATGGATGCAGGTGTTTGTGAGACTTGCCATGAAGCTGCAGGACTGGAGCCACAGACGACCTTGGTCTCTGGGTGCTACACCAAGCTGCCTTTTTAAGAAATACATCGAAAACCCCAATTCTGTGGATGTAGAGTTATTAAAAATGTCAGTTCATTAATGTGAAGTCAGTTAACTGAGCGTCTGCTATGTGCCAGGGGGTAATCTGGGTGTTGGGGGAAACCAGTAGACAAAACACATTGTAACCTCACAGATATGTCCCCTGTTTAAGTGGTGGTGGATAGCAAGCAACTGACCAACAAACACAAAATGTAATGGGCAGGGGTCATGCGTCTGGTGATGAGAGTATAGCAGGGTGAGTGACAACATTTCTGGAGGTGGGTCAAGGCAGGCTTCTCTAGGGAGCTAGTGACTGACGTGTGATGCGAGGTCTGCTGTGCTAATACTTGAAATATACCATCCTGGTCCCATCAAGGAGCACCAGGAGGTGCGTCTTGTTCACGCTCAGAGGGCATCGGGGTGGGAACACTGAGGCGGGGGTGAGCGCTTGGCACAGTGCTCAGGGTGCCAGCTGGGACGCCTGCACCCCAGATTGAAGTGCTCGGGTTCCAGTCCTGCTAATGCACACTCTGGGAGGCAGCACACGAAGCGGGGTCCCTGCGACCCCCATGGGGAACCAGGACTGAGTTCCAGGCTCCCGGGCATTTGGGGAGGGAACCAACAGATAGAATCGCTCTCGTTCTCGCTCCCTCTCCCCCTCCTTCTCCCACTCTCTCTCTTCTTTTTGACGTCTCCCTCACTTTCTCTTTAATCATTTTTAATTGAGGCTACAGGAAGGAGTTTGGATTTTTATCTTCTGCTGGAAAGGGGTGCCCTCAGAGTGTTTAGAAACACAATCAAATCCTCAACGTGGCATTTTAAAATCCTGGATGCCGTGGGATACGAAAGTGTAGGATGGGAACGGAAGCAGAGGGTCCCGTCCAGGTGAGAGATGACGACTACCTGATGGAAGTGCGAGAGCTACAGGAACCGAGAAAGGGAACTCTGAATTTGTACAGAAAACCATGCGGTTACATGCTAGCAACAACTGTTGGTATTGCAAGTGCAAAGGGATGTTTTTATTGAGTTCTGACTATTCAGAGTACAATGTGGCCTTGTGTTCAGAAGAAATCGCACTTCTATCCTTCAAGTAATATAGTACTTTATTAGTCATTACATTCTTTTTGATTTTCCACAAGTTGGGAGTAAATACACATGTGGGACAATAGTGACAGCCCATGCCGACTCGGAAAGTGCTTTCTAGAAATTCACAAGCTCCAGCTTAGCCCTTTTCTAGTGCTCACTATTTAGCCAACTCTATCTTTATGAACAAAAATAACAACCGATTTCATCACCAAATAGAAAATCAATAGCTTTCTACTAATGAATTTAGTAACATCGATTTCACTTTCTTGGACTGTGATGGAAGAATCCTGGAAAAGAAGCTAAGAAAACAAAGGTGGGGGGGGTACTGCCTATGGAACTGTGGATGACAAGGGCGCTGCTCTGACGGATGCACAGAGCCTCCTTGCACATAAGGAGAAGAAGGTCTCAGAGTGGTTAGTTCCGGTCAGAGCCTTGAGGGTCTGGAATGGCCACGTATGGAAGGAGCAGCTGATTCTACAGTAGAGGAGGACACAGCTGGTGCGGAGTACACGGAAGCTGTGGCTGAGAATTAAACGTGCTAACGTGTGCGAACTTGAATCTACCGCAGCATCACAGCCCGTCGCTCTGGAGCCTCCCTGGAGATCAGGATCCTGTAAACGCTCAGGCTAACACCTTATATCTGTGCAAGTTTCCCCACAGATCTATAGTTTAACCGAGACTTCCTAAAATAAATATCTATGGAAAAAGACCATGTAAATTATAATTTCTAGTAGAAGTTAAATAGGTAGGCCTTAAATGCAATTAAAAAGGAAAATTTAAAAAAAAATCTAGATTGATGTTAAATTTCGGCTGCAGCCATGTGTCAACTACCGTAGTTTCTCTTATTTTCTCAATTGCCCATTTCGATTTGTGAATACTTGTCCTAGATACTATTTTGTTTATAACTATAAATACTTTTTCATTCCCATTTTACAGGGGAGAAAAGATTCACAGAGGTAAGGTGATAGGTGATGGCATTTCTCTAGTGATAAAGATGAGGAGATCCAGAGATGATTCCACAAGTCACAGGCCAATGTCACCTGCCCCTGGAGAAGCCTAGCTCCCTGGGTCCCTCAAAATCCTCATGGACAGGATAGCTGGGGATGGAAGAAGAGGATGTACATAGAGGGTCAGCTGATAGACAGCAGAGAGATGCAGGTGGATTTTGTATTACATTATATTATAAACATATGCATATCAAGCTATACAACATACTTACACAGAAGTATACATGAACAGCTTTCACATACATGGGCTTACATGCTGCTATACATGCACACACATGCATGCACATATACATACTCATAAGTATCTATCCACATGGGGTTCCCATTTTTGCCATTTTCACAAAGAACCTTGTGTCACGCCACACAATCTTGGTTTTTGGCAGAACCTCTTTCCCTCAATACTTTCTTCCTTTGCTATCTTGGTCCTTCAGAACTTGTTATAGAGTCAGATCTGTTTGCCTGCGCCAGCATGGTGCTGGGTAGTATTGGACAGTGTGTAACATGTCTCAGAGACTTTTATACGGGTCATATGGTATGAGAGGAACAAATAGGTTACACACTTGAAACAAGGGGGATTTGTGCATTAATCATACCCAGAATTGGTGGTTCTCGGTAGTCACTACCCTGTTGCTCAATGCTTCTTTTTTAAGTACTCTAACAGAAAATTTTGGATTTTCCTGTGAAATTGGATGCATATTTGGGTCTTAATGATACAGCTTGGAGCCCCAAGTCACACTTAACATAGACGAAAATAAATATTAAGACCTACGATTGCTAATTATAGATACTTCAACTTTATACCAAAGAAGGCCTAGAGCTCACCAAGATGATATTTATATTTAAGTTCAGAACAATGAGCACACAGCAGATGAGATTTTTAGAAGCTTTGGGATCATTCTGAAGCCTTTGACTACAAGAATATAAAGCTGTTAATATTCTCCACAAAATGGATGAGGACTCAGAGTCAACACCAAGGGAGAGGATGTGTCCCCACCCCTCCCCTGCCCAGGGGAACCTGGCCCACTGTCACTGGATAGCCTGTCCCACAGAGGCGCTTTAAAATGCTCTGAACACCGGCACTGTGGCGCAGTGGGTTAATGCCCTAGCCTGAAGCGCCGGCATCCCATATGGGTGCTGGTTTGAGACCCAGCTTCTCCTCTTCTGATCCAGCTCTCTGCTTTGGCCTGGAAAAGCAGTAGAAGGCAGCCCAAGGACTTGGGCCCCTGCACCTGCGTGGGAGACCTGGAAGAAGCTCCTGGCTCCTTGCTTCAGATCGGCACAGCTCCGGCCGTTGCGGCCAGCTGGGGAGTGAACCATCAGGTAGAAGACATCTCTCTCTCTGCCTCTCCTCTCTCTGAGTAACTCTTTCAAATAAATATCTTTAAAAAAATAAAATAAAAATAAAATGCTCTGAACAACAAAGCAAACCAACAAAAGTCTTTTATGTTTGACCGTCAGCCAAACCTGAGCTTTCTTGGTAAACCGATGGAGAGACACCACAGTCCACTTCTCTCCTGTTGCCGGCTGAATCCGGCCGCCCTGGGACGCTGGAGACACTGCGGATCTGCAGCCCAGGCCTTGGCAGCCTCTCGGTCTCTCATCACCAGCCCCCCGAGCACTGTTCTCTCCCTCACTTCTTCCCAGGTCAGATTTTCAGAGTTGATTCCCGCTATCTGCCCATGTAAATTTGGCTGCTCTATCCTCACTCTCTGTTTAGCTTCCTTATCTTCTTAGGCCAAATCCGTTCACCCCCTCAGCCTCTTTTGACATCTCCGGCTTTCTGTCTTCAGTCCCGCTGCTGGGCTCGACCCCTCCTTCAGGGTCCTCTTAGCTGGCTGTGAGTGGTGACTGTCAGCTTAAGGTCTGGGGGCCCTGCGATCGGGCTGTTTCTCTCTCAGATGATTACTCTCGAGTGCTCTTCTCAAATCTTGGGCTCCAGCTTTGTTTATCTGGCGCAAGTCGAATGGGATTCTGGATTCTCCACTTCTCATGCCTCTGTGACCCGGTGGCCTTAGATTGGGAGGTTGAGGCGTGAGGCGGAGTAGGTGGATGTGGTGGTGATGAGTTTAATGAGTCACTCACTGTGAGGTTTCGGTGCTAAAACCCAAGTGCAGGCAGACACAGGAAAGGCTCTTAAAGTACAGAAGCAACACCACTGCAGAGGAAGAAGCCCCTGGCCAGAAAGCTAAAAGGCCACAGCACCGTCTCCTGCCCGGGGAAATCAGAACGTGTCATTGCGTTTCACAGCCACGTGACTAAGAACACAGGCTCATGTTTGAGTTGGGACCTCAATTGCTTTGATGGTGGACTGAATCCATGGCCCTGGTCTCTCCTGGCCTCTTACTCTTATGATCTTTGCCGTGCAACCTTGCAGTTCTTCCTACAAACCGGGATGATTTTATTCCCCTGTTCCTTGGGTATGAGTTTGATCATGAGATTCACTTTTACCAACAGAATGAGGCACTAATAAGTCCCGGCTGCTCCACTTCCCATCCAGCTCCCTGCTAATGTGCCTGGGAAAGCAACAGAAGACGGCCCAAAGTAATTGGGCTTCTGCCACTCACATGGGGAGACCCAGATGGAGTTTCAGGCCCAGCCCCAGCCACTGTGGCCATGTGGGGAGTGAATCAGTAGTTGTAAGAGTCTCTCTTTAACAAATAATAAAATAACTAAATCTTTAAAATTAAAAAATCCTGAAAACATAAATCATAAAAGATTATATGTGGACCCAAATTTGTTTCTTTGTCCTAATAAATAGGAATATTAAAATTTATCACCATAATTTCAAACATTTTTCCCAAATTTTATTTTATTTATTTGACAGACAGAGTTAGACAGCGAGGGAGAGACAGAGAGAAAGTCCTTACTTCCATTGGTTCACTCCCCAAATGGCCGCTACGGCCGGCATACTGCAGTGATCCGAAGCCAGGACCCAGGCGCTTCCTCCTGGTCTCCCAAGCACTTGAGCCATGCTCTGCCTTCCCGGGCCACAGAAGAGATCTGGACTGGAAGAGGAGCAACTGGGACTAGAACCTGGCGCCCATAGGGAATGCTGGCGCCGCAGATGGAGGATTAACCAAGTGAGCCATGGCACCGACCCCCACCCCCTGCCAAATTTTAAAAATTGAAAGAAACATTTAATTTTTAATGCTTAAGTGTTAGTCTATAACTTATGGGAATAATTTATAATTCAATGGTCAATATCTCCAAAATATATCGAATATAAACAAGTCCACGTAGTGAAGGTTTATGGGAACAAAAAATCCTGTCACCCACGGAACGGCGTGAGGCACAGTGGATGAAGCTGCTGTCTGCAGCGTCATACTGAGGGGCCGGTCTGAGTCCTGGATATTTTGTTTCCCATCCAGCTCCCTGCGAAGGTGTCCAGGAATGCAGTAGAAGGTGCCCGAGTGCTTGGACCCCTGGCTCCATGTAGGAGACCAGCATGGAGCTCCCAGTTCTGGCTTCAGCATGACCCAGACCCTGGCATCGTGTCCGTATGGGGAATAAACCAGCAGATGAAAGACACCCTCCACCCCATCACTTTGCCTTTCAAATACGCACATAAACACATCTTTTAAAAAGGTGTTATCACCTAGGTAAAATATTTTTCAGAGGGAATTATCTCCACTGATCAAGTTCAAGAGTGACATTCCAGAGAATCGAGGAAACACTCAGGACAGATTGTGTTCACCGTGCCCGTTCAGCACTACCGGGTTCATCCATCACACACACGACCGTGAATGCAATTGCATCTATTTACAAAAACAAAGCTTTGATTTCAGGAAGTGGACTGTTTTGAAAAATATCCCCCAAACCACCAACTTAATTCCATAACTAAAATGAGGTGACAAAAGTGAAGCAGAAAAAAAAAAAATCAAACAAGCTAAATTCTCTACTCATCAAAAGTAATATGGGAAAGTCTCTCCAATTTTTGTAACTAATAAACTTCAAAGTCCTGAGGCCTTTCTCTTCATAGTTTACTGCTCACAGAATTTTCCAATTAGTGACAATTGGTAACAAGCGAGGCAAAAAACACTGGGGATATGACTCACACAAATTGCTCAAAACATAGATTTGTTTGGCCACTAAACTGGGGCTATTTTGATTCAAATGTTGAAACTGTACATGGAATGCATGGTTTTGGAATGTGGCTGAGTTTGTCAGACTTTACAATTTTATTCTGATGAACTACAAGGCAATATGAGAAATTTCATGGTAGGTTTTGTGTGCATTCAGAATATGGACTCCAATACCTCCCTGTTGTTTAGAACAAAACATAGAAATGACATAGTAAACAAAAATATATAATATTTTTCTGGACTGAAGAGATTGAAGTGATAAATTTTATGGCTCCAAATGATTTTGGAGCATTAAAAGATGTACATTGTCCCAGCTGCTCTGAAAGATACAAAAGCAAGATAAAAGTTGATTATTACTTTGATTTGTTCACAATCTAATTGGGCAGTGTAATGAAAATGGACAAAATCTCCATGAATGGCTCTCTATGGTATGATCACAGCTACAGGGAAATTCAGAATCCTTTTCCAAGAAGGCCAGACATCGTTGAACTCTGGATTGACAAATGCCTTTTGGAAAGGCCGTGGAAGGGCGAGGACCCCTGGATGGGGAACATGAGCAAATTTAGGGAAATGAAATGGGTTTGACATCGGTGTCAGGTTTCTATTGCTGCTGTGAAAAATTAACAAAAGTGAGTGGCTGAACACAACACAGATGGATGATGGGATAGTCCTAGAGCTTGAAAGCTGGACACCTCAGGCCAGCATCAAGATGTCGGCTTGTGAAGCGTTTCTCACAGAAGGCCCTAGCGGAGCATCCATTCCCTTGCCACTTCCGGATTTCCAAGGCCTTGCTCTGGTCCTCGCACAGAGACCCTGCATTTCAGGTCCAACCACAGGCAGTAGAGTCTCACGCAGCCACTGCTGCCTGACCACTCAGGGAGGGGCCCTCTGCTTGTAAGAACACCTGTGACTCAGCCAGCGCTGCGGCTCACTAGGCTAATCCTCCGCCTTGTGGTGCCGGCACACCGGGGTCTAGTCCTGGTTGGGGCGCTGGATTCTGTCCCGGTTGCCCCTCTTTCAGGCCAGCTCTCTGCTGTGGCCCGGGAGTACAGTGGAGGATGGCCCAAGTGCTTGGGCCCTGCACCCCATGGGAGACCAGGAGAAGCACCTGGCTCCTGCCTTCGGATCAGCACGGTGCACTGGCCGTGGCGGCCATTGGAGGGTGAACCGACGGCAAAAGGAAGACCTTTCTCTCTGTCTCTCTCACTGTCCACTCTGCCTGTCAAAAAAAAAAAAAAAAAAAAAAAAAAAAAAAAGAACATCTGTGGCTCGACTGGATTCACCGGTCACCCACTGGCCCTCCAGCATGACCTCCCCAGCTCTGCATCCTGACCATAGCAGCCAGCTTCCTTTGCCAGTTACGGTGACAGTCACAGGTTCTGAGGGTCTGGCATCCTTGTGAGCCATCCTTTCGTCTACCATGTCCTGCACAGGGTGGATGATCTCCCCTCTTGCATTCCTTGCGTTTTCCAACGTTTGAAGTCCAAGCCTTGTATTCATCTAAGCTCCATGCAGCAAGCAGGCGGATTCTAATTTGGGTGTGGAGATGGGAGGGATGGTCGGTCATGGTGATGAGAAAAATAAGGAGCTGAATTTTAACTATTTTTCTAATTGCTTTCAAATAAAGTTTTTTTTTTAATTTATTTGAAAGGCAGAATTACAGAGAGAGAGAGAGAGCAAGAGAGTGAGCGAGCTTCCATTCACTGGTTCATTCCCCAGATGGCTGCAGCAGCCAGGAGCCAGGAATTTCTTCTGGGTCTCCCATGTGGGTTCAGGGCCCAAGCACTTGGGTCATCTTCTGCTGTTCTCCTCAGGTGCATCAGCAGGGAGCTGGACCATAAGTGGAGCAGCTGGGGCTCAAACAAGCACCAAATGGGATGCCAGCATTTCAGGGGGAGGCTTAACCCACCACAGCACAATGTCACCCCCTCCCCGTTTTTCCAGTTTGCACCAAGTTAGTCATGACATTCACCTATAGAATACAAGCCTATTTTCATGACAATAGTATACATTAGAATTAAATATTTCATCCAAATACCAGTATACCATGGCCTTGGTGGTAACTGGCCACAAACCAGTGGACAGTGCTGGTCCTGCCCCAGGGCCACAAAATTCCCTTGGAAATGAGTACCAAAGTCTTCCGCAACACAGGAGAACCCAGATGGCTGTCTCTGATTCTTTTAGGTCATCAGCACAGAACCCTAAATGTCCCACAGACTCCTCAGAGTCCTCACTACTGTAACAACTCTTCCTGTGCCTCTGGTCATACCCACCTCAAAAAATCCACTGTGTCATCTTCCAGCTACTGCATATGGGCTAACTGTCTTAAATGCTACATTCCCATTGTCCCCCCGTCCAGTAGGTCCATCCTTTCTTGTCCAAGCACCACTTCCAAAAGAAGGCATTTACAAAATATGTTCCTAATAAGCAGAAGTTGTAATTTCACCCTGAATAACACAGTTGACTGCATATTTTGAGATCCCTCTGTGGAGATCCTTAAATGTTGGGCTGACAACTTTGACTTTAGGAGATAGTTTAGGCCGGCGCCATGGCTCACTAGGCTAATCCTCCACCTTGCGGCGCCAGCACACCGGATTCTAGTCCCGGTCAGGGCGCCAGATTCTGTCCCGGTTGCCCCTCTTCCAGGCCAGCTCTCTGCTGTGGCCAGGGAGTGCAGTGGAGGATGGCCCAGGTGCTTGGGCCCTGCACCCCATGGGAGACCAGGAGAAGCACCTGGTTCCTGCCATCGGATCAGCGCAGTGCTCTGGCCACGGTGGCCATTGGAGGGTGAACCAATGGCAAAGGAAGACCTTTCTGTCTGTCTCTCTCTCTCTCTCACTGTCCACTCTGCTGTCCAAAAAAAAAAAAAAAAAAAAAAAAAAAAAAAAAAAAAAAAAAAAAGAGAGAGAGATAGTTTAACAGAAAGGGAGCTCCAACACTTAAATGCTATTTTAGGAAATTTATTTTAGTATATCTGCTATTTATGTAGTGTATCTACTAAAAGAAAAAGAATTGCAAAATTGGGGATAAGAGACCAGGTATGAAGAGAGTATATCAGTTGAGAAAATCAAAACTCTGCCAATTTATTTATTTATTTTTTAATTCTAAATTAGTGTTTGACAGATTTATTGTGATTTGCAGACGCAATTCTTTTTTTTGTGTGTTTTTGTTTTTGTTGTTTTTAAAGACAGAGTTACAGAGAGAGGTAGAGACACAGAGAGAAGTCTTCCATCTGCTTGTTCACTCCCCAACTGGTCACAACGGCCAGAGCTGTGCAGATCTGAAGCCAGGAGCCAAGAGGTTCTTTCGGGTCTCCCATGTGGGTGCAAGGGCCCAGGGACTTGGGCCATCCTCTACTGCTATCCCAGGCCATAGCAGAAAGCTGGATCAGAAGAGGAGCAGCCGGGACTAGAACTGGCGCCCATATGCGATGCTGGCACTTCAGGCCAGGGCATTAACCCACTGCACCATAGTGCTGGCCCCTGTAGACACAATTCTAAGAACATAATGATATTCCTTTTCTCCTCCTCCCTCCCCCTTATTATTTTAGTTTTTGAGATAATATATTTTAAATTTACATTACAGTAAAAGGGGTTAATTTTTTTTTGACAGGCAGAATTAGACAGTGAGAGGGAGAGACAGAGAGAAAGGTCTTCCTTCTGTTGGTTCACCCCCCAAATGGCCGCCATGGCCGGCACTGCGCCTATCCAAAGCCAGGAGCCAGGTGCTTCCTCCTGGTCTTCCATGCGGGTGCAGGGCCCAAGCACTTGGGCCATCTTCCACTGCCCTCCCAGGCCACAGCAGAGAGCTGGAGTGGAAAAGGAGCAACTGGGACAGAATCCGGCACCCCAACTGGGACTAGAACCCGGGGTGCCGGCTCCACAGGCAGAGGATTAGCCTAGTGAGCCGTAGCGCCAGCCAGCTTAGTATATTTTTAACAAATAATAAGCAAAAAGACCCCAGTTTAGTGGGAATATAGACAATGTCTATAAACAATAATTGAATGGAAAGATGACCATTTCATCCATATACAATAAATTTTAAAGTAATCACAGATCATTAAAACTACAGGAGTATAACATTCTTAACCATTGGTTTAACAAAGCTGTAAGACAAAGTTTTACAAAACTATATTTGCAGCATACTCATAGACATATCTTTTCTCTTCTTAAGTTTGGCTCCCACATATTAGGGAGAACATATGGTGTTTGTATTTCTGGGTCTGGCCTGTTTCACTCAACAGAGTGTCTTCCAGTTGTGTCCATTTTGCTGCAAACAGTAGCATTTCATTCTTTTTCATAGCTGAATAATAAACCATTGTGTATGTGTGTGTGTGTGTGTGTGTCTGTATACCATACTTTTGTTATTCATTCATCTCATGATGGAAACATTGGTTGGCTCCAAGTGTTGGCTAATGTGAAGGGCACTGCTATAAACATGGTGGTGCAGGCGTCTTTTTAATAACATTATGTTCAGGTCTTTTGGGTATACATCCAGTAGCGGGATTGCTGGATCATATGGTACATCTATTCCTAGTTTTTTAAGAAATTGCCACACTGCTTTGGTTAAATTTATTCCTAAATATTTGATTTTTGGTGGCTTTTGTGAATAGTATTTCTTTCTTGATTTCCCTGTGAATTCATCATTAGTATACAAAAAAGCTACTGTTTTTTGTATGTTTATTCTTTAACCTTCAACTTTACTGAACTGGTTTATCAATAACTGCTTTTTGGTGGAGTGTTTTGATTTTTCCTGTACAACATCATGTCATCTACAAATGTAGATAATTTGATTTCCCCTTTTCCAGTTTTGAGTTCTTTATTTCTTTTTCCTCCCTAATGGCTCTTATTAAAACTTCCAGTAGTATATTGACTAAGAGTGGTGAAAGTGGACAAACTTGTCTTGTTCCAGATCTGAGGGGAGATGTTTTCAGCTTTTCCACATTCAGTATGACACTGGCTGTTGGTTTGTGATATATAGCCTTCATAATTTTTGAGGAAGCTTCCTTCTATCCCTGATTTATGGAGGATTTTTTCATGAAGGTGTTGAATCTCATCAAGTGCTTTCTGTGCATCTATTGACCATATGGTTTTTGTTCTTCATTCTGTTGATGTGATTTATGATGCTTATTAATTTGCAATTGTTGAATTCCTCTCGTATTTTTGGTACAAATCCCATTGATCATGATGTATGATCATTTTGATGTAGTTTTGGATTCTATTTGCTAGTATTTAGTTGAGAATCTTTGCATATATGTTCATCTAGGATATAGTTGTATAGCGTTCTTTTTGTGTCATCTTTGTTATCAAAGTAATGCTTGGCCTCTTAAAAAGTTTGGCAGAGTTCCATCCTGTTCCATATTTTGGAATAGTCTGAAAGTATCAAACATTGATGAAATAAATCACCAAGGACACAAACAATGGAAAGATTCCTTGCTCAATTTCGGAAAAACCAGTATCATTAAAATAGCTATACTATCTAAAGCAATCTACAGATTCAATGCACTACCCATCAAAATACCAATGACATTCTTTACAGAATTAGAAAAAGCAATCCTGAAATTCATATGGAATCACCAAAGACCCAGAATAGCTAAAATGATCCTGAACAAGAAAAATCAAGCTGGATGCACCATAACACCTGATTGCAAAGCATACTATAAAGCTATAGTAATTAAAACAGCATGGTACTGTCATAGAAACATATATAAATCAACTGGACAGAATAGAGAGACCAGAAATTAATCCACAGAAAACTAACTGATTTTTGACAGAAGCACTCAGACCATACAGTGGAGTAAGCATAATTACTTCAACAAATGTTGCTGGAAAAACTGGATGTATATATGTGGAAGAATGAAATTAGATCCATTCCTCTCACTGTATAGAAAAATCAACTCAAATGGATCAAAAACCTAAATTTAAGACCTGAGATGATGAAGTTGCTGGAAGAAAACATAGGGGAAATAATACAAGACATTGGTGTAGGGGATGACTTCTTGGACAAGACCCCCAAAGCACAAGTAACAAAAGCAAAACTAAACAAATAAGACTATATAAAACTCAGACGCATTTGGATAGCAAAGGAAATGATTGATAGAGTGAAGAAACATCCAACAAAATGGGAAAAATATTTGCAAACCACCTGTCTGTAAAAGATTAATATCTCAAATATATCAGCAACTTAAAAAACTCAACAACAAAAAGCAATCAATCCAGTTGAGAAATGGGTAAAGGACTTAGCTCTCCAAAGAAGAAATACAAATGGTCAACAAATATATGAAGAAATGCTAACATCACTAGCAACATTAAGAAACTCAACATCACTGCCAATTTAAAGAAACACTGACTTCATTTGTAAAGTTGTAAGAATTTTAAAAACTATTTTTCTATTTATCTTATTCCTTTAAGAGAGAAAGAAAGAGAATGAGAGAGGGAGAGTGTGTAGTGGGGGAGAGATACAGGGAGAGAAGAGAGAAGAGAGAGAGAGAGAGAAACCCATCTTCTGCATCTTCTGGTTCACTCTTCACATACTTTTACAAGCCCTGCACTGCGTGTTGCTCTGTGCTGGGAAGGGAGCTGGGAGCCAGGACCTCCAGCCAAGTCTCATCCATGGGTGGCGGCCACTCAATCACTTGACCTGTCACTCTCTACCTTCCAGGACCCTCATGAGCAGAAGCTGGAATCAAAAGCACAGCGGACTCTGGCCAGAAACTTGAGCAGGAGCTCCAGGCATCCCAACTACGCTTTAACTGCTAAGCCAACACCCACCCCTGAAAACTGTTTCAAAGAAGCATGTATCTTTTGAGATTTTATATGCTGCTTTAATTGAACTATATATTGTAGATTTTGGTTTCCACTTTATGTGGGTTTGTGTGTGCCCACAATGTGTGTGTGTGTGTGTGTGTGTGTAATGGAAACAGTCCTACCAGAGAAATCTCAGAGGGGGTGAATGAGTGATCATTTTACCACTTTAAACCCTGTTTAGGATCTTATATAGTGTATAATTTTGCATATTGTAAAAGCTAAGGCTGTATGTAGAAGCCATACTCTTGATTATAATAAGCATGAGGGAAACTAACATTGCTTTCCTAAGAATTCCAAGTAATGAAAACTACAGTCATTCCTAGAATCTCTCTTAAACATGGATGTAATTATATGTGTGTATATATATATATATATATGCTTGAAGAATTCTGAAGTTTTATTTTAATAAGATGTGGATAAAAAAGGAAAGTCAAATAAAAACAAGAAAACCTTTTTCGACATGGAAAATTGTTAATAATCTGGAAAAATCTATTATTTTTGTAATGTGCAGTTAAGAAACTGAAAAAAATATGAGCAATAAAAGTATATTAGGTCAGTGAACGTCCCTGCTAAAGAACGTCAAACAGTGGCTGGAGTTGTGGTGTGGTGGATTGACCTGCCTCTTTTGATGCTGGAATGAGAGTTGGCGATTGTGTACAGCCCTCGTCACCACTGCGGAGGAACAGTGTTTCTTCATGCTCTTTGTCTAAGTCTTTACTTAGTGTAGGGTTAATACTATGAGAGTAAAGTGAACAGAAAATAGATCATTGTAAAAATTAAGAGAGGGAGTAAGAGAGAGGTAGGAGGAGGGAGAGTAGGAGCATAGGAAGGAGAGAGGGCAGGGTAAGAGTATCACTATGTTCCTAAATCCGTATATATGAAATACATGAAAATTGTGTATCTTAAATAAAATGAAAATGAAATTCACAAAAAGGTGCCATTTCAAGTCCTGCATGCTATACGTCCAGTTCAACTCTATGCTATTGCACCTGGAAGACAGCAGATGATGAACCAAGTACTTGGGTTCTTGCCAAGTGTGGCAATCCTGGATGGAGTTCCTGGCTCCTGGATCCTGCTTTGGTCTGCCCTAGTCCTGATCATCACAGCCATTGGGGGAGTGAACCAGTGGATGGAAGATCTCTCCCTCCCTCTGTCTCTCCCTCTGTCACTCCCTCTGTCATTCTTCCTTTAAAATAAAAAAAAAATCTTTTTTTAAATGTTAAATCAGGGGCCAGCACTGTGGCGCAGTAGGTTAATCCTCCGCCTGCAGCACTGGCATCCCATATGGGTACCGGTTCTAGTCTCAGCTGCCCTTCTTCCAATCCAGCTCTCTACTGCGGCCTGGGAAAGCACTGGAGGATGGCCCAAGTGCTTGGACCCCTGCACCTGCATGGGAGACTGGGAAGAAACACCTGGCTCCTGGTTTTGAATCGGCGTAGCTCTGGCCGTTGAGGCCTTTGGGGAGTGAACCAACAGAAGGAAGACCTTCCTCTCTGTCTCTCCCTCTCACGTTCTGTAACTCTAACTCTCTAATAAATAAATAAAATATTTTTTAAAAAAGTTAAATCAATGAACAAATGGGATAAATATAATTGAATATTCATACTACATGGTATTGATTATTATGCTTTGATGGATAGAAAATTCAGTTAAAAGGTTATTGGATATGAAGTATAAGAATTGTTATCTTCTACTCTGAAGAATGTTACAAAGTGGGGTAACTGACAATTTAGTTCCTCTGCAACAAGGCCCTGCAATGTTAACATTTTCTTATATTTGTGTTTAACATTTTACTTCCAAATTACAGCTATAGAACACTGACACTGGTGAAAGTGAGAGATTATTCATGGATGCAAATAATTTCATTTCTTAGGAACATAAGAAAAGGTCTAATTATAATTTCTTCAAGTGAGTCATTTATTGTCATCAAATTAAGCAGATTGCCATTCCACCTTCTCTGATGTAGTTGGGATCTTGACTAGTGCATAGAATAGAAGTGGAAAGCTAAGAAGCTCCTCTGTACTCTTCAACCGATTTGTGGAAAGTCTATTACTAACATGAACAAAATTAAAAGATTCCTGCACTAAACCATTTGATACTTTGATCAATTTAGAGAGAAAATTCTGATAAATTTACCTAATTGACCTTGTGTGTTGAGTTTTTTAAGCTCAAGTAAAAATAATTACATTCTTAAATTTTAGTATTAGACACCACCATGAATTATTTAAGAAATAAATACTGCCACCCCACCCCCCTTGCCTGGGCCTCACAGGTTTGGCTAAAGTGGAGGTTTACTCCCTCCATGTCAGTCAATTTAGAATATTTGGAAACCTCATTAATCATTTCTTGGAGGGTACTTCTAGGACACAACTGTCTCAATTACAAATAGGGTCATGTGAAAGTTAATGAGTCCTTTAAATAACTCATTGGTCCCTTGTTCCATTTATTCTTGTGAAGATATCAGGGCAGGGATCGCTTTCTCGTGACATTGAGAAATTAAAAATAATTCTCATCTGGAGTTGTCACATCATTTTGATCCTACTAAATGTGTTAAATTTTATTTTAGGCTGGTTATGACAGAACCATAAATGTCAAAAGGAATTCTAGCACTGTGATTTCTAAAGAGTAGAGATGAGATCAATTTTATAATAATAAGAATGAAATTGAACAAATGTGAGTTTTAATAAATTTAATTCACACATGTTTTTAGTCTGAAAAAAAGGAAAAATTATTTTCTACTGGTATTTTACATTGAGTATGGTAACAGTGGCGTGTTAGACAGGAAAGTCAAGTTTGTGAAGCAATAAAAAAAACTCAAGACCTAACACAATACAGGTTTCTTTCTGATTCCCATGAGAGCACTGTGCTCATGACATCCTAAGACCATTTCTTCTCTGTAGTAATTTAGGGATCCAGGGAGCTCAACCTGTGACTGTATCATCTCTGTTCCCAAGGTAACGAAAGATCAGAGAATCAAATGTGAGCCAGACTCCCTTGGCATGATACTTAGTTCTGTCACTTTTTCTACTCTCTCTGGACCAAGGCCAGTTCTTGTTCCCACCTAAACTCTGGGACAAGGACAAGCAGAAGAAAACGGAATATGTGAGGAATATTATTTGGGGACTGTCTCTCACATCAAATATCTTTTATTCCCATTAATCTACTAGGAAACACATTCAACTACTCCCTAACTGTAGCAAGTCTGGGATCCACCCAGCATGTACTTCCAGGTCCCCAGAACTCTGGCTGATGTGTGAGAGTTTTATATCAGGTTCAGAAACTGGGGTCATTATTTTGACTGTGAAACTGGAAAGTCAAGTTAAGGGAACTACCCCCCACCCCGCAACAAACATGCAAAAATATACGCACAGATACCCTTAGGAGAGGAGTAGCATGAGGGGACAGGAAAGTCACTAAGCCACAGACAGTTTGATTCCAGTGGGCAGCATTGGGAAGGGTCTTAAACTGGATTAAGGGTGGGGAAGATGCTTTCATTATTTTTTATTTTTATTTTATTTTTGGTGATGGGGTGTCTTGAGTGGCTCCTGGTACTATCTTTAAGGATGATTTTCTTTTCTTGTTGTATTTGCTATACCCAATGGAAGTGAGTTGGAGGCGCATCCCACATCCTCTTCTTGGAAACCAAGGAGCTTTCCCAGATAGCTTCCTGCTCACAGAAACTTGTTGATCCAGAGTCATTTTATATGTGTCTTTTTTGTCCACATTCATTTTTGTTGAATGAAACTTTCACTTTCTTTTTTTTTTAAAGTCCCTAGAAGCACAGGCAACCAAAGCAAAAACTTGTGATTGCATCAATTTAAGAAGCTTCTGCACTGCAGAGGAAATAGTCAACAAAGTGGTAACTGACAGAATAGGAGAAAATATCTGTAAATTATGCACCTGATAAAGGATTAATATCCAGAAGCTATAAAGAACTCAAGAAACTCAATGACAATAAACAGTCCAGTTAAGAAAAGGGATAGGGACACGAATGACTTTCACTTTCAGACATTTAGTCTTCTCCATGTGCTTGGAACATGGCCAGCTCTCTGTCTTCTCTACCTGTATCCTTCATCCCATTATTCATTCTTATAATGGAACTTACAAAGAAACTGCTTGACATCCTCAGGAAAGCCACACATGTAATTTGATTTTTATTATGACTCACCACACCAAATTATTGAGTGCCAAGTTCTTAACCTGTTCTTTGCTTTGAGGCAATTTAGTAGATATGAAATATATTACCAGACATTTATCTCTAAAGACTTTTTCACTCATCATTTATTAGGGTCATGTTACAACTGCTTATTTTTTCAACATTCAAATGCTCTGGTTATACTTTCTCTCTTTATCTCTTTTAATTCTATCTAGAACTAGCACACTATAAATTCTATTTTTCTTCTTGTACATTGCCAAACAGAATAACTGCAAATCACATACATTATTAACATCCTACTTTCAAATAAAACTATAAAATTTGTTAGGGACATGATTTGTCAGTAACATTATTCTAAGGTTCTATATCACATGGAAGTCTAGACCTATATTTCCAAAGCCCATGATACCAGTTCTCTCTTTGCCCACCAGTGGATCACTGGGTCATTGCCAAATACGTTACATTTTCAAAAACTATCTACTTCTGGTATCAATTTCTACAAAAGCTGAGACAGTCTATATCAGATAGAAACCAAAATGTCCAGATACCAATGCACAGTGCAACAGAGGTCTATTTTTGGTTCTTTCCAATCCACTACTATTTGGACAACTCTTCAATCGGTATGATCCTCACACTGACACAATAATCATCATTTCTGTTGTTTTGATGTTTTGGGCCTACTTGACAAGGCCCCTTGGTCACCAAAGCAGTGGAGGAGAAAGAGTGAAGAATGACGCCTGAGATTTTTGCTATTTTAAGCCAGGAGGTTTATCTCCACATGTTATTCTGTAAAGCAGTCATGTGGTTAAAATAATTATAAGAGTGTCCATGAATGGAGGGGAGAAAATGAAACGTTTAATTGAGTTTTACTCTACCATAGGAGAAAACCCTCCCATGCACTATTTTTCCCAAGTCTTTGTAGAAATAATACTGTGATGTTCACCTGTTTTGAAATAGAACTAACACTATCTGCAGTGAAAACATCAAACATGACTGGCACCACGGCTCACTAGGCTAATCCTCTGCCTGTGTTGCCGGCACCCCAGGTTCTAGTCCCAGTTCGGGCGCTGGATTCTGTCCTGGTTGCTTCTCTTCCAGTCCAGCTCTCTGCTGTGGCCAGGGAGTGCAGTGGAGGATGGCCCAGGCCCTCGGGCCCTGCACCCGCATGGGAGACCAGGAGGAAGCACCTGACTCCTGGCTCCGGATCGGCTCAGTGCGCCGGCCGCAACACGCTAGCTGTAGCGGCCACTTAGCAGGTAAACCAACGGAAAAAGGAAGACCTTTCTGTCTGTCTGTCTCTCTCTCACTGTCTAACTCTGCCTGTCAAAAAAAAAAAGAAAAGAAAAGAAAAGAAAAGTTCAAACAGGTAGAATACTCCAGGAGCTAGAAGGTAGGTCCTTTTTTTAAGTTGTTCTGGGCTTGTCAGCTGTATGATTTGGAGCTCAGAGAGGTTGAATGAGATATTTTTTATTAAGCACCAGACATCTATAAGGTATTTAAAGGATATTAGCATTACTTTGGAAACACAATCTATTTATGCCTTTCTACTGAAACACAAATGATATAGGTATTTAATCCACAGATTTCTACTATGTTGAGAATACTTGTTAATAGAAGCTTGCCATAGAAGGGAATTTTCCCTCTTTTGCCACTGTATAAAGTCAAGTTTTTGTTTGAGAACATCAGTTTTAAGTGGCTTCTCTGGAGTTCCTTTTACATGGCCTGAAAATTAAAACACATGGTGTGACACAATTGTAAGTAAACTCCTAAATTAGGGGAGTAGAGATTGTGTCAAAGAGGTGAAGCACTGAGGAGGAAGACCGATAAAATTTAATGACTCACAATATTTGATTTGGTTTTGGACAAAACCTAAGAGTAACCACAGTTAATTAATAGACACACACTCCTCTCCAACCTCTTGTTTTAATACCTGCAATATCCTTCCCTGGTTGATCTCTTTTCATTGGAAACAGTCACTAAGTGATACAAATTCAGAGAATTCTGCTCTAATCAGAGAAAATGGGTTTGGACTTAGAATCCGATCTGCAGTCTGGCTTTTGTAGCTGTCCTGACTTCTGAAGAAACAGATCTCTTTAAAAACAGAACCTGCTAGAATGTAGACATGTTTGACATATTAAAACTCTACATTTGTTTGATCTCACTAAACAACTTGAATGTATATCAACAGAAAGTAAGCTCACATCTGCCACAACAGGCATGTTTACAATCATTTTCATGATACCATTAGATGCTGCTCTTCATGGCTTTGCTATTTCAGGCTGTTATACAAAAACCATGTGAGATAAGTTTACCACCTGTGCATAATGGAAAAACCTAGTCAAACGACTCATGCTAAGTACAGATATAAAAGAGAACTCAACTAATTTCCTCTGTTAAAATACTGCCTTAAAAACAAAGAATGATTGTGGCAGACCAATAGCCATACTCTAAATAAAAAACAATACAGCAAACTTTCTTGATTACAAGAAGATCTGAACCTCGGCGCCTCTGAAGAAGTCTGTGAGTTGGCAGGTGGGTTCTTAGCTCATGTGACAAATCCGAGCTTAGAAAGCTTTTCCAAAGCACTCACCTGCTCTTAAGCTGCCTTGGATTCAGATGTTTTCAGGGAAGTTGACAGTTAAGTAACCGTAACCTCATTACTTCTCACCTGCTCTTTATAGAGGAGTGGAAATTGTCCTACGCTTTGTTAAAACTAAAAGAATTATGGGACAATTCATCCTGAAGCCGTGCTGTTTTTCAAGTGTATTTTGTTTAGCTCGGGGATCAAATGTGTGTTCTGTTCATTATACTTTGAATGATTATTGAATGGATTTTAGAAAATTTTTGTTTAATTTTCAATATCCTGATTTTAGATACTTTCGGTGTTTCCAGACAACCAGGCTGTTACTATCACCAGAAGTGTTAATCATTCTTCTTTGAACTTCACAGAATAATGTGGAATTCAAAGGAAAACTGATGACCGTTTCACTTACTAAATGTGTTCTATAGGCTTGAAATTGTACTAAGCCCTGAAAACAGAAATATAGTGATAGAAACATAAAGAAGTTTTTACTAGCACCTGTGTTATTCAAGAAAGTATTTGAGGTCCCTCCAGTTTCTAGTAACAGGTCCAGCAGCGTTTCACCTGAAATGTCTTCTGATTCTAAGAAAACTTCCCTTTTCCTTATATATTCCCATGGATGCCCAGAAACAGCACCCCAGTCATATTTCAGATAGTAAAAGCAGAGAAGTGAACTGGAACCTTCCTCAATGTCAAGATTGGGAGTGTGTTCTAGAATGTCAACATCCCAAAACTAACCTTTATGATCCCAGAAGAACAAATTCCAAAAAGCAGGCCTCACAAAGACAAAGAATTGCAGCAATGGCCCTGTGCTAGGTCTCAGGCTGTGGGAATTCAAAAGAGAGACAAACACTGTACCCCTCCCTGCCCGCGCCCCGGCCGCAGAGCTGACCAAGCAGCCGCGCCCAGGTCGAGCAAAGAGAGCTGCTTCCCCGTCACACAGAAAACCCACCAAAGGACACCACGGCAGTTTTCCCCACGAGACAAAGTCTGTCTTGGCTTCGACCTGCCAGGTACGTTGGAGCTGCTCCACTCCTGTAGCAAACTGCCAGAGTGAAGCTGATTTCTGCGTACCTGCCGCCATGCCAGGCACTCTTGCTTTCTTTGTCCACAGTTCAGAGGAAGGAGGCCTGTTCCTGAGTCTGTAGTGTGTGATGATGCACCCCGAGGATGCATTTGGTTTTCCTGTCTGCAGAGCTGCTACGGTTTCATTTTCCCCTTTTGATTTTCAAGTATGTAATTGTGTGTGTAACTCAACAGCACACACCTGGATTCTCAGTAGTCCAGCCCAGACTGGTAAGAAAACAATTCACAAATCTCTAAAGCCTTGGCAACACGGAGACGTCAAATTTAATAAGATTGTATAGAAATCCTAAACATAACTTGCTGAATACTGAGTGGAGATACTTTTCCTCTGTATAACATAGGATTCATTGTTTAGCTGAGTAATTATATTTAAAAACTTTAAAGTAATCATCGTGGTAGGGAAAGACATTAAGTATACTGGGATGAAAATGGGTTTCCCCTGATTTTTCCCAAAGCTATAAACCTATAACTATTTTCTAAGAAACAATGTCGATCAACTTATGGAGTTATGAAGGATTAGGATAAAGAAATGTTTACACTTTAAACAAATGAGTGTAATTATAGACTACTAAAACATCTTAAAGTCACAAAAGAGGAGAGAGCGAAATTATAGCCTGCAAGGTATGTTGCATGTTTGCACACACAAGGATACTCAAATATCTATGTACTTGGACATCAACCAGGCAAGCTGATGTTAAAAACTGTAGAAAATTCATTAGCCCTTTTGTTAATCTCATTTCTACATGTTGATGTCTTGAATTAAGTATGTCCTGATTATTTTTACCAAATGGCACTCATAGGTATTCTTTGCATAAAAAAAGTAAAAAAAAAACACAATAAAATAGATGACTGTGTTTCTGATAGAGTTTGTGTTCATAAGTCAAGGTAACACACGTTGTTTTAATATTCCATCGAGATTTGGAAAGCTCCTCTGGCCCCATTATCATTGTGATAGGATCTCTCTTGCACATCTGGCAGTGTAGAACTTTTTTATTGATATATTTTTTAATATATTGGGATAATGGGAAAAAAGGCTGGTGGTATTCTAGAATTATTATTATAATAACACCTGGGAACAAATTGATGGGTCAATTTCAATAACATTTAGAGCACCACCTCCTTTGCTATGGTAAACATCGTCCTCCTGGTCATAAACGTAATTTATGAGAACACCATCTAGCCTTTCCTTTGCCTCTGCTTTCTCCCTGAAGAGCTCTCACGCTACTTGACTCAGCACACTTATTGATCAAGGTCACACTTAACTTGACATCCTAATGCAGACGAATCAAATTGTCAATAAGATTCCCAAGCCCTTGATAGACGCCAACACACACTGTGATCAGAGCAATAGAATGGGTGGCTACAAGTACCTCTAACTGTTGTATTGCTTGGCCACGGGATGAGGAAGAGAACGGTAGCAGCTATTCCCGATTTTTGGAGATGTTCTGAAGATTAGATGAAATTTTTCATCACCGTTTTGCCTGAATTACTTTGGGATGTGAGGTTGGCCTAGCAGATGCTGATCTCTCAGGGACTGAGGAGTTGAACATCAGAATGTTGACCCGTGTTTAGTTGCATTTTGAGGCATTGGAGGATTTGAGTGTGGAGGGATTTAAAAGAGAAAAATGAAGTGAGTAGTTTGAAAGCAAACAGGAAGGCAAAGGGGCTTTGTTAAGACTGGTACTCTCAAGACCGGCATTTTGGCAAATAGTTAAGCCAACGCCTGCAATGCTAGCATTGAGTCCTGTGATGCCAGTTTGAGTCTTGTCTGCTCCATTTCTGATCCAGCTCCCTGCTAATGCACCTGGGAAAGCATCAGAGGATGGCCCAAGTATTAGGGCTTCTGTTACCTACATGGGAGACTGGATGGAGTTCCAGGTTCCTGGCCAGGCCCAGCCCTAGCCTAGCTGTTGTGGACATTTGGGGATTGAACCAGTGATGAAAGATCTCTCTGTTTCTCTCTTTCTGAAACTCTGCCTTTCAGATAAATAAAGCAACCTTAAAAAAAAAAAGGTACCCTGTGTCTGGGGGTTGTAATCCAGGACAATGGGGAGTGTTTCCTCATGATCTGGGGGTCGGTGAGGGTTAGGAAAGCCAAGTTCTAACTGCTGAGTTGAAGGTAGAGGAGGTACCAGCATGGGCACATCAGCCGTTTAGGGAGGTGCAGTTGATGCCTCTGAGTCCCCAGCGCCTTTCAACGGGAGGGCAAGCCTTCTAGCAAAGGCTCAGCTGCAGGTTATGTCCGTCTACGTCAGGGTAAAGACTATGTTGGAGCAATTAAAATTGGCCACACCTACACAAGTGTGAAACTGACTGAACACAAGCAGACAGGCACCTACTAAAATCTGAGGGTCGCACACCCTCAGCGACTGGCTGGGAGACCTGGTTGGGGATGGCCTTGAAGCAGTGGATCCCCGGGAGGAGCACTTCCCCAGGGATCCAGTTCAGATCTGAAAAGGTAGGCAGGCAGAGGTGACAGTCCCTCTCTCAGGGACAGAAGTAAAGATGTTCAAACAGAAACAAGGACAGAAATATTGGCTAATCAGAGAATGACATCACTATCAGGATTTCCTGGCATTACTGCCTATGACGTAAGTAGCAATTACTGCCATCATCAAACATTCACTTCTAAAATAAAAAGTAGTATTTCTTCTCCACATTGGGGTGTTTTGTGTGGTACAAGTAACAATCTTGTTCTAGCCTTGAATTACTGTGTCATGCATTGTTCACCTAACCCGTAAGACAGTGATGTGTGCTATTCACACAGGGATCCTCATTTGATACACAGATGAGCATTTGCAGGGTCTCCCTCATGGAAGAGGTGAGTCATTTTCATATCAGCTGAGTATGCATGTTGAATAATGATGAAACTATTATATTTCCCCCTAGTTTGTTTTCTACAATCCACTCCCAACTTTCTCCCCTCCGTCAAATCCTCAAATACCTCATTGCTCTAATCTTTCTCCCTTGAAGCCAGAAAGAGTCATGTGGCCTAGTTCTGGCCAAAGTAACCTAGGAAGGATTTTACTGATTTGTACAGAAATGGGCACAGGAGAACTGCTGACTGGTGTCATTTCTTTTTGTTTGTTTCTGCCTAGCAAATACACTTCCTGGAGCTACGGAAACTATTTGTGCCAAGATGCAAGAAGGATTAGGATACAGTCAGTAAACAGAGTACTAGAAAGAACACAGTATGCTAGTGTGTTCTTTAATTGCTGGCTCATCTATGGAGCAATCCAATCTAGGTACATACTATAAACACAATAAGTAGCACTGTACCATACCACTACTGTTGGTCAGATGTTTTGTTACTTGCAGCTGAAAGCATTTAAGACTGCTGATTTTAAGTGCTGATACACTGTTAATTTATCTTTACCCTAAACTGTACCACATGGTTTGTAGAATCTGGAACCTATAGAGGGCCATGCTAAGAAAGATTTTCGTGTAGAATCAACAGGTCATAGCATCCTATGCACTGTTTGCCCATCTGTGAAGAACAGTTAAGGTAAATCTGAGATGCTATCTCTAAGGTACAGTTCACAGAAGCCCAGTATCCTATGGAACACTTGAAGATGATCTCACAAGTACATCTAAACATTTATGTTCTTTGTATCAATTCTGACAAAGAACCAGAGTCACAGAAGCTCATAGTTGATATCTGATTGAAATAATGTGATTTTTTGAAAAAACTAAAATCTAGAACTTTAATATATATATATAAAAGCAATGTTCACATTTAAGATGGCTTATATAATTGGTTTTAAATGCAATGCAAATAAAATTTTCATTGCCAGCAATTAGAGCACAAAACTGCAAATGGATCTTCCAATGAAATCCAATAAGAGAGCCACACAAATGTAAAACACATCTTTTTAAATGACTTTCTGAGGTAGAAATAAATTAAAGAATCCATAGAGATTAGAAACAATGAAAGTGCAACCTTAGGAATTAAATGTGCTCAACAGCCAGTGTTTTGGTGTCGATTCACCAAACTCAGGGAAGTTCAAGTTTCCACTTTGATAGCTGCTCAGGTACGGAAGACATAAGATAAAGCCCGGGCCATGCTTGAAGTGCCGGATGTGATAGGAGTTTGCCCTATAAAGCTGGGTCCCCAAAGGGTTACACCTGCAATAAACCCACAGCGTAAGAGACAGTAAATAAACTTTCTCATGTCACCAATTTTGTGTGAAGTGGGGGAAACATTATCCGTTGAGAATTTATAAACATAATATGATCTTTATGTACATTCGATCCTCAACTTTACACAACTTAGTTGGTGGCGGACCCCGGGCAACTAATGGATGCAAATGCAAAATCTACACGACAAAATCGTAGCTTCAATTCCGAATTTTTATGCACAGACATAAAGCAGAAAAACTCACAGGGGAACAGTGTACCATGAGTGAAAAGGAGAGGGAATACACTTTCGGAAATCACATGTATTAGATGTAAGAAAATGATGTAAATAAGCATGAAATTCTAGACTAAAAAGACTTTAAAAAGATTTAACCCATTAAGTAGACAAAGGGCAATATTTAGAATAAACTGAATATGAGTATTATCATGACTTTTGAGATATCATCATGAATTATGAAACCATGAGTATAATTTTACAGAATAAATGAAAGACATCTAACTTTTTGTCCTGGTAAAAGATCAAATAATCACCAATCAGAAAAATGAAAACTTGTTCACTCTCCAAATGGCTGCAACAGCTGGGGCTGGGCCAGGTCAAAGTCACAAGCCTAGAACTCCATTCAGGTCTCCCATGTGGATGGCAGGGGCCCAAGCACTTGGGCCATCTTCCACTGCCTTCCTAGGCACATTAGAAGGGGCCTGGATTGGAAGTGGAGCACCTGGCACTCATAGAGGATGCAAGTGCTCATATAGGATGCTGGTGTTGCAGGCAGTAGCTTAACCCCACTCTGCCACAGCTCTGGCCCCTGCCCATTTGATTTCTAACACAATCAGACGTGGGTGCAGGGAGCCTTTGACATTTAATGTAGCACTGCAGAGAATCAGACAAAACCCTGTAGGCCAGTGCTTTTCAATAGTTAACCCCATGGCCCTTAGTTTCCTTATTTGTAAACTAACATATTAGAAAGATACGCCAATTCTGGGACAGTGGCCCTGAGACACAGGGCTTTGTAATAATTAAATAAGATAAATCACAAAGGCTTATAATACTGGGCATGGCGCATGGTAAATAGAAAGACTGCTTTTGCCTTCCACCTGTGAGCCGGCTCGATGATTTAGGTCTTGTTTGATTTGCTTTTCCTAATGGCCAGGGCGGTCTGGTTTTGAATGGTGAAAACGAGCAAATGAAGCAAATGTTGACGAGCATTTGTTTTTCGACTCTGCCTCTCCCCCTTCAAAAACGTATAACCCAGCTACTGCCTTGCCTTCCTACGCAACAGGTCTTCTAAGAGTCCAAAATCTTGACTTGCACTCCACCCCTCATTACTGGAAGTCATAATTGCTACCATTTATTGTGTGCATGACATTTTGCAGAGCCTACACAAAAAGCTTTATGCTGTTTCGTTTAACATGAAGGAGCCTGGGGCCTTTTTCTCACTTTTTTTTGGCCCTGATCAATATCACTGCAGTATGTAACCTGCCAACTCACTTCTCAGCAAGGTGACTGGAAGATACCACTCACTTCACATCACCTTCTTTCCTCAGCTCCCAGCTGAAGCCTTTAAAAGGAAATTTACATCATTATCTGTTGCTCCATGGTTCTGTATCCTTCTAGAATCTGTGCCAGTTCTGCCGTACCATGCACATATCCACGGTACCTCTCCCAGCAGACCCATTTCTGCTGCTGCCTGGGCTTTTAATTGCTGCCCTAATGTTTTCAGATTGAAAGCTGAAGGGGATGAAACTTTGACGATATTCACATTTAATTTAGTATTCACTAGGAATCCTTAACTGAAGGCTACTCATTTTCTCATCCATGGGTACAAGACGTTGCTTTTTTAATTCCTCATGAGTTAAAAGGAATAACAAAATTGTGTTTCACCTAATAGTTTCCAAATGAGAAGGATAAAGAAAGTGAATTTTTCAATAACTAACTGGACAGAATAAGTTAGGTGAGAAAAACTAAACCATGGCAAATGAACTGTGGAAATAGGTATTCCAGAAACAAATTAATTCAGATAGAGGCTATAAAACTCATGTATGAATTTTGCTTCTCAGGGAATTTTGCAATGATTTGCCAGTTCCTTCCATTGTAGGCGCAAAGTGCAGGAATATTAATTTTACAAAAAGAAATACAAAGGTAAATTTTACTTAAAAGTTCTCATTTCTTTTGTTTGTATAGATTAATACAAACCACATATGGAGTGGTATTAATTAGCTATAATTGATTTTTAAAGGCAATTTTCCACTGAGGAAGACAAAATTAAATGAAAAGTAGGAGACTGTTACAGAGCTTTTTATTCTTGTTCAAGAATTAACAAAAGTAAACTAATTTTATCTTCTTGCCTTGTATAATCAAGTATTAAAGGAAAACCCAAGTTCACATGAATTGTATGATTTTTGTACACTAACCTCCATGCATAAATATATGGATGAATTTACACAACCTACATTTTCATTTATAACACGTGATCATGGTAGTTCATCACAGAGCCTTTTCTTCTGCAATTTTCAAGATAAAAGGCATTCTTTCAATGTCAGCCTCGTGCCTACACGGTGATATATTAGACTGTTGAGCAAGGAGCCTGGATTTAATTCCCAACCCAGACTGCACACTCCGCAGGCTACTTTGTTCAACACCTGTAAAGAAGAAAATTACTTATGCTACATGAAAGCGCCGTTTGGGTCTTAAGGAGAGGTGCTAGCTTCCAATAAAGGCACAGAGCGTTGGGTTTCTTTGTTTTCTGTTGGACATGTAGCAGTCCTGGCCTTTCGGCAGGAGGGGTAGGGCCACCCCACAAAGGTTCTGTTCCCAGGGTGTTCGTTGCTTTGTGCATGACCACATGCTTTTCTCATAAAGAAAAGAAAAATGCAGGTATTTAGAGCTTCTAATTATATGTTTCTACAAACTGAATTAACACGGAAATGGCAAAGTGCTTGGGGAACCTTTTACCCTGTGCCTTGGAGCATTCAGAAGTGCCTGTGTTTCTCCACCTTGGAGTCTCAAGGGCCAGCTGACGTTTTTCCCAGGATGTCTGCACCTAGGAGGCTGCTTCACACTGGCACAGCCATGACTATGAGAAAGCACTTGTCCCAGTTTTCCTCGAGAAGGTGGAACTTTTCATAAACCCCAGGAATATAACCTCGCAGTGGGTCAATGCATTCACGATTCTTGATGTGCATGTCTGTGTGTGTCTGTGTGGGGCTGTATGTAGAAGTCAGGACGAGAAAAAGCTGACCATGTCTCAGAAACGTCAACACACACATACGCAGAGTTGGGGGGAGGGAGAGCGAGCGAGGTAGCCAGCGAGAGCCTTCTCTCCATACTCTGCGATATCTAATTCTGGAATACAGAGAAACTGGTAGCACTGCACTGTTTTAAAAAGTAATTTTTGCAAGTTGATTTTATTTTTGGTTTTGACAGCTAACCGCATTTAGGGATAAAGCCGAAAGCACAAATCATTAAGCATGATGGGATCGAACGGAATAGGATAGAATGGAACATTTATTGTCAGGAACGATTCATCTCTCAGGGCTACTAAAACGCTGCATTCCTTTTGCTTCCTAATTACAGCTGGCCGTGTCCAATTGCAGAGTCAACCACTTGTGGACTGGAATTTGAGAAAAAATTCTTCTGTGCTGAACAGGCATAGATTTTTAAATTGGTTTTATTAGTTTTTAAACATCATTTTAGATGCACACAGACAGAGGACGAGAGAGCTCCTGTAGTCTGGTTCACACTACAAATACCCACACCAGTAAGCAGGAGCCAGGAACTGAACCCAGCTCACACAGAAGCGCTGCAGGAACCCAATTACTTGAACGATCCCCACTTTTCCCAGGGCCTGCATTAGTGGAAGCTGGAGTTAGGCGCCATAACCGGGAATCGAACGCAAATACTCTGATGTGGCATGCGGGCATCGTAACTGCCAGGCTAAAATCCGTTCCCCAGAAATTATTTGGCAATTATTCCCTTAACAAATACAACTTAAATACTATTTGCATTGCATTCGATATTACAAGCAACCCAGGGATCACTGAAAGCATATGTGAGGTTGTGTCTAGACTTTCTGCAAACTTCACACCATGTAACAGCCTTCAGCACTCATGGTTCGCTAGCCAAGGGGGTTCCTGCGACCTGTTCTCCCACAGAGGAGGGATGGCTATATTATGCAATATGGACTCCATGGCATGTTACTTCCACTGTGGTACTTCCAAAATATCAGCCAAATCAATCTTTGAGCTAAACTCACTTGAAAAAAATAGGCCACTAATGTAGCTGCATCCACATCTTCAAATGCTGACTTTTGATTAGGATGATACTTTGGTGTTGTATTTTATTATTATAACTAAACAACTGGCATAAAGTGTTTATTTATGGAATTTTATAGATTTCAAAAGGTATGTAGTAATGCCACTGAAAAGTCATGTCTTCCTGTTTACATGGAGAGATTTTCTGAAGCTATTTTTTTTTTCTCTTGTCAACAGCAAACAGCTGAATTAAGGAAGACAGTGTTTTAAATTCTGGTTTGTTTTCTTCTTTCAACAAGAAGTCATAGATCACCTGTGAACTGGGTTCTGATGGATTATAGAAAACCTGGAAAATGGAATCCTTATTATGTAGATTTCATTATTAAGCAGACACATTGTATCTCTCTCCTCATTATTCCATTCTTGTGTGGTTCTTCCCTAATTCTAATACACACTTACTTGAAAATAAGCGATTTATGCAAAGTTCTGCAACATTTCTTGCCTGCCTTTCTAAGACACACAGAACAACTTTTCTTGCTGGCTGGGAAAACTTTGAACTTGTAGATACTATTTATGACAGCTCACAAGGAATGTCTTGATAAGACTACAAAGCAAAGTAATGGCTTGAAAAAGTCAACTGATGAAAAGGTTGGTAGGGAGGCAGTGCTAAGATCATGCGAGGGGCTGTAGGAGGTCACGGGGTCTTAAGGAGTGAGGATCAAGCAGGGTCAGATTGGTTACAGCCAATTGCACAGTGCATTCTTCTCCATTCAGCCCTGGCTGGACCCCTAATTATGACCTACACAATCCGTGCCAACGTACTAAAAAGTGGAACTGTATTGTTCCATGGTGAATGCTTAGCAAAATGCTGGAATTTGATATTTAGTCACAGTTTGCAAACAACGTGGTTGAACCAGTTGAGGGGTCGCCTTTCTACATTCTGAGGCAATTTATTAGTAATGGTACCTGTCAGTCAGAAATCCCCCCAAAGCTCCTTCCTTACTAGACAAGACTTTGATATAGAAAAAGTTCAAAGTGAAAGGCAAACCAAACAAGAGCTGGATCATTTACAAGGAAACATCAGCACGTTCCCCTTCCCCTTTCCCAGCGAGCAGTCCTGGCGGTTGTGAGGTATATGGTGCGAAGATTAGGCTGCATGGATGCCTTCAAAATCAGGCCTGTATTTGTCAGGGAGGGATTAACGTAGTTCCTAAACTATTTCCATGACTACTGCCACTTTAACTCAAAATATGAACAGAAGCAAACACTGTTCTCTAGATATTTAATGCAGTAAAACTTTTCCCAGCTGTAGTACTCCACATAGGACTGATTCAAATTTACAAACTTTGAATTTGAAAACAGTCCATTCTGCATAAAAATATTTTTCTCTGTCTTTCTTACAACACACACACAGACTCAAGTAAACACATTATGTTTCCAGTGCATACAGCAAACTTCCATTCTGATTATCAAGCCGTTTAAAAAAATCAACAAAAAAATCTTCTCTCTTTTTGGAAGGAAATATCACCTTTTTATAAACAGATTAAACATTTTTGTAAGTGTTGCATAAATAATTTTTCCATGCCTGCTCCTGGAATTAGGACTCTGTTAATTTCTTTCTTATGTGGATTTTTCTTTTTTTATGCTGTATTTTTTCTGATTTCTGCTGATTTCCATTTAGGAATCTACCATTTATAACCGTTGCATTTATGACATCATAGAATGCATTGCCATATGTGCAGAATAATATCACCATTACCAAACTCTCTATAAATGAAAGCTTTTAACAATGAAGGTCACATTCCCTAAGGATTCTATGCAGGACATTTTGAAACAATGAACATGGGATTTAAGGAGTGGAACACACAGTAGAAAGCGAAGCCATTAATTGAGAACGCACAGGTCCAGAGAAACAATTTGAAAGTTACATTGATTTTAGTCCATCTATCCCTTTGTTTCCTGTTAGTCATTTTAAAAGAAAAGGAAAACACTAAGTTAAGTGGCGCATAGGACTCTGCAATATAGTAAAAGTAACAAGAATCTGAAAATCAATGTTACCTGCCAGGAAGTATCAGATGTGCTTCACATGCAGTGTCTGTCTCAACTAATCTAAGAGTCTTCTGCATTATCTGCATCTCTAAAGCCCTCAGTATTCTGATTCCCGGTTCCACACATGGAGAAATGTAGGCTCAAGGTCACACCTAAAAGTTCCTGATAGTTCTACTCGCTAGCACTTTATGAAAATCAGCAATGATGTTTATGGCTTAAATGCTGCCTCATGAACATGCACAATATATCAAATACCACTTGGTATTTATTTACTTTTTTATATTCTTAGGGATAATATCCTGATCAAGTGTTCACCATCATTCTTTGACATCTGGAAGCCATGCACCTGTGTGTGCACTATGCATACAGCTCTTGACCTCAATCCTGAACTCCCTTAACCATTTCTATTGTTCCTAAACATTGACATTTAAAACTAAAAGATTTGGTTTGGCAAACACTAATGTAATAATTAACTCAAGCAATAACCAGGTGAATATCAGCTAAGGGGTTACTGAGCAGGATTTGACATAGTTTCAAAGTAACACCCAACAGGTAGCTTGATAAATACACACAATAAAATGTAACTTTACAATGGAGAAATTCTGAAGAAATCATCTTCATCAACTGATTAGCCTTAGCATCCCCAAAACAGGGGCGAACTCTCATTATGTGAATCTGACAGAATAAAGAGTGCACAATAGCACCTGTATTTTTCTTGGCAGAGTTTTTTAATCATAACTAAGCGTTCAAGCACATCCAGATGGGGGAAGATTCTATTAAGTACTTAGACTGTATTCTCTAAAGGAAAACAAAAGTCAATATCATGAGAAACAAAAATGGGAGAAAGGGAGGGAGTTTACCTTCACAGGGAAATTAAAGTGAAAGGTAAAACAGCTACCATGGGCTGGCGCCGCGGCTCACTAGGCTAATCCTCCGCCTTGCGGCGCCGGCACACCGGGTTCTAGTCCCGGTCGGGGCGCCGGATTCTGTCCCGGTGGCCCCTCTTCCAGGCCAGCTCTCTGCTGTGGCCAGGGAGTGCAGTGGAGGATGGCCCAGGTGCTTGGGCCCTGCACCCCATGGGAGACCAGGAAAAGCACCTGGCTCCTGGCTCCTGCCATCGGATCAGCGCGGTGCGCCGGCCGCAGCGCGCCGGCCGCGGCGGCCATTGGAGGGTGAACCAACGGCAAAGGAAGACCTTTCTCTCTGTCTCTCTCTCTCACTGTCCACTCTGCCTGTCAAAAAAAAAAAAAAAAAAAAAACAAAAACAAACAAAAACCAGCTACCATGCAGGATCCATGGTTGGATCCTGGATCAAAATAAGTAAATGAACAAATAAGTAAGGGACTATAAAATTTACTCTTATGATCCCTGGGAGAATATGGACAAGGACTGCATATCAGGTAAGACCAATGTTAAAGTTTAATTTTTAGAAAGTGGAAAAACACAGAAATAGAAGTCCATTGAAGATTTTTGTCTACTCCAAAGCATAGGCAGCAAATGCAAAATCAAACAAATGGGATTTTTATCAGACTCAGAAGCTCTGCACAGCACAGTAACTGATCAAGAGAGTAAAGAGATATCCAACAGAATTGGAAAAAAAAATTGGTGAGCTACCTATCAGACAAAGGATTAATGTCTAGAACATATCAGCAACTCCAAAAAACTCAACAACAAAACAACCAATCCAGTTAAGAAATGGGCAAAAGATCTCAATAGAAAGTTCTCAAAAGAAAAAATACAAATGGCTTACAAATATATGAAAAAAAAAACAATCAGTCTAACTAGCCATCATAGAAACAGAAATGAAAATTGCAGTGAGATATCACCTGACCCTGCAGGGTGGCTATTACCTAAAAGACAGGGAAAAACAAATGCTGGTGGGGATGTGGAGAAAGGAAACACTTATGCACTGCTGGTGAGACTGTAACTTAGTGCAGCCACTGTGGAAAACAGTGTGGAGGTTTCATGAGACATAGACTTGCTGGATGATCCAGCAATCCCACTACTGGATATGTACCCAACAGACATGAATACATCGTATCAAAGAGGTACCTGCACCACGTTTATAGCAGCACTGTTCATAATAGCCAACACATAGAATCAACCAAGGTGTCCATCATCAGATGAACGGATAATGAAAATGTGGCATAATATGGTGGAATCTTACTCCACTATATAAAAAGAATGGAATTCTACCATTCGCATCAAAATGAGAGCACTTGGAGACATCATGTTGACTGAAGTAACCCAAAGAAAGACAGACAACTACCGTATGTTCTCTCTTACATGTGGGAGCTAAAATTAAGAAAGAAAAACTATCAAAAAACAAAAACAAAACAAACAGGAAAGAAATGCTTGAGTGTATCAGTATTGCTGCAAATATATTTTTGTCAAACTTTGTTTTATATCTTTGTCAAACCAATGGTTGCGAAAGTTATACTGCTATAGTTTTTAATGAGCTGTGATTACTTTAAAATTTGCTGTATATGAATGAAATGGTCATCTTTCCATTTTGATACTGTTGATAGCCCTTGACAATATTACCACTAAACTAGGATCTTTTTATTTTTATTTGTCAATCTCTTTATTTACTGAAGTACTAAGCCCTTCTCTGAAATGTTAAATAAAAACATTTATCTCAAAAAGTAAAAGAAAGAAAGGGAGGAAGAAAAGGAAAAGGAAAGGAAACGGAAGGAGAGAGGGAAGACGGGAATATCAATATATGCTTAGAATTTTTCTATGAACTACATCGAACCTGATCTGTTTGTATTAATACTACATTAACATGAAACAATTAGTATCAGGAAAAGATTTTTGTCTAGCTCATCCATTAATAAGGAAGTCAGTAGAATGGTAAGGTCAGTGCAAAATCATATGGAAGTTACACTTGTATGGTCAATTAATAAAGGCATATTACATATAAAAATAGAGCAATAAACTATAGCCATTGGAGTTATCATTTTAAACAGAAACCAACTGCATTTGTTAGCTTTTGTTATTTTTTTTAACTTTAATTGTTATAAAAAGAGGCTTGTTGCTAGAAATTGTATCCAAATTGTAATCCTAGCACAGCTGAATATGTCAAAGACACTCAGGAGTCTCTTTTGCTTATTAATAAATTTAGGAAATGTTTTTACAATATTATATCAGAGCTCTTGGATGTGATAACAAATTTCTATTTTGTAAAAGACTGTCCTAGCTTTTGATAATACACACACATACACACTTACACTGGGGGATTATTTTTCATAAAATTTGCAATTTGGGGGGGAGCCAAGATGGCGGAATAGTGAGGGCGCGCACCGATAGTCCAGGAAAATTTAGTTTAACAAAAGGGGAGTTACGGTAGCCGCAGAAAATAGAACCAAACAAAAATTGCAGGGGAAACCCTTCTGAATGGAGCAGGCGTGAATCGGACGACCTACTGGGAGAACAAGGTCGCCCACCGCACGGAAGCAAAGTCGCGGGACCCAGCCGCAGAAGCCCCAGGGTCTGCGCGACAGTGCTCCAAGGAGAGTGCATGCCACACAGAAAACAGCGGGGAGACTTGAGACGCTCAGGGCTCCGAGTCCACACATCGGCGCTGGAAGGGGAGGTGAGCTCAATAACCCGAGACATTGGTGGGGAAACGGGGGTCAGAATCTAGAGGGGGGCCGGAAAGTGCAGCAAACTCACTACCAGAAAGAAGGAAAAAAAAAAAGCTTCGGGGTTTCTCTTCCCCCTATCCTTGCAAAGGTTACAAGCCTGCAAGACTTGAAGAATTCCCAAGAGACAAAGAGCAGGCCTCCTCTTTGGATTTGCATATCAGTGGGGGAGAGTTAAGGAACTGAGTCACTACAATTCAGTAGCCTAGGCAACCCAGTGGGAGTCCAGAGGAGCCAAAGACTGGAAGCTAAATACCATCAATTCTGCACAGCCCTGCCCTGCAGTGTTACTTACCCCCTGAATAAATAAAATAAATAAATAAATAAAAAGAGAGAGATTTACCACGCATAACCTGAGGGTGTCACCTTTGCACACCCTTAACCTGGAAGAACCAGGCAGAGCTCTCAGGCCCCACCCATCTCAAGCCTCCAAGGCTCCTCCAACAGCAGGCAGTCCACTTAACATGGACACAGTATAAAAAAAAAAAAAAAAAGAAAAAAAAAAGCGCACAGTGACGCAAGAAGAATTAACTATGCCGAGTAACAAACACAGAAATAGAGGGAGCAAGATCAACGATGACACTATGATGCCTCCAAATAAGCAAAACACCCCAAGCCAAGAGTATGAAGATGATGAGATAGAAGAAATGCAAGATACGGATTTCAAAAAATTTATGATAAGAACATTTAGAAGTTTTCAAAAGCAAATCCTTGAACTACAGAAATCCTTAATGGACAAGATTGAAAATCTTTCTCGTGAAAATGAAATTTTAAGGAAGAGTCAAAATGAAACTCAGAAACTAGTAGAACAGGAAAGTGTAATAGTCAAGAGAAATCAAAATGAAATGAAGAGCTCAATAGATCAAATGACAAACACATTAGAAAGCCTTAAAAACAGAATGGGTGAAGCAGAAGAGAGAATATCGGACTTAGAAGATAGAGCACAGGAAAACATACAGTCAAACCAAAGAAAAGAAGAGGAAATTAGAAACCTGAAAAATATTGTTGGGAATCTACAGGATACTATTAAAAAAACCAACATTCGAGTTCTAGGAGTTCCTGAAGGCATGGAGAGAGAGAAAGGATTGGAAGCCCTTTTTAGTGAGATACTAGCAGAGAACTTTCCAGGTTTGGAGAAGGACAGAGATATCCTAGTACAGGAAGCTCATAGAACCCCCAATAAACATGACCAAAAGAGATCCTCACCACGACACGTGGTAATTAAACTTACCACAGTGAAACATAAAGAAAAGATCCTAAAATGTGCAAGAGAGAAACGTCAGATTACTCTCAGAGGATCTCCAATCAGACTCACAGCTGACTTCTCATCAGAAACCCTACAAGCTAGGAGGGAATGGCGAGACATAGCACAGGTGCTAAGAGAGAAAAATTGCCAGCCCAGAATATTATATCCTGCCAAGCTCTCATTTGTGAATGAAGGTGAAATAAAGACCTTTCATAGCAAACAGAAATTGAAAGACTTTGTGGCCACTCGTCCGGCCCTGCAAAAGATACTTAAAGATGTGCTACACTCAGAAACACAGAAACACGGCCATCAATATGAAAGAAGGGAAAGGAAGAACACCTACCAGTAAAAGAGCATGGGAAGCTCAAAGCATATACTAGAAAATATTTCCGGGAAAATGGCAGGGCAAAGTCACTACGTATCAATTGTCACATTGAACATTAATGGTCTGAATTCTTCAGTTAAAAGACACCGTTTAGCTGACTGGCTCACAGAACACAACCCAACTATTTGTTGCCTACAAGAAACACATCTCTCTAACAAAGAGGCATGCAGACTGAAAGTGAAAGGTTGGAAAAAGATATTCCATGCCAACAGAAACCAAAAAAAAGCAGGTGTAGCCATATTAATATCAGACAAAATAAACTTTAATACAAAAACTGTTAAGAGAGACAAAGAGGGACACTATATAATGATTAAGGGTTCAATTCAACAGGAAGATGTAACTATTATAAATGTATATGCACCTAATTACAGGGCACCGGTCTATTTAAAAGATATGTTAAGGGACTTAAAGGGAGATTTAGATTCCAATACAATAGTACTGGGGGACTTCAATACTCCACTCTCAGAAATAGACAGATCATCCGGACAGAAGATCAACAAGGAAACAGCAGATTTAATTGACACTATTGCCCAAATGGATCTAACAGATATCTACAGAACTTTCAACCCTACATCTACAGACTTCACATTCTTCTCAGCAGCGCATGGAACCTTCTCTAGGATTGACCACATACTAGGCCATAAAGCAAGTCTCAGCAAATTTAAAAGAATTAGAATCATACCATGCAGCTTCTCAGACCACAGCGGGATGAAGCTGGAAATTAGCAACTCAGGAAACCCCAGAAAGTATGCAAACACATGGAGACTGAACAACATGCTCCTGAATGAACACTGGGTCATTCAAGAAAGCAAAAGAGAAATCAAAAACTTTCTGGAAGTAAATGAAGACAACAACACAACATATCAAAACTTATGGGATACAGCAAAAGCAGTATTGAGAGGCAAATTTATAGCAATAGGTGCCTATACCAAGAAATTGGAAAGGTACCAAATAAATGAGCTTTCAGCGCACCTCAAGGACCTAGAAAAACTGCAGCAAACCAAACCCAAATCTAGTAGGAGAAGAGAAATAATTAAAACCAGAGAAGAAATTAACAGGATTGAATCCAAAAAAACATTACAAAAAATCAGCCAAGCGAGAAGCTGGTTTTTTGAAAAAATAAACAAAATTGACACCCCATTGGCCCAACTAACTAAAAAAAGAAGAGAAAAGACCCAAATCAATAAAATCAGAGATGAAAAAGGAAACGTAACAACAGACACCACAGAAATAAAAAGAATCATCAGAAATTACTACAAGGACCTGTATGCCAGCAAACAGGAAAACCTATCAGAAATGGATAGATTCCTGGACACATGCAATCTACCAAAATTGAACCATGAAGACATCGAAAACCTAAATAGACCCATAACTGAAACAGAAATTGAAACAGTAATAAAGGCCCTCCCAACAAAGAAAAGCCCAGGACCAGATGGATTCACTGCTGAATTCTACCAGACATTTAAAGAAGAACTAATCCCATTTCTTCTCAAACTATTCAGAACAATCGAAGAAGAGGGAATCCTCCCAAATTCTTTCTATGAAGCCAGCATCACCTTAATCCCTAAGCCAGAGAAAGATGCAGCACTGAAAGAAAATTACAGACCAATATCCCTGATGAACATAGATGCAAAAATCCTCAATAAAATTCTGGCCAACAGAATACAACAACACATCAGGAAAATCATCCACCCAGACCAAGTGGGATTCATCCCTGGTATGCAGGGATGGTTCAACATTCGCAAATCAATCAATGTGATTCACCACATTAACAGACTGCAGAAGAAAAACCATATGATTATCTCAATTGATGCAGAGAAAGCATTTGATAAAATTCAACACCCTTTCATGATGAAAACTCTAAGCAAATTGGGTATAGAAGGAACATTCCTCAATATAATCAAAGCAATTTATAAAAAACCCACAGCCAGCATCCTATTGAATGGGGAAAAGTTGGAAGCATTTCCACTGAAATCTGGCACCAGGCAGGGATGCCCACTCTCACCACTGCTATTTAACATAGTTCTGGAAGTTTTAGCCAGAGCCATCAGACAAGAAAAAGAAATCAAAGGAATACAAATCAAGAAGGAAGAAGTCAAACTATCCCTCTTTGCAGACGATATGATTCTGTACTTAGAGGATCCAAAGAACTCTACTAAGAGACTATTGGAACTCATAGAGGAGTTTGGCAAAGTGGCAGGATATAAAATCAATGCACAAAAATCAACAGCCTTTGTATACACAAGTAATGCCATGACTGAGAAAGAACTGCTAAGATCAATCCCATTCACAATAGCTACAAAAACAATCAAATACCTTGGAATAAACTTAACCAAGGACGTTAAAGATCTCTACGATGAAAATTACAAAACCTTAAAGAAAGAAATAGAAGAGGATACCAAAAAATGGAAAAATCTTCCATGCTCATGGATTGGAAGAATCAACATCATCAAAATGTCCATTCTCCCAAAAGCAATTTATAGATTCAATGCAATCCCAATCAAGATACCAAAGACATTCTTCGCAGATCTAGAAAAAATGATGCTGAAATTCATATGGAGGCACAAGAGACCTCGAATAGCTAAAGCAATCTTGTACAACAAAAACAAAGCCGGAGGCATCACAATACCAGACTTCAGGACATACTACAGGGCAGTTGTAATCAAAACAGCATGGTACTGGTACAGAAACAGATGGATAGACCAATGGAACAGAATTGAAACACCAGAAATCAACCCAAACATCTACAGCCAACTTATATTTGATCAAGGATCTAAAACTAATTCCTGGAGCAAGGACAGTCTATTCAATAAATGGTGCTGGGAAAACTGGATTTCCACGTGCAGAAGCATGAAGCAAGACCCCTACCTTACACCTTACACAAAAATCCACTCAACGTGGATTAAAGACCTAAATCTACGTCCTGACACCATTAAGTTATTAGAGAACATTGGAGAAACCCTTCAAGATATTGGCACAGGCAAAGAATTTCTGGAAAAGACCCGGGAGGCACAGACAGTCAAAGCCAAAATCAACTATTGGGATTGCATCAAATTGAGAAGTTTCTTTACTGCAAAAGAAACAGTCAGGAGAGTGAAGAGACAACCGACAGAATGGGAAAAAATATTTGCAAACTATGCAACAGATAAAGGGTTAATAACCAGAATCTACAAAGAGATCAAGAAACTCCACAAAAACAAAACCAACAACCCACTTAAGAGATGGGCCAAGGACTTCAATAGACATTTTTCAAAAGAGGAAATCCAAATGGCCAACAGGCACATGAAAAAATGTTCAAGGTCACTAGCAATCAGGGAAATGCAAATCAAAAGCACAATGAGGTTTCACCTCACCCCGGTTAGAATGGCTCACATACAGAAATCTACCAACAACAGATGCTGGCGAGGATGTGGGGAAAAAGGGACACTAACCCACTGTTGGTGGGAATGCAAACTGGTTAAGCCACTATGGAAATCAGTCTGGAGATTCCTCAGAAACCTGAATATAACCCTACCGTTCGACCCAGCCATCCCACTCCTTGGAATTTACCCAAAGGAGTTTAAATTGATAAAGAAAAAAGCGGTCTGCACCCTAATGTTTATTGCAGCACAATTCACAATAGCCAAGACCTGGAACCAACCTAAATGCCCATCAACGGTAGACTGGATAAAGAAATTATGGGATATGTATTCTTTAGAATACTATACCGCAGTAAGAAACAACGAAATCCAGTCATTTGCAACAAAATGGAGGAATCTGGAACACATCATGCTGAGTGAAGTAAGCCAGTCCCAAAGGGACAAATACCATATGTTCTCCCTGATCGGTGACAACTGACTGAACACCAAAAAGGAAACCTCCTGAAGTGAAATGGACACTATGAGAAATGGTGACTTGATCAGCATAGCCCTGACTGCTAATGGACAACTTAATACATTATCCCTCATAGTATTTTTTTTTTGTCTGTTCTACTTAATATGACTGGTTTAATTCTGTAATTATCACACAGTTATTCTTAAGTGTTGAAAATTAACTGAAATGTGATCCCTGTTAAACATAAAAGTGGGAATAAGAGAGGGAAGAGATGTATAATTTGGGGCATGCTCGGGCTGACTTGCCCCAATTGGTAGAGTTGGAAACATACCAGGGGACTCCAATTCAATCCCATCAAGGTGGCATGTGCCAATGCCATCTCACTATTCCAAGTGATCAATTTCAGTTCACAATTGATCATAATGAAAGGACTAAGAGTCAAAGGGAGCACATAAGCAAGTCTAGTATCTGCTAACACTAACCGATAGAATAAATAAAGGGGAGAGTGATCCAACATGGGAAGTGAGATACTCAGCAGACTCATAGAATGGCAGATGTCCTAAATAGCACTCTGGCCTCAGAATCAGCCCTAAAGGCACTCGGATCTGGCTGAAAAGCCCATGAGAGTATTTCAGGCATGGAAAGCCAAGACACTCTGGCAAAAAGATCTCTGTGAGTGAGATCCCAGTGGAAAGAACAGGTCTTCAAAGAGGGAGGTGCCTTTCTCTGAAGGGAGGAGAGAACCTCCACTTTGACTATGACCTTGTCTAAACAAGATAAGAGTCGGAGAACTCAAGGGGCTTCCATAGCCTTGGAAACTCATGACTGGTGCATAGGGAGATTACTGATGCCATAAACAGGAGTGTCAATTTGTAAAGTCAACAACAGGAGTCACTGTGCACTTACTCCTCATGTAGGATCTCTGTCCTTAATGTGCTGTACACTGAGGCTTAATGCTATAACGAGTACTCAAACAGTATATTTCACTTTGTGTTTCTATGGGGGTGCAAACTGTTGAAATCTTTACTTAATGTACACTAAACTGATCTTCTGTTAAAAAAAAAAAAAAAAAGAAAAGAAACTATCAATTCCCAACTTGACTCTCACTGGGATTAAACATGACAATAGGTCTGATCTGATTTCATCATCATTTAAAAAAAAATCATCTATTATTTTTCACTTTATGTTTCTGTGTGGGAACAAACTGTTGAAATCCTTACTTAAAGTATACTAAGCTGATCTTCTGTATACTAAGATAATCGAAAATGAATCTTGATGTGAATGGAAGGGGAGAGGGAGTGGGAAAGGGGAGGGTGGTGGGTGGGAGGGACGGTATGGGGGGGAAAGCCATTGTAACCCATGAGACGTACTTTGGAAATTTATATTCATTAAATAAAAGATTAAAAAAAAAAATTTGCAGTTTGGTTCTAGATCAAAGTCACTGCTTGGAGCAGGTAGACAGCAAGCAACATGGAAAGGCGAACACCTGCTGCATCTAGGAGACGGCTATTCAGATCTTAGTTTTCTAATCTTCCAAGTTCTCCATAGGGTAGGAAGCTTTTGATCTACATTTTTTGACACATAGGTAATGAAGTATTTTGCATGATTTTGGACTTTTCCCCTATTGATATTATCAGGTGCTATCAGGCTGCTCGTACGTGTGTCCTGGAAAACAGAGCTTGGATGGCAGTTTCTTGTGGCAGTCATCAAGTATCAGAATCGCTCCCTACAAGCTATGTGGCCCTGGATAATCCCATCATGTGCCTACTCCCCACCCCCATGATAGGGATTTAGCATCAGAAGTATCACTCATCTATGAGTATTCAACACAAATCTAAGTTAATATTGTTATATTCTATTTTCTTAGTAATTAGACCAGTGGTCCCCATCCAGTTAACTAGATTCCTAAGAATTCTCTAAGGCATAATGTGGGCCTGATTCAAAAAGTCTCACAAATTATTTCTTGTAGACTTGCTTGTACTAATGCAGTCAGTATCTTTGTTACTGGTTGGGGATTTCACAGCTCACTTTGAGGTGGTGACCAGCATCTCCAAAGGCAGATGTGTCTCCTCGCATTGAGTTAGGAACAAAGGTTTGAAGTTGGAACACTCTTCCAAACATGGAAATCTGAGTTTAATATAGAATAAAACGAGTAAACGTGAAGGCTATCTCGATGGGACTGTCAACTTCTCGTCAGAACCGAGGTTGGGAAAGTAACAGGAACTTGAGATTCAAAAAAATAAGAATGTTCTCAAGTTTGCTCTCTTTTATTTGAAATTGGGCAGGAATGATTTGAAATCACGTTTGGAGAAGTGGCTTTGCGTAAGACAGATTTCCAGAGAAAGGATGATGCAGAGGCTAGTCATTTATTTTTAATCCATATGGAGTCACAGCCCTAATAAAGCAGACTAATTAGCAGCAAGACTCTGTTCCAAGGAGGAATAAAATTCAATTCCTGGCTTGTTCCTTGAGGATCCCATGGTACTTGCCATTTTAAAGGCACAGTCTTTGGAAAAACCTTATTTTCCTTGATTATTGTAGCAGGCCATAGCATTTGAAAATTTAGGCACTGTGCTAAACTTCTGTTTCATTTGGCCACATAATAAATAGATATTTAATTCTGAATCAGAAACTACTCCAACCATGAACAAAGACTATTTTACGTGTACCATGAGTCAATAGTGCTGTTTTGTTACACATAGAGTTCAGAAACTATTTCACAAATCTGTGCTTACTACAGGAATCACCACAAAATGTAAACTTAGAGTGGCTGTGGGAAGCGGCAACGCTCCAGTGATGGAAGCCTTCCTGTAGACACTGAATCAGTGAATCCAGTGTGTAGATGTTTACTTACCTAACAGGAGGCAGGGGCATTTTCTTTAAAGCTTCCTGGAAAAAAATCAATTGATACAATTGGGTTATCAATATATTTTATCATCAAAAATCTAGGAGTCACTTATGTTTCCATTATAGAATTTTGTTTCATTTTAGGTATAAACTGACCCTCCTAAAAGTTTCTGCTCAAAATTCTTAATTTTTAGTGATTTAACTGAATATCATGGAAAACACAAGAACTTCTTCTATTGAGACAGTGGCAATTATAATAAGAAATGGCTAATTTTAAAATGTGGCTTTCCTTTTAGTTATTTTACTGCATGTTGCTCTTAATATTCACTGCCAGGCACCACTTTTAATGTTAAGAGTATAATAACCTAACTGAAATTAGGCTATAGTGAAGAAGGTGGCAGTAGCTATTTTTGTAAGTAGGGGGTTAATGGGAGATCAGCAGTCTTTCCAGATTTAAATCACAGATAAAATGGCTCAGAATCATGGTTGAATACTAAATGTATACATTTAAAAGTACAGATAGGCTATTTCAAAAAGTACATAGAAAAACAGAATTAAAATATAAATTTATTTTGGTGCCTAAACTTTTGAAATCCATACATCCATCTTTTCATACTGTTTATTTTTCATGTAACTTTTTAAGATGCTGGTATATAGCAATTACAAGATTGAACACCCTTCTGATCATTTAACTAACATTAATTATTTTTTTTCTCCTACAAACCTTACCAGGCAGTATGATAGTTATTGGGGCTTTTCTCTTTCATAGTATATGACAACATTCAGCTTCTGCATGAACTGGATTTCAGAACACATGTGTTGTTCTTTGGTTCATGAAAGTAGAAATGACTTGTGTCACCTGGGTTCTAAACAGGCAAAGTGAGAATTTTCTCTACCATTTGAGGAGGTAGTTACTGCAATGCAGCCTAGAACTGGGGTGAAGTTTTCATGAAGAGTCCCTTTCAGACAATCAATACAAGTAGGGCAAGAACCATTAAAAAAGATAATTCTGCTTTAAGCTACAGAGATCTAGGAAATTTCTGTTATAGCAGCACAATCTGGAATATTTTAAATGATCCAGTGAACTACTGCTATTATTTCTATTTTATACATGAAAAGAAATGGAGGCACAGGGAGGTAGAATGACTTGCTCCATGAACTGTCATCAAAAGTCAGAACTTGGAGGTTGGTTTTGTGACACAGTCATTAAGGCACCGCTTGCTACCAATGCCTATTCGAGTCTGGACCACTCAGCTTCTGATGCAGCTCCCTGCTAATGCACCTGGGAAGGCAGTGGGAGATGACCGATTGGAGTTCCTGCCTCTTGGCTTCAGCCTGGCCCACACCTGGCTCTTGTGGCTCCTTGGGAAGTACGTCAGCAAATGAAAGATAGTCCCATTCATTCTCTCTCTTTTTTTCTCTTGTTCTACTCTTCAATACATAAAAACCAAACCTCACTCATGGTAGAAAAGCAAATGGTAGAGTTCAAAACATTGCAAGATGAATATGAACCCCCAGATGGGTAAAATGGAAGATTACAGTTGAGGCTTAAAACAGACTGGCTAGCGCCTGGGAGGAAGGTCTGGGGAGAGAGTTTCTGTGGAAAGACTGGGCATTTAAAGGTGCCTGCATCTACTGGCAGCCTGAGAAATTCACACAGGTGTCCAGAGTGGAGTACGAGCTCACAGAAGACTTGAGAAGGCCATAAGCTTTCACACCTGGCTGACCCTGTAGGAAAAATGCAATAATGGCACTGGTGTGCTCAAATGCAGGTGTGTGAAGGCTAAGAGCGAGCTATAAATAACCTGGAGAAGGACTGAAGGGACGCCCCAGCCAGCGGCCATCTACAACACAGGGAAAGGCGTGTGGTCATCGCCCAGCACTCAAGGAACTCTGTGGAAATACTACATGCGCACAAGCTGAAGGAACTGGGACTTCAGTAACCACATGACCGAGTCTTCGCAGTCTTTGCAAAAGCACTTTAGAAAAGTCACCAAACCAATGAATGACGGCAGCTTGTAAAATTAAAATAGCAAGCACTTCAAATGTTTAGCTTTGGACAAAAAACAAAAAAATCCAAAACCAAAACCAAACCCACAAAGTATAGAAAGCACCAAGAAAACTGCCAATTCTCACAGAAAAATCAGCTGGCAGAAACCATCCTTGAGGAATCCTAGACACTGTGTTTAGTAGATTAATAATTAAACTATTACGAAAATTCTCAAAAAGCTGGTATAAAAATCACAAACAACTAAAGGAAACCAGAAAAATGATCTGTGAACCACGGATAATATTAATAAGGACATGGAAATTATGAAAAGGGAAATACTTAGAAATGCTGAGACTTTTAATACAATAATTACAATGAAAATTTTCTGGATGGTTCAATAGAAGATTTAAGCAGGCAGGAGATAGAATCAATGAACTTCAACATACATGTAGGTTGACTGAAATTTTCTAGGGGGCTGGTGCCGTGGCTCACTTGGTTAATCCTCTGCCTCCAGTGCCGGCATCCCATGTGGGCTCCGGGTTCTAGTCCTGGTTGCTCCTCTTCCAGCCCAGCTCTCTGCTGTGGCCCGGGAGGGCAGTGGAGGATGGCCCAAGTGCTTGGGCCCTGCACCCACATGGGAGACCAGGAAGGGGCACCTGGCTCCTGGCTTCAGATCGGCACAGCACCAGCCATGGTGGCCATTTGGGGGGTGAACCAACAGAGGGAAGACCTTTCTCTCTGTCTCTCTCACTGTCTATAACTCTACCTGTCAAATGAATTAAAATTTTTTTTCTAGTCTAAGAAGTAGAAAAAAATAAAGAAGAATGAATTAAATAACTTTGTGAAACAAAAAGCATTATGAGAAGTAATGGCAAATATGTTGCAAATTTGATGAAAAATATAAACTGCGAATTCAAGATGCTCAATAAATTCTAGTAGGATACCCTCAAAGAGATACAATACTGGGACACATTATAATCAAATTATTGAAGGCTATTGAGAAAAAATTTTGAAAGCAGCATGGGAAAATTAACTCATCAAGTATAAGGGATCTTTAAACTTATTCATCAGAGACCATGGAGACTTCATTTGGAAGGATGATGTATTTAAAGTGCTCAAATTAAAAAAAAAAAATTCAAGCAAAAATTTTATATCCAGCAAAACTATTCTTTAAAAAGTTACAGAGAAATGAAGACTTCTGCACATAAAGAGAAGCTGAGAGAGTTGGATATCAACTGATCTGCCCAGAAGACATACTACAGGGAGTCCTTGCAGTTGAACAGTAAGGACATTGCACAATAAGTTGAAGACACACACACAGACAAGTCTTCCAATAAAGGCCACTATGTAAGTAAAATGTAAAAGCCAGTGTCATTACATTTTGGATCTATAACTCTATTTTTTATTTCCTACATGATTTAAAAGAAAATACATAAAATCAATTATAAATCTATGTCACTGTCACACGATAGATAAAACTGTACCCATGATGAGAACAAAGGCAGAGCTATTTAGGAACAGAGTTTTTGTATACTATTGAAGCTACGTTCATAATAGTAAATCTAGATTGTTGTAAACAGAGGATGCTAATTGTAATCTCCATGGCAACCAAAAAAATAGTTCTATAGAGTCAGCACTCAAACTCTGGCAATTTAACTCCCAGTTTATACTCTTAGCCATGTTATACCACCTCTCACTGTAAAAGGGGATGTGAATCATTCACTCATTCATTGATGAAATATGTATCTTGACCATGTTGTGATCAGTATTATTTTAATGTGGAAATTAAAATGCTGAATAAGGTATTAAACTTCCTGCCAGTAGATCCCAGTTGAATCATCAGAACATACTGTTTATTGTAACAATAGGCAAATGTGTAAAAATAGAACAATTTCTTCAAATGAGTACAGTAAAAAGCTAACATGTTTGCTACCTTTGTGTTAAAGGAACACTATGGAAAGACTTTGGAAAGAACAGGCACCAGATTTGAATCCGAGTTTGTTACTATGTGGCTGTTTTAAGTCTCAAGGAATCTCTGTACCTCTCTGCATTTACAGTTAATCCCTCTTGTGTTGCCACACTCATTTCCATGCTGTTTCCTAAGACTTGAAGAGTTCTGCCCAGGGCCTTTGCATTTGCTCTTAGTCCAGCACACACAGGTACCACTTCATCTAGAGGGCTCCTCTGGCCTCCTGTAAGAAGGAACTGCATTCCTCCCCAGACACTGCCTGCTTCTGTTCTCCATCCCCGACACCCTTATTAAATTTTGGCATAGCAGATATTTATGTTGTCTACATCTAACATCTATCATTTGTTAACTTTCTGATTCCTTAAATGAATATAAGTTCCAGGAGAGTAAACTTTTTATCTGTTTCATTCACTAATGCATTTTTAGGTACTATAATTATTAGGTCCACGCGGGTACCTACCTAGTCTTTGCTGATTACCCTGGCCAATGAACCACAACAAATACTATGTAATTTTTATTTCATCCAAGAATTTAGCAGAATGACCCTCACACTGTAATATTTAGAGAGACTTCAATATTCACTCAATCTACCGTTCTGCATGCATTAAGGTACAGTAGTTTGTTTCACAATTATCGGACAAAAACTTTCCTGGCACCAGTCTTCTCCACCTCTAGTGTTAACTCATGGAATCATAGGGTTCATGCAAATATATCTTACATATCTCTAATTATCTCAGACCGTTTTTTTCCTTCTTGACTATTAGCACAGAAAAACTTGATACTCATTGTAATAACTGTTGACACAGAAAGAACTTTATAACTTCTATCATTAATTTTTATCTTTTCAGAGTAAGTATTTCCCCCTTATGTCTAGGTTTCATACTCAGGCTTTTTTTTTTTTGGTAAAATTCTGTGTAATTTAAAAATATTCATTTTTATTTTAAACACTTATATGTACTTATAGGGTATTGTAATGTTTCAATATCTGTATGCATTGTGCAATGTTAAAGTCAGGGGAACATAATTATCTCATCAAATATTTTAAGTCTTAATCTCCTCTGATAACTTCACTGTTTGCACTTATGCTGTTCTGCATTTCTAAAATATTTTATAACAATTGTATCTAATCAAAAAGAAACCACCCATACATCATGTGCCTTCTAATGTTTCTAGAATGAGGGTTACACCATCCAACATGGAAGAAAATCATAATAAGGATTATGGGATGTTAAGTTATTCAACCATTATAGGAAATGCCACCCATTTCTCTACCCTTCCTAGAAGCAGCGGAATGGATTTGAGATGCTCACAGGCTGGGTTCTAATCACCCTCCAAAATACTGAAACCTAGAAATAAGTTTTGCCTGTATCAGCATTTCTAAACCACAAGCAAACAAAAATTCAAAGGATGGCAATGGTGAGAATTCCAATTGCTTAAAACACTTGGTTGTGAAATATTTGTATAATTTTGATATAGAGGAGTCTGCATAAACCACATTTTGAAAGTGACATTTACTCATACGTAGCAATGAATAGTTCTTAATATATTACCTTTTCATAAACTGTGAATGGTATACTAGACAGTCTATTCATATGAAAGGGACTATCAGCAGAGCTGGTCCTATGTGCCCTTGCAATACAAATAAACTATGATTATTCATTTTTCATGAATTTCTTGAAAACCTCTCAAATGTATGGATTTCAAACATTTTACACCAAAATGAACTTATCTTTAAATTACATTTTCAATAAAAAGTTTCAAATACCCTTGTAGTTTTAATGTGTAATTACATAAGAAAAATATATAATATTAATTGTAATATATTACTTCTACCTACTGCCAGTTAGTCTAAACCCAAGAATCAATGCATACTAATTCACAGTCCACACATTCTAAAGTAATGAATACTACATTTTGTCTATTTAATAATATATTTGCAGAAAAGCTCTGCTAGCATTTATCATTTCGGGAAACAGAATTCTCCCCCAAATAAACAACAAAATACTGAATACCTAAATAATCATAACCCAACACACCACATCCTGGTGATTCCTCAGAAACAAATACTTGTGATAGAAGACCTTAATCTGAATAACTAATATGAAATGAATGCCTTAGCTAATTTATACTAGTTTAATAACTAGTTTAATAAACTTTAAACATTTTAAATTCTACAGCAAGTGATAATATGTGATTTAGAGAACTTATTTTTTAAGTGGCTTTCTTGTGAAAATTTTATTTAACATTATTTTTGGTTTATTTTCATTTTATTTGGAAGGTAGAAAGCCAGGTTATCTTCTATCTGCTGGTTCAGTTCCCAAATGCCTGCAAGAACTGGGACTGAACCAGGCTGCAGCCAGGAGCCAGGGGATCAGTCCAGGTCTCCCACGTGACTGGCAGGGACTCAAGTACCAAAGCCATCACCTGCTGCCTCCTAAGGTCTACATCAGCAAGAAACTGGATCAGAGGCAGAGCCAGGACTCAAACCAGGCACTCTGCTCCAGGATTCAGTTGTTTCAAGCAGCAATCCAACCACTAGCCCTTACAGACCTTTAATTATCATGTTTTGTTCAGGAAATGACTACTTTTCTATGGAAATCTTTATGTATTTAGATAATGAAACCATTTCTTCTTTGTGAAGGTGAAATTATTATTGAAATGAAATTGATACTTCTATCTTATCCTTGTAGAAGCTTTGGGGAACAAAAATGACATAGAAAGGTGAATTCTGTATCAGCTAAAATATAGTAAAGAGGAAAAATACAATAATATCCTATATTATTATTTCCTCCATATGCAAGTCGAGTTTCATATTTATATACAATGTCAAAGCTTCATCATGGCTTCAACAAAGAACTTTCACCTCTTAAAAGTAACCGGTAGGACATATTGGCAGTACACTCATTCTGCTCTAGCTGTTCATGAGCAAGATATACTTTTTTTCATGTATTTTTAAATAATTTGATTACTGGCTTATTAGGAAGTTTTGAAAATATTATTTCTCTATTATCATTTGCATCCCAAACATTTCCTAATAGAGATTTAAAAATTTCATTATAGCATTGATACTCCCATATTTCATTTTATAATGTAATTCTCCATTATATCCTTCCCATCAAAACAATCTTATTTCTGTTTTATCAGTTAAAAAATCAATACTAGATACTGAAATTTAAAAATCTAATAAATACAATGACCATTAAGCATGACTTATATGTGACTGGATTATCAATTTAACAGCATAGCTATATAAATTATGTAATGAGAGGGAAAAAGAAGAGCATAATTTCTTGCTTTTATTCTAAGAGAAGCAACTTTTATTTTCTCTAAATTTGGGGGGATTCAAAGCAAGATCAGACATATGATGAAGTCCACAGCTAAAGGAGAAAAAGGGCCACTCGTTGTCTGGTTCAGGTCCTCCTACAAAGGAAGTCACGGGTCGTACGGGAGAGGCAGACGGTTATTTTAGTTATTTTGAAGATAATTCAGCCAAGACTTGAGATTAAGTAACATATATTAAAATGCTAGTTGAGAAAGCCTATTTTGCTAATGTTGCCATTAAATAGTGTTACTTTAATTTACATTTTACCTATTAACATTATCTTCCCGGGACTAAAAAGAATTTCCATACTTTTCCACCAAATCAATATTAACACTTCAATAATGAAATAGGAGGACATCTTAACGTTTAATAGCTAGATTTTTTCTTCCATCTGTAACCCCTGTACTAAAAAGAGACTACTATTTTGTCAGACTTTTTAAACTATTCTACAGATGAAAGTTGAACACTGGGGCAGGCATTTGACACAATGGTTAAGACACCACGTGGGGCATTCGCATTCCATACTGGAGTATCTGGCTTCCAGTTCTGGCTCCGCTCCTAACTCCAGCTTCCTGCTGGATAGTGTATCTTGGAGGCATCAGGGGATACTTCAAGAAGTTGGGTCCATGTCTCCTACAGGGGAAACCCAGATTGGCTCTGGTTTCAGGGGGAAAAGGCTATAAAAGGCATTATATTGCATGGTAAATTCATGCCCTTTGTATGAGTAAAATCTAAACATACACACACACAGATACATACACACACACAGATACATATATACACACATATATAAATGAGAGAGAAAAAGAACGGAGAAAGATTACGATTTTATCAGGTATACCTGATCTCACGTCATCATTCAATTTTCCCCTGCCCTTGTCATTTTCCTCTTGCTCTTCCTGACAGACAGAGCCTGAGCAGTTTGGTTGAGTGCAGCAAAGGGGTAGGCTATGATCGCTCATCCAGGCCTAAGCTCTCTGGCAAAATGCACACAGTAGACACGTTCAGTAAAGAATAGACTGTCAAGATACTTACATCATCTCTGTTTAATTTACAGTCAAGAAGGCTGGGAGGTGGGGGCAAAGTGAGGCAGCTAGTAAACTCCTTTCTTGCAGTTACCTCTTTGACAAAAATTCCAATATGTGCTAAGTTGCACAAAAATGCTACAGAAACCATATGTGTTACCAGGAACTTTGCGTTATTGCAAAACTAACTTGCAAGTTGTGGAGGTAGAAAGTGAAAATCAATGTTGATTGTCACATTACTAAATACCTCACTTGCAATGTGGAGAGGACTTGGTCAAGCTGGATGGAAACTAAACCCAGTTGGGGAAGCTATGTCTTTACCAATTTTTTTGTTTCATTAAAATAACACAATTCTTCCTTTATCTTCCTTTTTTTAAAACAATTTTACTCTTCCAGAGTGGTCTAATTATGAACCCCCATGAACAGAGGAAAATATGCATTTTCTCTAGCTTTTAGTTATTAGAATAATTAAAATGAAATGCACTTGATATTTGGCAAGCAACTTTAAAGAAATTCTGACATATATATTATCAAAACAATGCAATTAGGTAACACACTCCCAAGCAAGGAAGCACTTTGCATAAGAGCTATACAGTTTCTACAATTTCACAGGCAAATGTGATTGTTAGAGTACAACAAACTTTCACATAAAATAATACAACTTGCTGCAAAGATCTAAAAAAGATTAGTTTAAGAATGTGATTTCCAAATTAGGTATATTAGTAGTCAATCAGATTGATATGAAAATAATAATTCTAACCCTTGATACGTAACACAATAATCTGGCGCTATGTTTGATAATTTATCATGGAGTGTCTCAGGGGATGGATCTCTGAGAAACAGCCTGCCTGGCAGTGTCAGCATCCGTAGGTGATGCTGGTTCAAGGTAAAATTCACTTGTCTCAAAGTCTTCCACGTGCACATACACAAACTGTTTTTAAGTCCATACTGATTTTGATGAAGAAATAAATAGCTAAGCTATAATATTTCCTCAAACTTTATCTTTAGGGCAGTTCAAGGTTTATAACAAAATTGATAGGAAGGTACAGAGATTTTCCATAACTTCGTGTAGAAGCATACAACATTTTTGAAAAATTGATCCTGTGAAAAATTGTAAAGCCTTAGATATTCAAACTGTGGTCCTTCCATGTCGTTTTCCCAAGAGTCAGTTGATATAATGGAGTTTAACATTAATAGCTGCTATGCAGAGTTATTTAGAGAATTAATTTCTCCTAATAAGCTGGCTGCCCTAAATATTTTACACAAAGGGCAACCCTAATTAAAGAATATTTTAGGAGTTAAAAAAAACTTTCCAAGTTTGTGTGTGGAGAAGAAATAAGTGCATTTACAGCTGCTTGTTCTGCCCATGAACATTTGAAGAGTAATTGCTATGGCCAGGATTTGTTGACAGCCAATCCAGCAGACGATAGTTTATGAGTGTTATTCCATGTTCAAGGAGCCTTGTGGATCTGCTGGCTTGGAAAACTTTCCTTCTTTGAACCAGGAAGTTATACATTCCTACATTTAGAATGTAATTAGCTTTCCAAAAATCTTAGGCTCATTTTAATATAGAGTCATTGGCTGAGTTGCATACAATGAAGAAAGTATGTTATCATTTCCTTAAGCTGATATGGGAAGAAAACGGGCTATGTTCCCAAAAAGTGATAAAAAATTCAAAATCAGAGTTTTTATAGAGAGGCTAACTCAAACTGAGTTAAGTTTTGCTTTATTAATGATTTTTTTTTTCTGAGCACTAAAGAGTAGTAGTTGAGTCTCAGTTTAACAAGACCAGGGTTATGGTGTGAGTCAATCTAATGGGCATTCTTTGGCATTTGCATTACAGAGACTCAAAGACTTAAGAGCACCTTGCCTTCAAAGGGCTTGCAATTGAGTAGCAGAGGGATATGTGTAAAGAATCTCAATCCAATCCAATAAGAAAATAGACCAAGCTACAGAGGGCATGGGGGGAAAGTAACTGTCTGTGGCGGTTGCACACAGATCATACCAGCTGAGAGATGAATTTAGCTGTAACTGAGGACCAGACAGTGAACTGAAGTTTTGTGAGTAGACAAATGAAGACTGTGGACATCCGCAGAAGATGCGATCATCAGATGGTGGTGGAGGGGTGGGAGGCAGAGCGCCCTGTCTTCATTTCAGTAACGCTGGAGGGGAAACACCCACTCCCTATTTGATGGTGGATTATCGCAGCGATAAAACAGGTGCTCACGATGAGGGGAGCCACTGAATATTTTAACATGGAAGCAACATGCAAGATATGTGTTGCAGAAAGAAAATCTAAATCAAGATATGTTAGATTAATATTCCATCTCCAGCAGGGCCACTGATGGGCTATGAATCATTTCACATCACTCTTACTCTATTAACCTAATTTTCTCTTTACTGTCATCAATAACTGTAGTGTTCTTTTTAGACTACTGAACTACTGAAGCTTTTTTTAAAAAATATTTATTTATTTGAAAGTCAGAGTTACACAGAGAGCAAAGGAGAGACAGAAAGAGAGAGAAGTCTTTTTTTTTTTTTTTTTTTTTTTGGACAGGCAGAGTTAGACAGTGAGTGAGAGAGAGACAGAGAGAAAGGTCTTCCTTTTTCCATGGGTTCACCCCCCCAAATGGCTGCTATGGCTGGTGTGCTGTGGCCGGTGCGCTGCACCGATCTGAAGCCAGGAGCCAGGCACTTCCTCATGGTCTCCCATGCAGGTGCAGGGCCCAAGCACTTGGGCCATCCTCCACTGCCCTCCAGGACCACAGCAGAGAGCTGGACTGGAAGAGGAGCAACCGGGACTAGAACCCAGGGTGCTGGCAGTGGATTTGCATTTACATTATTTTCCCACAAGAAACTAACCTGTAAGATCTTATCTTGGTGGCCAATCTGAACACAAATTGCTTTGGAATCTTTCTTGTGTAAATGTGGCAAAATGAGTGCATTCACAATTTATTGAGATTAGTTTAAGCCACTATTTCCTTCATAAACCACTAACCCAATGTTTATGTTAGTGTCTAAATACAAAATTTTGTGTGCATGTGGCAATGATGAAAAAATGACTTATTTAGAAAAGAAATTGTTTACCCAATCGTCTTTCTTTCAGCTTCCCCAGTTTTAAACTGCCATTGAACGCTGAGTTGAGCACCAGGGATTCCGTTCCACGATGGGAACACAGACTAACGAGAGCCCAATGACTGTCATTGGAAATGGCTTTTCCGTGTAATACTCTGGCATGCCATCCTTCAGAAGAAAAGATCACATGCTTTCACAATAGGCTCTCTGGATGGTCCAGCCCAGAAGGATCAAACAAAGAGTGATCCATGGTAAATCAAAGAAGTGTAAACACAGCGGTTACTCTTCCCAGGACGCCCAGCTGCAGTCAGGAAGGAATGGCATGGACCTGAGTCGAGAGAGATGGTGGATGGGCTCACTGTCATCTGAAGTGGGAACGCCCTGCTGTGGCCATTCTTCCTGGAGTGTTTCTCTCCAGCACCAACATAACTGACGTAACCTGATACTGCCATTGACTTACTCCTATGAAATAAGTTCAAACAATTGGATTCAATTTCTTCTTTTGTTTTAGTAGAACCCAGTTCATTTTAAAACTTAATCTAGGGGCTGGCACTGTGGTGTAGAGGGTAAAGCTGCTGCCTGCAGTGCTGGCATCCCATATGGGCGCTGGTTCTAGTCCCAGCTGCTCCGCTTCCAATCCAGCTCTCTGCTATGGCCTGGGAAAACAGCAGAAGACGGCCCAAGTGCTTGGGCCCCTGCACCCACATGGGAGACCCAGAAGAAGCTCCTGGCTTCGGATTGGCGCAGCTCTGGCCGTTGTGGCCATCTGGGGAGTGAACCAGCGATTGGAAGACCTCTCTCTCTCTCTGTCTCTCCATCTCTCTCTGTATAACTCTGACTTTCAAATAAATAAATAAATATTAAAAAAAGAACTAAATCTAATTTCAAATATAATGTGATGCTTTGACAGAGTTACTTCTCTATTTCTAGCTCATTGCTTTTAAATGAATGAGAAAAAAATTGCTTTGAAGAAAAACATTTAGGGAAAGTTTTGTTAATTAATATTGCATTACGATGTAAGAGGACAGAGCATTCCATTCCAGAGAAATGGAAATTTCAAACAAAGAATGCCAAAAAGAAAGTATCTTTAAATGCGCAGTAACCAGATTGACAGAATTAAAGCAAACAAAACATCAAAGGACTATCACACACAGAAAATCTATTGAACTTTCTGGGGTAATCAGTAGAGCTTGGATGTGACTTCAGAAATGATTTCGCCAATGATATTGCATTCCAGTATTGCTATTTTCTCTGGCCAACATGGCATTGTCTACTTTACTACTAAGCCCAGCTGATTTCTTAAAAGCTAAAAAAATGTTTTACGTTTTATAGAAAATGAAAGTTGATGTTAAGACAAACGAATAATGGAAGAAAGTCTTTGTGAACCAAGCAATCTGTTCTGAAAACAGCTGGAGAAAAATTTGTAAGCATTATATATTTCAAGAATTTCAAAGGTCTCAGACTAAAATATATTCTTTGTTAATCAAAAGGAAGTTAAATACCATATTCTCAGCAGTCGAAAGAAAAACATGTTGGCTGTCTGTCTATTATGGACGTAAAATAGTAAGACCAAAATGAGTTGGATACAAAGACAAGAAGTTTATGTGTGCTAGAAATGATTTTTTGAAACAGGAAGGAAGGGAGGTGGACAGAGGCATGAGGAGGATAGAGAGAAAGAAAGAAAACAAGAAAAGAGGGAAGATAAGCCAAGAGGAAAGACAAGAGGCGAGTGCAGTAGTGCAGAGGGTTGGGCCACGGCATGCGATGCTGCCATTCTATCCTGGTGCGCTGATTCATTCATGTCCTAGCTCTTCCTGCCCCTGTGCCTCAGGAGGAGCATCTGAAAAGAGCAATGTGTCTCAACCATGCAAAGGCAGCACTTAAAGGAAGGGGTTCTCCCCGGGATGGCTGGGTCAGAGGGACTGAGCAGGCGGAGAGGTGATGACAGCCCTGGACGCTTGTCCATGCACGGTGGGGAGCAGGAAGGAAGATCTGGACCCACTTGTTCAGCTCCTGCTCCCGCTGATAACTTTTCTTTTCTAGATTCCCATTGAAAAAATTAGGAGGAAAAAGGGTAACAAAAGCCCTTATGTTAAACAACAGCAAGGAAGCTAAACTAACCCTAATGACCAGAATGTCTAACTTCTATGTTCAACGGACTTAGGATCTTGAACGGCAATGCCCTGGCCATCTTGGACGGTTGGGATTGAAGGATTTAAGAATGATTTTGTATGCTTTCTTGTGACCCTACGCACATAGAATTTAGAGACGGAATATGCCCACCACCTTCTGTTCTACTGACTTCTTTAATCTCGACCCAGGAACAATTCTCTATGACAGGACACAGAGAGGCAATACAAGAAGCATGCAAGGTTTAGAACAAGTGAAATTTCATGTACCTACATGGACAAATTGTACCTTCCTTTCATGCCTGCCTTAACTCTTGGTTATATTTCAAGAAGCAAAGCTATCTTGCTATTTTAGATCACAAACTGCAATGCTGGCTTTATTTACAGTGTTTCAACTCAGCATAAGCAAGGCAGCAGCCCCGATTATTTTATTATGACAGAACAAATATGTGAGCTATGAAAATTTCTGGATTATGTCTGATATTCAAACAAGGCCTTTAAGATAGATATTTCTATTGAGACTTTTCAAACAGTGACTATCACAGTTTAGCCACACACAAAGATTTAGATGAAGGCTCTAAAAAACTTGCTTGTGGAATTACTCACTGTTACAAAGTGAAAATGGAATTAAATCTATAAACACAAAGAAACAGGGGCAGTATGATGGTGCACATGAAGATTTCTGACGTTGTTACTGTCACCAGAGGACCATAAAATACAAACAAGGCAAATGGAATACACACTGGGTTACTGAGTAAGGAGTGCATTTATCTTTATATGACCAAAATTTAAAAATTAGTATTGTCAGATTTTAAAAAATGTAATTATTGGGGCCAGCACTGTGGCACAGTAGGCTAAGCCTCCACCTGCAGTGCTGGCATCCCATATGGGCACTGTTTTGTTTCCTGGCTGCTCCTCTTCTGATCCAACTCTCTGCTGCGGCCTGGGAAAGCAGTGGAGGATGGGCCAAGTGCTTGGGCCCTTGCACCCATGTGGGAGACCCAGAAGAAGCTCCTGGATCCTGTCTTTGAATCAGCCCAGCTCCAGCTGTTGAGATTGGGAGTGAATCAGCAGATAGAAGACCTTTCTATCTCTCCCTCTGTAACTCTGCCTCTCAAACAAAAAATAATATCTTAAAAAAATGTTAAATGAAATTAGTATACTCCTGATATATGAAAGAGCCAATACATTTTATATCCTGTGCTAGGCATTCCTGTATTGGTAGATACAAGTGAACAAATACGCATGGCAATTAAAATTAAAAGAGAGGAGGGGGAAAACAAGGAAGTGTTTTATCGAAAATCAATGCATGAGCAGAAGGTTTTGGTAAAATATGAAGCACCAGGAATTTATCTCCTCCCCTAGGCGACCGTTGCAATGGCAGAATCTGTCTGATGTAATTGCTTCTAGAACTTCAGAGTCTACTAAAGCTTGCATCTTCCAAGGTGTGGGGAGCAATTCGGACTATACAGTTACTGGAATTAAGACTTATTCTATGCATCTGCTCTCCCACAATATGGCGCTGGGAGAGAAGTAAACAGCTTCCGCACAGCTGCCTCCAGTTCAACCAATAAACTGTAGGACTTGCTCCTGATTGGAGAGCAGCGTACTCGGCGTGTGGGCAGCCGAGTTGGGATTGGCGGAGGAGGACTATAAAGGAGGAGAGAGACGGCATGCACAGGGAACATCTAAGGGGAACATCTAAGGGAACACCTGTGCAGCCCCCGAGAAGAGCCGGCCGGCGGTGTGCCGCTCCCCTGCGGAAGTGGGGAAAGCGGCCAGGGGGAACCGCCCTTCCACGGAGGTGGAAGGGATAGTAGCCAACCCGGGAAGAACCAGCAGCAAACCCGGGGAGGGCCGAGCAGACGAAAGAACAGCGCAGGGTCCTGTGTCGTTCCTCCACGAAGAGGGGGAGCGACATAATGGTGCCGTGACTCGGATATGAAGCCTAGGCAGGGTTTTGTGTCGTTCCTCCACGAAGACGGGGAGCGACATAATGGTGCCGTGACTCGGATAGGAAACCTAGGACGGATAGCAAACTTAGGAGGGAAGAAACGGGAAGAAACGGGAAGAATTGGGAAAATATCGGAGAGAGAGACTAGCAAACAGCCTAGGGAAAAGCCGGACGAAAAGGGTGCCGGAAGAAGCTATTGAAAGCCTAGGCATAGATTCGGATACGGACTACGGGGGGAAGCTGGGAGAAATCTCTAAGGTCGAAAGCGAAAGTGAAAGCTAGAACAAACAGACTCGGATGCGGACTGTGGGGAAAGGCCAGGAGAAATGAGGGAGGAATATTGTTGGAAGAAAACTTAGGGAAACATACCGGGTAGAGAAAAGTGTTAGGGAAATTGAAGCCGCGGGGGGCAGGCCGAGGTGGATACGAAAGCCACTTTGGGATTCTCAAGGTAGCCCGGGAATAGGGGGCGAAAAGTTGAAACCAGAAGCTGAAACGTAAGCCAGATTGGGATCCGTCTGATTAGCCCGGGGAGCAAAGGACGGGAAGCCAAACAGTGGGGCGGAGACGTATGCTGGGTTGAATTCGCCAGGCTAGCCCGGGGAACTTAGATTGAATGCTAGTGGCGGACACGTAAGCTACGCTGTGTGACTCGCGGAGGCTGCCGCGCGCAGACAGAGCGTGCGGGGCTCAAGTACATAGGGAACGCGGGGCTAGCGCGGAGACCGCAGAGTGTGCGCGCAAAGCCGAACCGCGCAGAGCCGCGAAGCCTCGCAGATGAGAGAGGCGCAGGCTGAAGCGGCTCAGAGCCGGAAAGCTGCCGAGAAGCAGCCTCGGGGCGGGTGTAGCCGGGAAGCCGCGGGGATAAGAATGAGAGCGGGAAGCTGCGGGGATAAGAGAAACAGAAGTTTAGAAGTAAAGTGAGAGAAATAGGAATGCTGGAAGATAGAAGTAAAATGGGAGAAATAGGAATGCCCGGAGATAGAGAAATAGAGAAATAGAAAGGCCTCCCCTCAACATGGCAATGAGAGAGCTTGGATTCGGTCTGCCTGATTAGGGAAGTGGTGAGCACCTGCGGGCAGCTAGCAGCTTATGCGCCGCAGGTCACCGAAAACAGGCACGTAACCAACACTAATAAGTCTCCCCCACAATACGGCAATGAGAAGGCTTGGATTTGGTTTGCCTGATTGTTAGGGCTTGTAAGCCCCTGCGGGCAGAGCAGAGCATGCGCTGCAGGGCACCGAACACAGGCACGCATCAGCGCCTAAAAACCTCCTCACAACATGGCGAAGAGAGGACCCGAATTCGGTTTGCCTGATTGATAGGACTTGTAAGAGCCTGTGGCAACTCTAGCAAGTAGAGCAGAGTGTGTGCCGCGGGACACCGAAGACAGGCGCGTATCAACGCCAAAAAATAAAAAGAAAGGGGGATCTGTGGGGAGCAATCTGGACTAGACTGAGTTACTGGAATTAAGACTTATTCTATGCATCTGCTCTCCCACAATATGGCGCTGGGAGAGAAGTAAACAGCTTCCGCACAGCTGCCTCCAGTTCAACCAATAAACTGTAGGACTTGCTCCTGATTGGAGAGCAGCGTACTCGGCGTGTGGGCAGCCGAGTTGGGATTGGCGGAGGAGGACTATAAAGGAGGAGAGAGACGGCATGCACCGGGAACATCTAAGGGGAACATCTAAGGGAACACCTGTGCAGCCCCCGAGAAGAGCCGGCCGGCGGTGTGCCGCTCCCCTGCGGAAGTGGGGAAAGCGGCCAGGGGGAACCGCCCTTCCACGGAGGTGGAAGGGATAGTAGCCAACCCGGGAAGAACCAGCAGCAAACCCGGGGAGGGCCGAGCAGACGAAAGAACAGCGCAGGGTCCTGTGTCGTTCCTCCACGAAGAGGGGGAGCGACACAAGGGAAGTTAATTTTGGTCCCTTGCAGCCGTTACCACAGTAGTAGGTACCAATGCTCCACCCCTCAGCACCCTATCAAGCAGCTGTGCACAAATTCCTGATCAGCTTCTGTCCTGCTTGCAAGTCACGGTGTGCAAGAAGATCCTGTCTTCCAAAGCCACGGATCTCTGGTCTGATTCCCGATTAATCCTTCTGATCACAAAGGAACAGACACTGCTGCCAGTTGATTGCCCCATGATTACATCGCCATACACACCCCAGGAGAAGGCATCAAAACAGCACACCCTCCAGATGACCTTGAGTTTGTAACTCAGGCTGGTATTCAGTGCAGAGAGGGCTAACGATAGCTCAGACAAAAAATATCAGCCAGCCCTGGAAAGGGAGACATCTGCTGTTGAGCGTTATTGTACTAAGAGATTCAAATGTCCAATGTGCAACAAAAAGTCACAATGCATAAATATAAAGAAACAGGAGTGTAGGGCCCATTTAAGTAAAAACAAAACAAAGCAAGAAAAAATAACAGAAACTGACGCTGAAAAATATCAGATGACAGACAGATCTACTAGACAAAGACTTCAAACATCTGTCATCATGTTGTTCAAAGAACTAAAAGAAGAAATGAAGAAAGTCAAGGAAATGATATATGAAGTAAATGGAAAATCAATAAAGGGAAAACTAAAGTGAAACTCCAATGAAATGCTGGATTACAATAGTACAAAAACTGAAATAAAACATTCATTAGACATAGGCATTTATTTTTCAGTAAGCACAATAAACACTGATCTTTCAAATGCAACAATAGAAAAATTTTAGTATGAGGAGCTGAAAAGGAAAAAAAAAAAAGAAACATTAACAGGGACTGAGGGACCTGCACACCACCACCAAACAGACCAAGACACATATTGTGTAGCTCTAGAATGAGAAAGGAGAAGTAGCATAAAGAATATCTAAAGAAAAAGTGGCACAAATTTCCCAAATATAAACATCCAGGAAAATTTGGGGACTCCAAGTATGAAAGAGAAACCAGAGAGCCCCACTCTGAGACAAACTATAATCAAACTGTTGAAAACCAAACACAAAGATATTTTAAAAATAAGCCAGAAAAAGGTGACTCATTAGTCATGTAAGCAATCCTCAGAAATATTGTAAACAGATTTCTCATCTGGAAATACACTCAACAAAAGACAAAGAATGACTTGATATATTCAACATGCTAAAAATAAGCAAAGAAAACAAATGGACAGGATTAAAAAAAAAAAAAACAAGGAAGAAATTTAAACATTCCCAGATAGGCATGTGTGTTGGGCACGGTGGTTAAGATGCTGTTTGGGGCGCCAGAATATAATATCAAAGTGCCTGGGTTCAAGTCCTTGCTGGACTTCATTCACTTTTTTCTTTCTTTTTTTAAAGATTTATTTATTTATTTATTTTACAGGTAGAGTTACAGATAGTGAGAGAGACAGACAGAGAGAAAGGTCTTCCTTCCATTGGTTCACTCCCCAAATGGCTGCAACAGCCAGAGCTACACCAATCCAAAGCCAGGAGCCAGATGCTTCTTCCTGGTCTCCCATGCAAATGCAGGGACCCAAGCACTTGGGCCATCTTCTACTGCTTTCCCAGGTCATAGCAGAGAGCTGGGTTGGAAGAGCAGCAGCTGGGACTAGAACCAGCACCCATATTGGATGCTGGCGCTGCAGACAGAGGATTAACCTACTGAGTCATAGCGCCAGCCCCTGCACTTCCAATTCCAAACACCTGCTTGTACATATCCTGGGAGGTGGCAGGTGATGGCTCAAATGCTTGCGTCCCTGTTGCTCACCCTGGTGACCTGGATGAGGTTCTTGGCTCCTGGCTTTAGCAGGCCTGGCCATTGATTGTATTTTCAGAGCAAACCGGTAGATGAAGATATCCCTGTCTCTCACTGCCAAATAAATAAAAATAATTTTTAAAAATTCCCAAATAAAAGCTGAAAGAGTCAGTTATCACTAGACATGTCTTGCACATATGCTCAAGGGAGTCCTGCTCGTTGAAATGAAAGGATATTTGATTGAACTCAAAGATGGATTAGAAAATTGAGATCTCAGTAATGATCAATACATGGGCAAGTATAAACCTGGATTTTTGGAACAAGTATTTAAGTCCTCTTTTTGTTTTCTACATAACCTAAGAAACTAGTGCGTTGAAATGATTTGAGTTTTCAGCTACACAATGGGTGCATAATGTTTTACATCACTAACTGAAGTAAGCAGAGCTCCTGTGTTCTATTGAAGTTAATCTGATATAAATTTAGACTGTTAAATGAAATCCCCATGGCAACAACAAAGAAAACAGCTAAGGCACATACACAAAAATAAATGAGAAAAAGATTAAATTTATCATGACAAAAACAAAACATCGACTAAATACCAGAGAAGACAGTAGTATGGATTATGAAGGATATGAAACATTTTAAGACTTATAAAAACTAAATAGTAAAATAACAGAAGTCTCTGCTTATCAGCAATTACTTCAAACATAAATATATGAAACTATAGTCCAAAAACAGGATGGATTAAAAAAAATCATACAAGTATACTGTGTATACATACATGTTTTTGATGTGAAGACATATATAGCTTGAAAGTTAAATGATATAAAAGACTATTCTATGCAAATTATAACCAGAAGACAGCAGAGCGGCTAACTAAATATCAGACAAAATAGGGTTTAAGATGGTGAAATTTATAAGAAAAAAGAGGAATATTATATCTCCTTACATTGTAACTTTTACTAACATATAACAGATATATATGTAACCAATAATGGGCCATGAAAACATATGAAGCAAAAGTTGAAAAAATAATGAAATAATGAAATAATTCTACAATAATAGTTGGATGCTCCCATACCGCACTCTCTTAAGTGGACAGAAGAACCAGAGGATGATGTGACAGGACTTGAACAACACAAAAAGCGAATTAGATCTAAGAGATCTATACAGAACACTTTACCTACAAAATTATAAAATGCATTCTTTTAACAGGAAATGGATCTTTGCTGGAATAGACCAATAGTCAGATAAATTATGTCTCCAGATTGAAAAAATTAGACATCATACAAAGTGTCTTCCCTGATCATAAGATGATGTTAGACATCAATTAATAGAGTGAAAACTTGAAAATTCACAATTTGCAGAAATTAGATAAAACATTCTTAATTAAAAAATTGTTCAAAGAAGCGATCACAATGGAAATTAGAAATTACTGAGGCTTGAATAGTATTTTTTTAAAAACACTACACACAAGAAATTATAATGAGAGCAGTACTAAGAGGAAAATTAGATTTTTAAATGTTTCCCATTAAAAAGAACAAGAAAAATCTTCAATGCAACTATGTAACATTACAAGTTTAGGAGATAATGAAAGCAAAACTAAACTAAACCCAAAGCTGGCAGAAGGAAAAAATTAGTAAAGATTGGAGCAGAGATTTTTTTAAAAAGGAGAAAAACAACAGAGAAAGTCAATGAAATAAAAAGTTTGTTTTTTGAAAAGATGAATAAAGCTGACAGATCTTTTACTATATGAACTAAAAAGAGAAGACTCAAATTACTAAAATCAGAAGGGAAAGTGGTGACATTATTGACTTAATGAGAGCATGATAGCAGTTGTATGTCAAACAAATTGGATAATCTAGATGAAATTGACATATTCATAGAAATACAAAATGTACTAAATTATAAGAATTAAAATTGTTAGTATAACAATAACTATCAAAGAGATTAAATGAGTACTCTAAACTTTCTCAACAAAGAAAAGTTTTGGACCCGTTAGCTTCAGTAGTGAATTCTACCAAATATTTAAAAACTAACACCACTCTTTCTCTTCAAAAAATCCAAGAGAATAGAATGCTAATTCATCCTATGAGGCAAGCATTACCTTGATACCAAGTCAGACAAAGCCATTAACATAAGTCTAAAGATTGATGACTCTACAAATATTGAAGAAAAAATTCTCAGCAATATATTAACAAGACAAATTCAGCAACATGTTAAAAACATTGTACACCATGACCAATTAGGGTTTATTCCTGGAATGCAAAGATGGTTCAACATCAGCAAAATAATATAATACTCTACCATAATGAAGGAAAGGGAAAATCATATAATTATCTCAATTGTTACAGAAAAAGCATTTGACAAAATTCAATCTTGTTTCACAATAAAAGACAATTAACAAACAAGGATTAGAAGAAGACAGGAGTGATACAGTTATGATAATGCATTGAAAACCTAGGTGAATTCAGTAAATTCCATGTAAAGCATAATTTATCAAAACTGACAACAGAAGAAATGGAAAAGTCTGAATAGGCTTATCAAATTAATGTAGTTGAATTCCTAATAAAATCCTTCCCACAAAGAAACTTGACCCAGACACCTATATGAGTGAAGTGTCTCAATGAAGAAATACGTACTTTACAGAAATTATTTCATCTAATAGCAACTCCCCAACACCTCCGCCCTTCACTGTCACCATTCCACTCCATTTTTGTGTTTCACCCTGTAGATACCTCGTGTGAGTGACTACACACCTTGCCTAGTGTGAATGTGCTGCAGTGGACATGGGAGTGCAATGGTCTCTGAGATACTGGCTTCAGTTCTTTGGATTCTCAGATACGGGATTGTTGGATCATATAATAGTTCTATATTTAACTTTTTGGGAAACTGCCATGCTATATCCCATAGCAGTTGCACGATTTTACAATGCCCCTAACACAGTGTATGAGGGTTCCAATTTCTCTATATGCTTGCTGTCGTTTTATTTCTTGTTAGCAAACATATGAAGGAGGACAGCTCCCCAGATGGCCTTGGCTGGGCCAGCTTTTCTCCTTTCTGCTTGCAATTCTCAACAGAAAATACCAAATGCTAGTGTGTAGAAGCATAACTGAATTTTGTATACTGATTTTGTATCCCACAAGTTTGTTGACTTTATTTATTAGCTCTTGCAATACTTTTAAGGAGTCTTTAGGGTTTTCTGCAAATAAGATCATACCCGCAAATAGAGATTACTTTAGTTCCTTTCCAGTTTGGATGTCTTTTATTTCTTTTTTCTTGAACAATTGTTCTGGCTATGACTTCTGGTATTGTGTTGCATGGGAGTGGCAGAACTGAATGTCTATTTTGTTCCCCATCTTGGGCAAAAAATTTTCAGTTTTCCTCATTGATAAGAATATAAAGTAAATATAAATCTTCAGAAGCCAAACTGATAGGTTAAAACATGCATGTGCTTAGACAATTTCTTCTTGCCTATGTAGAAACTTTTCATGATAATTGGGTGATATTTAAAGTCATTTCCATGGGTAGTCAAGGTCATAGGGAAAGTCTCTGTTGTCTATTTTGAAATATTCTGGAATAAATTTAGCCAAGCTACCACAAATAATTCCTAAATTGATCACAGATGTTTACAGTGCTAAAATATTGTTGAATAAGCAAAACTAAATGGTTAACATGAGAGTCAGATTACTCTTACTGGTGATAGTAATAATTTGTACAGACCGTGATAAGGGATAGAAGTTTGCCCTGTGGATGGATGAATATTTGATGAAGAATGAACGAAGTCTCCTCTCCGTGAAGCCTCTACAGGATCTAGCATCCTTTCACAAAGTGACATGATTTGGAAGGTTATAGCAAATTTATCACAGAATAAGCATCTTGGCAAAACATCTGTTGGAAAATCATCTATGACCCAGTTTTATGCTGAGTTCTTGTTTCACAGGACGCTTTATTGCAAGGAGGAACACAGTTTCAGTTTTTTGATGTGCATTGCACACCTTTAACTATCCATCTTCCCAGTTAGGTTGATGAAGGAGAAGCTGGAGGCCCTGATATTTTTTAAGTTTACTGTCTTCTGAAACTAATTTAATACTATTATATTTGTTTCTAAAAAAGAAATAGCTACATGGATTAAATTTACAATCCCTTTTCTTTCTCCTACTCTTTTTAAAAAGTTGTGTTTATTTTTACTTATTTGAAAGGGAGAGAGGGAGAGAGGGAGGGAGTGAAGGAGGGAGTGAAGGAAGGCACTCCCTAAATGCTCACATAGCCAGGGCCAGGCAAAGCCAAAGCCAGAAACCCAAACTCCATCCAGGTCTCGACTCAAGCACCCAGTCCATCTTCTGCTGCCTCTCATGATGTGCATCACCAGGGAGCTGGATGGGAAGCAGAGGCAGGATCCAACCCAGGCTTTCTGATAGGGGCTGCATGTGTCCCATAGGCAGCTTAGTCATCAATCCACATTCCTGCACCTCCTTTTCAACATTTAATCTATGAATAACTTTATGAGCATCTGTTTATGTGCAACTATTTTTGAAGACTTATTTATTTTTTTGAAGGGCACAGTGACAGATAGAGGGAGAGACAGAGATTTTTTTTCCATCTATATGTTCATTCCTCAAAAGGCCCCAACTCTAGAGATAGGCCAAGCTGAAGCCAGAAGCCACAAACTCTATGCTGGTCACCCACATGAATGGCAGCAGTCCAAGCACTCGGGCCATCATCTGCAGCTTTCCCAGGCACATTAATAGGAAGCTGGATCATAAGCAATGTAGCCTGGCTTGAACCAGCACTTTGATATGGGATGCTGGCATCTCCCCTTTGCACTACAACATCAGCCCCTGTATTTAAAAAAAAATGTACTTTTACTTATTTAAATCTTGAATTTTTTTTTTTATTAATCTGACTCGAGTCTGCATAGAAGATTCAAGTAAAGATCACACGGTGTTCTTTGACTTTTGAAAGCCTAAAAGTTCCACATCTGGCCAAACAGAACGAGCTCTCACTGACTCTAGGTTTTCATTGTAGGGTAAGATGTAAAGCACTAATGGCTGGAAGCTGAAATGACAGCCCATACAATCCAGTGGAGCATCGCTAACCCAAGTGGGTGCTGCTCGGGATGAGTGACGTGCCACAGCGCCTTGGAAAGCAATTTGGATATTCCCAGGCACATTGATCCAGACAGCACGTGGTGCACAATTGATAACATAAACCTTAGCCAGATAACACGTGCTGGCACAGGCGATAACAAGCCGGGCGCTCGCACAGCCCGGAGGAGTGGCAAGATTATTTTCTCCCCATGACTTTGCTGTGTTTCCAATCATGGCGATTCCTTTCTCACTGACTCTCAGCATGAAACATAACTAATGGTATGCTACCATCTACTATGAACTAGTTTAAAAAGCTTAGGCAGCATACCACGTACAAGGACACTCCCAGGACTGTATCTTGCACAGGCCCAGCTCTGTGGCTGCCACTGTTGACAGGCTCACAGCAGCACTGACACTTCACCTGGCTGCCTGCCTTGCACCGCATGATGGATGCCAAGTTCACCTGTCACTGGCCAGAGGGATCATTTTTCTTTTTCTTCTGCAACTTGTCTGAACTTGGTGCACTGGCTCACTTGTCACTCTGTGTGACCATTTGTGCAAGCAAACAAGAGCCCATTTTTCGGAAGTAAATCTTTGTAGACTGTCAGAGTCTTTCCTCCTCTTACTAACACCAGAGGTTTGCATGGATACATCCAATAGGTTTGTAGCTGGTCATTTTACCAGTGATGGTTTGAAGTTTTTCTGTGTGAAGCCCAGTTCACAATTCTCCATTTTTTTTTTTTTTTTGGTCTCATCTTTATCAAGGACAAAGGAAAGAAAAATACAAATGTGGGTGTAGCCTTGTATATGTCAAATCCCTGCTACTATAGCAGAGAATCTGAGTCCAGTTTCATAAGAAACTAGGGCTGATGAAACTCTGCCTTAGTTGAATGACTGCTAGACCTCAGACATCACAGGGCCACATTCCTCTGTTCGAGGTCGTAAGGCAGCATGGAATCGAGCCACCTGACCGACACACCCGTCTCCTACCTAAAGGCCACACTGGCTGTGTTAAATAATCTTCCATCGTTTACATTATCGTAGCAAGCAAGAGTCTGCAGTGTGTCAAGAATAACTGTCTGCCTTTCTTTGCAAAGAAAAATCTTGTAGAAAATTGTTTTCCATTATGCCAAAGAGAGATGTTGGGCAAGGATTATGTCAGTGAATCAAACTGGATTTGATTGGATGATTTAATTCTAGCTACATACTTTCTTGTAGAAAGGAAGGAAACAGTACCTGCCCTACTTGATATCAGTGACATTTTACTTTATTGATTGTAAGCTTTATTTATTTATCTATTTTTATCTAGTTGAAAAGTAGAGTAACAGAGAGATAGAAGGAGAGAAATAGAAAAAGAGAAAGAGGGAAAGATCTTCCACTCCCCAAATGATCCCAACAGCCAGGAACTAGGAATTCCATCCATGTCTCCCACATGAGTGGCTACCATCTGCTGCCTCTTAGATGCGTCAGGAGGGAGCTAGACTAGACATGGAGTAGTTGAGACTGGAACCTGCACTCCAACATGGGAAGGTGTTCCAAACTGTGCCACAAAACCCATCCCTTATTATAGTGGTATTTTAAAGATGGGATGAAGCTGGTATTATTATTATTACAGTAATGAAAAATAAATCTACAATAAATGTGTTTAAACTGTTTAAAGTATATTAAGATAGAATTTTTAAAAAGTTGCCTCATTTCTCTGTTTCTCATATAGTCAAAGTATTTTTTATTAAGGGGTGTGAACTTCTCACAAGAAAAGGTAAAGCAAAAAATAGCATCCATATAAACAATATAAAGAACAACTGAATCCTACTGATGTCAGGGCTCTTTCCTCTTTTCTCCTTTTATTTCACTTCAGTTGCTTTTATTTGAGAAGATCTCAAGTGATTTTACACCAAGACTTTGAAGCGTTTGTTCTGGGAGGCAGTTGGAAGTGCACGGGCCACAGTAAGTCCTCGCTGGGACCCGACAATGAGGTGGCAGCTTAGAGTCCCTGTCATGAACCCGCCTTCCTCTCTTTGCCAGGGATCCCTGGATCGCACAGCTCACTGCTGTATCTGTCTTCAGGCTGCAGACCTGTGCGTACAGAAGCTGAGGGTCCCTCATCTGAACCCGGGGAGCTGAGACTTCACAGTTCAATTGCTGCAGCAGTCAAATGCTGCACAGACAATGACTTCAATTATTAAACTTATGATATCAATGACAGCATGAATGAATGTTATTTACAGCATACTTGTAATGAAAAACGAGAAAACATTTACCAGTGAGCTGTTATTCTGCATTCACAGTATACTGAATATACTGTCATAGGATTCAGGAAAAATATCAACAATTAGGCACAGGTTGAACCACCACCTACGATGCTAGCATACCATATCAGAGCACCCTTCCAGTACTAGCTCTTCTGCTTCTGGTTCTGCTTCCTGCTAATGTGCCTGGATGACAATGGAAGATGGCCCAAGTATTTGTCCCCTGCTACCCGTGTGGGAGACCCAGATGGATTTCCAGGCTTTTGGCCTAGGTCTGGTCCAGCCCCAACCCTCGCAGCCATTTGGGGAATGAACTAACAGACACAAGATCTCTTTCTCTCTGTCTATCCCTCTCTTGCTCGTTCACTCTGCATTTAAAATAAATGTGTTTTTAAAAATCAGTAGAATAATATCCAAAGTATCAACAAATCAAAACACAAACTCCCAAAAATCCTTGTTCCTTCTGCTTAACAACAACTGTTTGAGTCTGATTTTTCCTGCCATCTGGTGGCAGGATCAGAATTCAGGGAACACGCACGCAAACACATCAACACGCACACTCACATTCCACCTCCTCCTCCTTGTTGACCTGCAGTGACCTGAAGCGTATGTGCTCCCAGGATGAGAGGAGATTTAATAGTCTGCTAATGTCACGTAACATCCAAAATATTTTAATTTTATTAATTATAATATAAGATATATTACAAAATAAATATAATATATAAAATACGAATTTTAATTATATTAATAATTAACATAATCTTTAAAATTATAACAGAAATAAAAATAAATTTAAAAACCTAGTGAAATTAAAACCATAAAATAAAATTATCTGGGAATCTGGTATCATATTTTCATATCAATGGTTCTTCTCACTTTGCCATACTGAATTTGTATTATATATTTAGTGGACAGTTGTACCTTCTATTAGTTGAATCTGATTAAAATATAGAATGTAATTTTTAGACAAGAATATGACAAAATTTTAAATTTTTATGAAGTTGAGAGGTGGGGATATTATTCTTTTCTGAAAATGGTTAAAAATTCTAACAGAAAATCTGAAATAAAAATAGATAAAATTTATATAAATATTGTATAAGTACTTTCAATGCATTCTTTTCAAAAAACATACATTTAATTATGCATTTTTTACTTTAATAGAATCATACTGGAAAATATTTAATAGAACCACATTTGAATAAAAATGCCTGATGAAATGATAACATTTCTATGTGTTCAATAGATTCTTGATCATAAAAATACATTATAGCTTCTACCACAACTTAAAATGTATAAGATATAATGACATATATTTCATTATCATTTTATTGAACTATCTGAGTTAGTGACAACGACAGTTGACAAACTCAGTGCTTCATTGGAGGACTTCTTTCCCCAAGAGGGAACTTTTGATATTTTAGTGAACAATCTGTACAGTTCGGTCTGTAACCTCTATCAACACATTTGTGTACAATTAAAAATATTATTGTATTCTTACTTAAAGTTTAGAGGTACATTATAAGAATTTTTTCAAATTTATAACTAATGGCTCTCAAAATGTTATGTGCTGGGTTTTTATGAATTTCAAGAAAATACTGTTCCATTTTGTATATGGGAGAGGGAAGAGACAGAAAAAGATTTAACCAGTGTAACAAACAGGACTCACTCTGAGTTTCCTGCTCTTGGATTCCCTTCTCACCTTGCTGGCAGTCAGCAGTCGCTGAAATAGCTCCTGGGACAGCTGAGTGTCCACCTCACCCAGGTCATGCGGATGGGTGTTCTGTCCACACAGCATAAACTGGAGTGGAAACTTGGCAGCTATCCAACTGACACGACCCTTGACAATTTAGGCCTTCACGTAGATTTGACACTTATGAATGGTGCCTAATGTTAGGATGGTTAGGATGATATTCTAAAATTATTCATGGACGTCACAAGTAAGTTCTCCCATGGGAAAAATATTTAGAAAGCAGAAAATACCCTCCCTTCTTTTCTCTAATCCCCTACGGTTTTAAAGAAAGGCCTACAACATAGACACTCAGACATCTAGGGTTTTTGAATCAAGTCAATTTCAGGACTGAGACAAAGATCTTTTTCTTTTGTTTTTCTTCTTAGAGATAAAAGTCTTAATAGGGTAGACTCTATGATTCCATTTTGAAGGCCAAAAAAAAAAAAAAAACCCTAGTTTTTAGTACTTGTGGAGCTGAAATTAATACAGGAGTCATTCTTCAATTACTTTAAGCATCTATATGCCAGACCCTCTGATTGAGTCCATGAGTAAAGAAGCCCCTCATCCCTAACCATTTAACTTTGCATTTTGATGTGAAAGATGAGTAGATCCGGGCTCAGCCTCACCACTGGCACAACCATGCCACTGGAAAACAAATCTGATGACAATGTTATTGCTAAATGGAATTAAGCCTCAGGATGGGTGGAGAATAGGAAAGCAGTCATTTCCTAGCCTCTCCTGAGTCAATTACTCCTCAAGGACCAGTATGTAATATTGATCAGAGAGCAAATTCCATATTTTGTAGCTATGCATGCAAATTTTGCAAAAACCAGTACTGCTGTCTCCACAGCTCATCAAGACCTGGACACAGAGCAAACTCTGGGGACCTGGCTCCAACCAGTTAATGGACTTCCAAAAGCAGAGAAAGACTGGACATTAAGAAGAAAAAGATTTGTATTAGTTTTTTTAGAGTAACTCTTAAAAATCCAAAGTGCGCCAGCACCCCAGGTTCTAGTCCCGGTCGGGGCACCGGATTCTGTCCCGGTTGCCCCTCTTCCAGTCCGGCTCTCTGCTGTGGCCCGGGAGTGCAGTGGAGGATGGCCCAAGTGCTTGGGCCCTGCACCCCATGGGAGACCAGGAGGAAGCACCTGGCTCCTGGAAAGGCAGAGACAGGCAGACAGGCAGTCCCCCAGATGCCTGCAATAGCCAGGTCAAGGCTAGCTCGAAGCCGGGAGCCAGGAACTCAGTCCACATCTCCCGTGTGGGTAGCAAAGACCCAGACTGTTGAAGCACTACCTGCTGCCTCTCAGTGTGCACATTAGCAGGGAGCTGGAATCAAGAGCACAGCTGGGACTCAAGTCAGGCCCAGGGACGTGGAATGCACTTGTCCCGGGTGGCTTCTTAACCACCAGGCCGAACACTCCTGCACGTGTCCCACTTGAAATGAACGAAAAATCATGCTTGAAAACCTCTTTCTGTTAAACTCGGTTACTATTTAAATATTGATTTCAATTCAGAAAAAGTAGCATTTTAGCTGTATTTGCTATGTAAATCATAGAAACAAATAAAAATTACTTTTTCATTTGTGTTTTGTGTTCTAACAGAATTACTTATTTCCCTACTTTCCCACTTCGCCCATTGGGAAGCTTACGATTCTGCTTTTTGCCTTCCCTTCTTTAAAGAAAGATTCCAGCAGCTCTTTGCTTGCTCTGTTATGGGAATCCTCCAGCCTCTGCCCAGCCATTTCAAGGAATCAAATTTTGACATCTCCCAGCTCTCACTAAAATTCTTTTGAGGCTATGGCACCAATACCATCACTCTCCTCGCACCTGCTTTTTTTTTTTTTTTACTTTACATATATGTAACTTTGTCCTTACTCCCTGCAAAAATCCCCCAAGAACCCATTACATTTCCACCATGTGACACATTGTCACATTGCAGAAAGCTGTGGTGGGATTAGGAAAAAAAATCACATTAAGATGATAAGTGAGCTGGAGTGAAAAGCATGTACTCATATTTCTAAACATTCCATCTCAAAGATGGACAAAAAGAGTGTAGCTACTGAAATATTAAGATAAAGAAGAATTCATACCAGATGGGTCAATACAATAGAAATGCCCCCAAAATACTGACATCATACTTTCCTCGTGTTTTATTTCCTTATAAGGCAGCAAAAACAGTAATGAGTTGTAACTATTTAAAATTCTCTCGAATGAGCTGAAGATTACTTTTTTTCAAGCAAGAAATACCTTCAGGAACCTTTTAGCGGGTGGACAATAAGTATCATAAATCCTAGTAAAAATGAAAGAAAGCAAATATGACTCAAGTACATGGTGTGAGGGAGACCAACACAAAGAGAGGAATAGCAAGAAATTCAGAAGCATGAATTTAGACCAGAGGTTTAGGTGCGAAGATGACCCTGTCCCACATCAGTGGTCCTGGGTTCCACTCCCTGCTCCAGCGTTCCCACTCACCAGGCTGTGGGAGGCAGTGCTGATGCTCAAGTACTTTGGTTTCTGCCACCCTCCTGAGAGACCTGAAGTGAGTTCCAGCTCCCAGCTTTAACCCCCGCCCCCAATCCTGTCCCAGGGAATTTAGGAAGTGAGTTAGGAAACGGGAGCTCAGTCTCTCTCTGTATTTGTCGCTCCCCCCACCTTCTCAAATAAATGTAAAAATACACACACACACACACACACACAGAAACACAAGATATGAGCTGTGAATTTCCTGAAGATTTCCTTGAAATCTGAATTTCCTGAGGATTTGCTTGAAAGCAATTTTTGCATTCAGGATAGGTTTCATAATTTCTGCAGATAATGTTAATAATTTTAAGAAAATAAAATCAACTAATTTTGATTTAGTTAAAATATAATTTTTAATAAATCTTTTAATGTACTGTGAATTTACTTATTTATAAAAACATAGAAGGCAGGATTTGGGGTGCTTTTGGCTATAAAGAAATATTAAATCTCTAAAAGCATAAATGCATCCACACAATGTGTACAAGTAATGAAACATCACAAATATGCAAAATATGCAAAAAATTTACATGCCTGTTAAATTTGTAATTAAAAATAAAGTTTTAAAAATTTAACCTTTGTTACAAATAACTTCAGAAGCATCAGAGAGGGTTCCATCAATTGAATACTACAATTATGTTCATCTTAATTTTGAATTTAAGAATTCTTTTTTTAGAGTTTTTAAAGCCTATTTAAAGAAAGTGTTGTAATCCCCAATGTACATTTCCACTGGACTTTCTAATCCTGCAAATTTGTAGAAGAAGCAATGGGCTAGAATTTCACTTTGTTTTCTTAATATATTCAGGAACTAGTAACATGGTGCTCATCTTTGTGACAGAATTTAAGCTTTTGAGCATTTTTCCAGAAAAATAGGATGAAGCATGGGGAGCTATAATTTGCTAATCAATCATCAGGGGGAAAAATGAAAAGAGAGAATAATAAAAGTTATAATCACTTTGGAAGAATTTTATCCAACTTGAAAGCTATTATGCTTCTATTTTTTTCTACCTTTAAGCCAAAAGAACGTAGTCACTGACCCCGTCACATCTCCCCCATGAAGTAAAACAGTGGTAAACGGTTATTTGCAAGTCTAAGGTATCATAGCCTTGTACTGTTTCCAGTGCACTGCTGGGTCATAACTTGGAAAAGAGAAATGCGAATTAAATCAGCCTTTCCTATTTGATCAATGGTTTACAGTTAACCCAAAGCCCTCTTACGCTACCAAGTATAAGGCACACAAAGCTCCGTGGGTAGACAGGGATTGCTTCTCCCTGTAGAAGGAGGCAGCTGAAGCTGGGACAGGAAAGGGAAGGAAACCGGTAGGAAGTGAGGGAGCCAGGAACAGGCTTCAGGTGTCATTTTGCAGCTCCCGACTGCTGGTAACTAAGTGCCCCACAGAGCCATGTTGAGTTGCGCAATGCTGCTGGGTGCCTGCCCTCACTCAGAGAGGATCCACTGCAAACTGCAAGAATCCCCAGGAGGTAAACTGAAAATCAGGCTTTCTTATTTGAATACTTTTAAAACAAAACATTTATTCATTTAGAGAGAGAGAGGTAGATTGATTCCATCTGCTGGCTAGGCCAGGCTGAATCCAGGAGCCTGGAGCTTCATCTGGGTCTCCTACATGGGTGCAAGGGCCCGAGGATGTGACCCATCTTCTACTGCTTCCCCAGGTACATTTGCCAGGAGCTGAATTGGAAGTGGAGTCACCGGGACTTGAACAAGCACCTATCAGGGATGCTGGCATCACAGGTGGTGGCTTAAGGCACTATGCCACAACGCCGACCCTTAAAATACTTTTATCTCTAAAGTTATTTTAGAAACTCAAATAGAACCTTAAAAAATCACAGGACATATGCCACTTTGCTTATTTAAGAAAGTGTGAAATGCTTCTCATATATTTCATTTTTAAATGCCATGTAATGGATACGATGCTCTATACATGGGATGTGAAGTGAATTGCAGATTAAATGTGTTTATAAATGTTCTTAGTGAGCAGTCTGCAGCTGCCTTATGTTTGAGTCATTTACATCCTTAAATTTTCTTCTTATGTACAATATGTTTAAACATTCAAACAGAGCAAAATTTCAGAGATCGCCACTGCATACCCTGCTGGGGCCCACCAGCAGTGACACAACAGCAGAATATAAAGAAGGCAGCTATACACTTTCTCAAAATTAGAATGGTGCCCCTTGCAAAGAGCACATTTTGGGAAGGTAATTTTCCATCATGAATATGTATTTTGATGCACAAATACTTGGAAAGCCCTCTCGCTCTCTCTTTATGACAACTGTCTTCACTTCTTTTAAATAAGACAAACTTTGGATGCATAATCTAGAATCCTTATGCATAAAGAGATGATCCTTTGTGCAGTATAATAGTGCGTAGACCATGAACAAACAATGGAGGTACCTGCCATCCTCACCTTCCTTTAAATCTTGTACAGAACTTTTGGGACCAAAATAAACAGTGACTTTCAGGGAAGGGAGTAGACCATGATAGACTTCTAATCTATTATTGTTCTGGGGATTTCCATACTGTTAGGGTAGAGTTGCTTCAAATGGAAGAAAACTAAAGCACATGGAGAATGAATGCAGTACATGTTTATGTCAAAATGAATTAATGATTTATTCTTTGACTCTTATGTCTTGTATAATTCTAGATTATTCAATTCTTTCACAATTTATAAGTTTACCATGTTGGCCACAAGGACCAATATAAGAGGATTTGGGGGGGGATTTAAAGAAGATTCTATTACTTGGGAACTCTGGTGAAATTAAGTGATACTCGGACTTTTGGTGTGAAACTACCTTTTAAGTCCCCTATTTGAAAAAAATGTTGGTGATATGTTATATATACATATATATAAATGATTATGTATGTCTAAATCATTCCACTATCTCCATAAATATGAAATGACTCATAAATGAATGGTATGTTATAACCTATAACATTTTCTCATGTGGCATTAAACATTAACACATTACATATTGAATGATTTTTATCTCACAAAGATATACGTTATTACTGAAGCATCTTGAGGAATTAACAAAAGATGTATGACCTGGTTTTCAGCTTATATTACATTGTCTGGATACCACTGCTACAATATTTTATGGTGCAACATATAATTCTAAAAGCTCATATTAATCAAGCCACAAGAAATGACAAAGTTTTACATACAGCAACTGTGACTTCTGGAGTCTTCCCAAGGAATTTTATGTCAAGAAGCTCAAGTATTCCTGAAGGAATGCGAGGAACTAATTTTCCGTGATCACTGATACTGATGCTCGCTGTACAGGATCGGCACAGAGCCTTATTTCTGAAATTAGAATAGCTATGGTCTGTGCTTGTGTCTGGCTGGTTTCCTAGCCTCACACTTACTCTTCCCCACAGCCTGGCATTCTTAATTAGTCATGTTCCTCAGACCGTTCTTTGGAGTGGCTCTGTAATAATGAGAGTTCTTTCCAAAGAAGCCAAGCCCCTTTAAGACCGCACAGGGGTTCACTTTCACAGTACGTGACCAGGATGGAGCACAGTGCATGAATATGTACACTTAGGTGTTTAATCCATAGCTTGCAACTCACCTCAAGTGGAAATCCTCATCTTCTTACAGAAACACAAGTGTCTCCGAGCCACTCTGTCTAGGCAGCTGACCTCACTCTCCTGTGTCTCAGAATGTCCTCTGTACATGAGCTTTTCCTCTTTTTTATTTATTTATTTTTTTGACAGGCAAAGTTAGATAGTGAGAGGGAGAGACAGAGAGAAAGGTCTTCCTTCTATTGTTTCACCCCCCAAATGGCTGCGACAATCCAAAGCCAGGAGCCAGGTGCTTCCTCCTGGTCTCCCATGCGGGTGCAGAGCCCAAGGACTTGGGCCATCCTCCACTGTCTTCCCGGGGCCACAGCAGAGAGCTGGACTGGAAGAGGAGCAGCCGGGACAGAACCAGCGCCCTGACTGGGACTAGAACCCGGGGTACTGGTGCCGCAGGTGGAGGATTAGCCTAGTGAGCCGCAGCACCGGCCTCCTTTCCTCTTCTTTTACAAACAGAAATTTCCTCCCTTTTAATGAATTTCTCTCAATATTCTACCATCTACACATTTTCACTCCTTTTGATGAACACCAGCCTTGCATTGCTGGTTTAGCGTTTTCCAATTTTGAACTCAATTTATTGTTTAATACTCAGCATCTAAAGTTGGTCCAAGTACTGTTAGGTGATAATTCTTGAAACATTTACCAACAACCTCCTTGCATTCAAATCTTTTAGCCACTTGAATTTTTTTAATGAGTTCATCTTGAAAGCTTAGATGCCATGGCCCATTATTCCTTAAAATTTCACCTTTTATGACTCTCCTTGCATTTTTCTCTACTCTAATAGCTGGGGTTTCATGCATGGTTTTCTGTTCGGAATGACTTTTCCTCTCCTGGTATAAAACCTGTTCTAAGTCTGAGAACCAAGCTGAATCTACAGAAATCCACCCCCTCCTTTCTTTCCTGCCTTCCTCTCCCTATCCTTTCCTATTCCCTTAAGTCATTACACAAAGAGATATGTATTACTAACATCTATTACAATATAATACACATATTTCTCCCATAAGTTTATGTGCACAACTGTTATTCTACCAGACAATAATGTCAATACTTAATATATAAGCACTCGCTAGTAATGAATAAAGAATGGTGAGTCAATTAGTGGTAGGTCTAGGCATGGCTGGTGATCTGGACACTTTAATCTCCTTCAATATAAACTTTAATATAAACTCCTTTAATATAAACAATCTGATAGTTGCATTCCTAGTATTCCTAACTTTTCATCTCCAACAAATAAATACAACTCAAATTCCTTTTGAGCTAAGGAGAGACAAAAATTAACACAAATAACTGCTTTTGCTTATTGAACTCTAAATTTTATAATAAATCAATGTTAACTTTGTTTTTCAGTTTACAAAAGGTTGAGTGGTGGTGATTAAGTTTCTGCTTGTGACACCTGCAGTCCATACAATAGTGCCTGATTCAGTCCTTGACTCTGGGTTTTCATCCAGCTTCTTGTTAATGTGCACCCTGGGAGGCAGCAGATGATGGTTCAAATATATAGGTCTCTGTCCCTCTCCTAGGAGACCCAGAGGGTTCTACCCCCCCACCCCCCAACCCCCCGTTTCAGCCTGACCTAACCCTGGGTGTTGAGGGTATTTGGAGAGTGAACGAATAGATGGAAAATCTCTGTCTCTCTCTTTAGGTCCCTACTTACAGTAAATGTGGGTGGAACCAAGGGGAGTAAAACAGAGAAGGTCGCTCTGAGGAGTCAATGATTAAGTCATCCCTGAAGGATAAGCTGTCTGCTGTGGAGAGATACACTGAAAGAACATTGCAGACACACAGCAGAAGTAATACAAATCCCAAGTCAAAACAGAGTGCTGAGTAGGTTTAAGAATAACAGTAGGAAGTGAGAGGACTCCTGGAGTAAGGCCCCCAAGTCAGGGGGATAGGATTTAGGGCCTATCAACTCACAGTGAAAATTTGCACATTTTCCTAACTGCCACAAGAGTAAAGATTTTAAGCTGAGTATTGACACGATCTTTTTGGCACTGTTTTACCAGTGTCATCGTAATTGATGCCTGGGAATTAGATGATAGAAGGAGCAAACCTAGAAGATGAGGGAAGTTACATAAGTAAGACACGTAAGAAAGTCATATTCACTTGGTTTAGGAGGATAGAGGTAGGAAAAGGACTTTCTGCGGTATAGCCTATGCCTTTTTATTTTTGAACAAGAGCACATCTTCCTATCAATAAGAGAAAGGAAAGAAAGGAGTGAAGTAGAAACAGTTGTTTCCAGACCTCATGACCACACAGAGGTGTTCTCTCAGTCTGAACAGGAGCCCAAGCAACCTGAGGAGTAACAAAGACCTCTAGGTTGTCCCATAAAAGCCCTCTCCCAGGGGCCGGTGTTGTGGCCACTGCCTGTGATGCCGGTATCCCATGAGAGCCTGTTCATGTCTTGACTGCTCCTCTTCTGATACAGCTCCCTGCTAATGTACCTTGGAAAATGGCAGAAGACGGGTTGAGTACATGTGCTCTGATACCCACATGGGTGACCTGGAGGGAGTTCCAGGCTCCTGGATTTGGCTTGACCCAACCCCAGCTGTTGTAGCCATTTGGGGAGTGTTTTAGTGAATGGAAGATTCTCCCTCTTTCTGTGATTGCCTTTCCAGTAAAAAAAAAAATTTTAAAAAGCCCTCTCTTATAGGGTCCCAGAGGACAAAGGCTTAGTGGTAAGGACCCCTTGAGTTCTGACCCCACCATTATTGCATTCTATAATCACATGTATATTTATCTGGATTGTATACAACTGTAAGCGAACACCCCAAACTCTATCATCAGTTCCTTGAGTATCAAATGGGAAGATTTTTATAGCACCAATGATTTTTTAATTATTCCTTGGAGCCCAGAATATTCTTCAGGAATGATGGGGTATTCAAAAGGCATAAATGTTGACGATGCAAACAGGTACCCTCCAACTCCCCAAAGAGCTCCAATTTTTCTGTTTTATATGTTAGACCCATAACATCTACTTGAATGAAGGTAAAAAATATGGAACTACTGCTAAATTATCTCTGAGGTCACCTTCAGCTATAAAATTATAGATCTACCATTGACTTTCCCCACTCCTAGTCACAGATATTATTCACAGGTGTTCTCATGTATGCCACTACCATATATAAATAAAGAGAATTTTCAATTTTGTATTTCTAATATAGCTTTGCCTCCTGAGCACAGATGATTCTTTCCAGCTGCATATGTTTCTTTGGAACTCTCAGAAATCTCCCATATTCAACATACCACAAAATTCTTGATTCCCCTTCACTTATTTTTCATTGCCCAAGACAGAAAACCAGAAAAGTCATTCTGTAGTTTTTATTTTCTTCATTTCCGTATATATCCCTCAGTCCTATATTTTATGTCTTAAATATCTGCCAAATCTATTCCATCCACTGTGGCCACTGCCTTCTCTACATGCACTAACATTTCTTTGGAGGATATTAAAGAGCTTCCTATATGGCTTCCTGCCTCTAATCTCCTACTTCTCCCCCATCCATTTGCCCAATCTCAGCCCCAAATTATCCTCCCCTATTGAGAGTTGATCCTCTCCTATGATGGCTTCCTCTTGTATCCAGGGTATTTCAGAGCTGGGTATAGGTGGCAACACCACCTCACATAGCAATCATTACGCGGGTGACATAATAAGAGGCAACCTTGCTTCTGTCTCCCACCATCTTTCAGACATGTTTTTCAGGAAGGCGCTATTTTGTTCATGAAAGAAAATGCTGGCAGGTCCATGAATTCTCTATTCTTTCTTAGGTGAAACAAAGTCCTATGATCACATCAGTCACAAGACAGCCTCAGCCCCGAACATTGGAAACGACCTCCATCTGAGGTAGACCCAGTTCACCGTGGGATCTTCTGCCTGCCACATGCCAGGCACATCCCAGCCTTACTGTCCTTGCAACCTGGAAGGTGGTGGAAACTGACAGCTTCTACTGGAGCGTGTTTCTGAGGGACTCAGAAGCCCCCACAGCCCCGTCACCTGATGAGACTCTGCATCCTGCAGTTCTCTCCAGGTTCACGGTGATGGAGGTGGCACCACCTTGCTCTTCACCCCCACATGAACTGGCCCATGGTTGACTCACTCATCAAAGCTCTACATGAGCTCTCCTTTCCACTCTTCACTCTCAGCCTGTTGGCAGTGTCAAGATGGGTAAGAAAGATTACTTGTGTTCAGAAATTTCCTCCAAATGTCTGCATGTGGTGATCTAGTACTTTAATTTGAAATTTTACTTTTTTTTGGAATTTTCAATATTACTGGCTGAACTTTCAATATTACCAGGCTTTACTGCTGAGCACAACACAATAAGGAGAAATCCAATCACCTTTGCACACTCGTGGCAGCTGAGGGTAAGAGGAGTTAAGTACATTTTCCTGTGTTGAAGAACTCAAGAATGACTAAGGCAGAGATTGGTTGCAGTCGCCGGTTCTGAGTCATGAACTTAAGCACAGACCTGTCCAGACCCCTGGACAATCCCCTTCTGTATACTTTGGCCTCTGTATACTTTGAGAGCTACTCGCCCCTTGTCAGCACCTTCCAACATCATTGAGCTTCTAGGCATTCTTTTTTTTTTTTTTTTTTTTTTTTTTTTTAAAGATAGAGTTAGTGAGAGAGAGAGAGAGAAAGGTCTTCCTTCCATTGGTTCACCACCCTAATGGCCGCTACAGTCGGCACTGCGCTGATCCGAAGCCAGGAGCCAGGTGCTTCCTCCATGGTCTCCCATGCGGGAGCAGGGGCCCAAGCACGTGGGCATCCTCCACTGTCTAGGCATTCTTTTTATCTACCAAGCTTTCTTTGCCTCCTGCCTGTTCACAGGCCATTTCCTCCCAGAAGAAGCCTCCCTTTTCTTCCCTTGTAGAGATTACCTACGGATGCTCAGTCAGACACAGCTGCTGTCTTGACCACACCAGAAGGCTTAAGTACTTCCATCAACATTCCGGTGCACACACTCTTTTTATGTATTTTCCAATAATCTGTTTATATTTCTGTGTCTCTTGATACAACTTGGAGCCTGGGTCACAGAGACTATATTGCATTCAACAAGCTTAGAGAAAATGTTGTTGAATCAGTAAATGATAGACTCTACCCAGACTATCACTGGGGAGATCAAATGCTTGCTAAAGATGAGGCTAAAACCTTGCAAACCATGTAGTCCCAGTGACTCATTTGATATTGGGAAACTATGAAGCCCGAAAGGATAAGTTACCGTTTAGAGACAGCCAGTATTAGATGTTAAAGTCGGAACTCTACCTTCCTCCACATCAGATTTGTGGATTCTCAACTTGTGCAACGCGTTCAGCACGGTCACGTGGCACAGTGCCAGCACGGAGCCTTCACCCCCGCCCTCGCTGAGATCTAGCAGATGTGGCCAGGCTGTGCCAGCACCACCTGGGAGTCATTCCTAAGTGGTAAGACTGTCTTATTTGTGTAAAGGTTGTGCCTGCAAGCCACAGCAGGTGCTTATTTTACAGCCTTTGAGGTCAGCACAAAGGCACTTTGCTAAATTCTTAGACGCAGTGAAGTTCAGATCTTTAACACTGCACCACAGTCACAATGTTCACTTACATTGTTCCCTCTGTTTTTTTTTGTTTTTTGTTTTTTTTTTTTTTTTTAATGAAGCATTTAAGTCATGGCTTTCTGTTCTTGTATAATTTCTAGAATCGGTTATTTATTTAATGATTTTGTATAAATAGCAAATGAATGAATGAACAAATACGTGTTACTATCAGTTGAGAATAATGATTTGAAAGTGAAAATTGATGAGAGACAGAGAAAGATTTCTTATCTTTATGTTCAGGAAGACAGGTGCTAGATTAAACAATCTGGTGCAAGGCTTTTAGAATAAAGATTCGTGAATGCTGCATTCATATCCAGAGTCATTTTTCTTTCCTTTCTTTCTTCTTAACCATTTCTCTGCAGTAACATTTTTTGACACAACTAGATCAACATTAATGTCAAATTTCACTTAGTTTTCACATTTTGCTCCTAATCCCATTGAAACATAATAAAAACACCGACGAATCTCTCTTTTTTAATGTTATTTCAGAAAAGTAAATAAAATGGTCAAAATATAAGGAAAAAATTCGACCTGGTGAGGCTAGAGGAGGGATTATTTCATCTAAACATTAAAAACAGGCCGAGCTGCGAAGCACAGCACATGTGTTTTCAAGGCAATGCCCATATTTTCTGGTCTGATGGCTCTGAGTAATAAACTTTCTCTCCTGTTCTAGTAAAGGGAACGTGTGCTTACGCTTACACATGGCTAAATGATGTCATATTACTTCCTGCTCTGGGAGGACCTCCTCTCTCGCTGCTGCTGCCCCGCTCGACTGTAACCCTGCATAATCTTTAAAGAATGTTTTCAGTCATGGCCTTCACCTACCAGTGATTTCATCCGGATACGGTTTCTGTGGGCTTTACCGGTTTCAGCAGGAGAAAAGAGCAGACCATCTGAACAAAATAAAATGTCACCATTAAATTGGTTTTTGTAGCTTAAGGTGCAGTGTAATGATATTTTTCCAGCAGCTGCTTTCAGTTGTATTTAAAGTTTAGAAAAAGCTTTGCATCTGATACTAAATAATAAAGTGCAGGTTGCGTTACTTCCCTCTGTTGTGTCCTAAAACATAAGGGAGATCTTTGTACCTTTACCTGGGAACTGATGATCATTAAAAGTTTTGTGTTAACCTAAATCATTGTCCACATGTGCTAAACAGGGTGTACATGAAAAGTGCCTTGGAGGGAAGTAAAAGCATTCCTTTAATAAAAATAACCATAACTCGGATTCTAAGATTTCTGACGTACAATGATTCTCTCTGCAAAATGGCTCAACTACTCATGTAAAATGAGATGTCTTGGGTGATCAATGTGTTATTAGTACTAAGAGGTAAGGAAGTTTTACATACAATCATAGTAATTAATTTAATTTTCCACTCACTGATAGTTTGTTCTACTCATAAAGAATATAAAATTCAGAAAGACACAAATTTCAAAGTACAAGGTGGTCAGCATCATGGCATAACAGGTAAAGTTGCTGCCTGCAATGCCAGCTTCCCATATGGGCACCAGCTCGAGTCCTGGGTGTTTCACTTCTCATCCAGTTTCCTGCTAATACACCTGGGGAAAGCAGGGGAAGATGGCCCAAGTGCTTGGGCTACACATGTGGGAGATCTGGATGGAGCTCCAGGCTCCTCGCTTCGGCCTGACCCAGGACCAGCTGTTGCAGCCATTTTCATTTGATCAAACGCCAATCTTAATCAAAAGTATGCTTTATTCTTGATGAGAATAAAGCTGTGTGATGGAGTCTTTCTGGAGACACCCACGATCCTAGGAAGAGTAGGAGAGCATGACCACTGGGCAACACATAAAAGCAACCCATCACTGGAGGCTGAGAAGACGGAGAACAAACTAGGCCTTGTTGGCTGAGTCCTACCTCTCCCTAACAGTGGGGTAGACATGGCAAATGGAAGAAGAGTTGATGCTAGAACCTTAAGGCTTATGTGGAGGTAATGGTAGACAGTTACTTACTTAGGGGACAAGGCGATATTCGATTCCTGAAATCCCAGAACTCTACTCCAATTATCTCTTAGTATTTTTAACATTCTTATTTAGCAATATGCCTTTGTACGAACTCTAGCAAGCACTGTAGAAATAAAACTAGGCTCAATCCAATCTCGACCCCCTCAGAATTTAATCTCCATATAGACTGCACTTGACATCTTTTTTATAATTGGATTTCACATATAAACTTATTTGGGTCAGAGGGAAAAATAGATTATGATTCTCTACTGGTTTGCAACCAGTAAGGATGGGCACACTTGATAGTAGACAGGGGGGAGAGAGAGAGACAGACAGGGAGAGTGGGAAACGGGCCTCATTTAATTAGCCTTCCAACAAGGAAGAAAAAAATGAAAACAAGAGATTACGGTATCTTAATTTTATATTGCAGCAAAATCTCCGAGGCTCATCAAAAGAAGCGGTTTGCTTAAGCCATACAGACACAGATAAGGAGATTCAACCATTTCCCCCTAACTTCTGTGATGTTTCTTTCCTGTCCTAGGTCATGAAGTATTAATGCCTCTGAGTGGCCTTGCAGGCCATGTGATAATAAAGGTGGTTGTGCCCCACCCTCCACGGGCTCACTTCAGCCATCAGGGTGGCTGCGTGACACAACAGCATTTTAACCGTGGACATTACATCTGCCTCCCCACACAGACACACAAGGCTTTAAAAGGTGCCAGGAAATCCCTAAACGACCATCTTCAGGTATCTTTTTTCAGGGGAAGATGTTGAATACAATTCTGGCAATGTTGTTAAACCTAATACACCTCATTCATTTTTTCCATGGCACAAATGGACAAATCTGTGCGGGAAGAATCCAAAGATCTCAAAATTTATAGTGATGCTAAAAAAGCATAGCTTGGAGTGGGCCAAAAATAGAAATTGTGTTAGCAACCTATCCCAATGGCTCTCTACCCTCAGGAGACAAGCGGGGAACGAACGCGTTATGAAATCTAGACCTGGAATTGCTTGAGTGCAACAAAACCCCCAGTTCCCCCAGTGGAGAAGAGACACTCTAAGCCATCCATATTTCTGTGCATGTTTTCCCCCCTGGTTTCTAGGGAAACATGCTTTTATACGTAAGGCTGACTTGGGAAATCTTTTTTTAGCTCCCTTGTTTCAAAAAAAATTTGCTGCTTATAATTGCAAAGAGCGCGTTAGGATTAGCAGACCTGCAAATCATCAGATTCTCAGATTTTGTCCCCTTAGTAGCTTAGGTTAATACTCAGGATCGTTATTAATTGCACTGCCCTGACACTGATCACTAAGTAAATTTAATTTAATAGAGGTTTAAGAGACTAACTCAATGAACAGAAGTAGATAGCTCTGGGGATTACTTAACCTCAAATTGAGTGCCCAGTCTCCAAATAAGATATTAATATATACATATATGGCCATAATAGAAAAGGTGGCATCTGTGAATCTATGTGCGCGATTGCACGTCCATGTGGGATACAGAGTGGGGAAGAGGAGGGTAGGAGATAAAACGTAGACATTAAATGACAACAAGATCTTAGCTAACCATATCAACTATTTGCCAAATAAGCTAAAATTCATTAGTGTTTTGTATTGTATTGGTGATGAAGTGTTGATGTTTGCTATAATTTGCAATCTCTATTGAGCCTGTCTTTTTCTGGTCACACTTGCCAGCTTTTACAATCAAAGATGCCTCTCCATTTATATGAGACAAATGCTCAGTTTGCCAAATTTCCACATTATTTTTAAATGTTTTAGAGCTAAATAAAAATCTTCTGTTAAAAATAACTTACCAGGCCAGCACTGTGGCACAGCAGGTTAAGCCACCACTTGTGACGCCAGCATCAGATATCAGCACACCAGTCCCAGTCCTGGTGCTCCCCTTCTGATCCAGCGTCCCACTATGCTTCTGGGGAGGCAGTGGACGATGGACCAAGGGCCTGGACTCCTGCCACCCATGTAGGAGTCAGGATGGAGTTCCTGGGTCCTGGCAACCACAACCTGGCTGTTGTGGTCATTTGGGGAGTGAACTAGAGTAAGGGCATGTGTGTGTGAGTGTGAGTGTGAGTGTGTGTGTATGTCTGTCTCCCCCTCTCTCTACGTACGTCTCTTCTACTTTCTCTGTCATTCTGCCTTCCAAATACATAAAACATTTTTTTTAAAAAGTCATGCAAAAGACAAACTCAATCAGAAATTAGATTCTGCTCTTAAACTTTTGCCACGACAACGTCACCTTGTTAGTTCAGAGGAATACAAGTCTGGTGAACCACCACTGCAAACAAATTCCTCCCAGGGTGTTACAGTGGGGAAGGTAAGCCTCAAAGGTAATGAAATGTTGACATTCATGAAGCCAAGTAATACTACTTTCCCGAAGTGGCAGAAGCTATGACTGCCTAACAACCTAACAACCGTGGGAGCACTGCTATCAGTTTAGTGATAGTGATGGTGTTACTGGCAATAAAAACGGGTATTGTCTATTTGTTTACAAAGCTGAACTTTGGAATTACACAGATCAGGGTCTAAATTACAGCTCTGCCACCAACTATAGATATGAGCCTGTGCAAGTTCCTTAAACTTTATTAGGCTGACAGTTCTCCTTTCTTCTTAGAGATACTATTAAGGTCTAAAAAATAAAAATCACAGATACAAAAGTGTATATCAATCAAGGTATATATTAATGCATGTGTGTGCATAAATCAAATCCTGATACTTCTTAAAATTGTTTCTTACCTCTGAGGATTTTCCATGAAACTTTGCATTTAACCTCTTTATTATTTTCTATAGTTACAAGTTAAAATGGATGAAAATATGCAGAGGGACGAAAGATCTGGGAAATATTAAATGTTATCTGTGGATAAATCTTATGTATTCCATGTTGTAAGTCCAATTTAATTAATATTTTTGAATTTCTATGAGAATGCTCAGATAGAAATATCACTTAGACTATGAAAAAAAATAAAGAAGAAAATGCCAAATAACAACTTGGAACTCCATAGTATTGAGCATTCGTCCTTCAAGTAAAATTTCAAGTAAACAATAAAAACACCAGCAGAAGGAATGCCACCCTGGGGTGGAAATGCGGTTTGTTCTAATTGCGTGGAAAGAAAGTCCAGAGGCCTAGAGGCACGTGGCTGGGGCTCCTGTCAGGGGTCTGGACGGCCCCAAGCCAGCAGGGCTGCGCGTTCCTCCCCAGTAGCAAGCCCTCTCGGCCTCATCTGCTTCCTAGGAAGCGGGAGAATCCTGACTCTTTTGGAACAAAAAGACAGTTTCTGATTTCTTGGACTAGAACATTGCAGAATGACAGCACTGGAGAGAAGCAGACAGCGGACCCTGAGCGTTCCTTCCAGAGGAAACAGTCTCCAAGTGGGAGGAACAATGAAAGCACGCGGATTCTGTGCCCACCAAAACCAGCAACACCTGGGACACAGGACCTGCCCGGGAGGTGAAGATGTGCGCAGAGAAAAGCGACTCCAGAGCGTGTGCCCCTACGGTGGCTGCTTGTGTCCCGGCGCAAGGACCACAGAGGGCACAGAGGGTCCAAGGGTGAAATACCGCCTCCTCCTGGGGCTGGGCATGGATCTGGGCACAGCAAGGCCAAGGACGCTCTATTGTCTTTTTGCAGAGAAGTGTTTGAAATCATTTTGAGATCTGACAGCTGCTCCTCCTTGGAGCAGCTCTCACAGGTAACATTTTGCCCTCTAAGTAGGGGTAAAAAGAGCTGGTGGATCCAGAACCCAAAGCAGGTGGGTGAGCTCAGCGACTGCTCTCGGTGTGTTTCTCAGACGCTGTGAGGCCACCGGGAAAGGCTAATGCATAGCCAGTGTTCTGAGATCCCTGCAGACGGCAAATGCGGTGTGGATCCCGCCACCCAGGGTTCCACCCCTGGGAAAAGAGAAGCCCTGTCCAAGTGAAAACAGAGAGCAAATCAGAGGGCCTGGGAGACGGAGAAGGACATCAGGGGATCAGCGAGCTGGGGGCCGGTGGGGAGAGGACATGTCAGAGGTTTGACACGGTGGAGAGCAGCTGTGAGAGCAAGCGCAATCCTTCAAGGAACTGGCAGAGCGGAGATACAGAGGAGAAAAACACTGGTGCAGCGCCTGTGACATCATTTTTCTTCCTGAAGGCCTCAGATGGGCTGGTGGCGCCAGGGTTCCTGCTCCCTCCCCTGCAGGAGCTGGGTCCCAGGAGCACCAGGGCTGGGAGTGGGCGGGGGAGCAGCCCCTTTCACGCTCCCTGGAGAAAGTGGGGCCTTTTTTTTTCCTCTGTGCACATGCAACCTGAAATCTCCCTGTAATAATGCATTGTCAGAGAGGGGATCTACACAGTTGGTTTGTGTTTCATGTCTACTTGTGTGTGTGCCTTTGTGAGGGTGTGAGGGTGTGTGTGACTGTGACAAGTGGTTCTGCTGTTTCCTGTCATTGGTTTTGCTGGGGTGGTGATTTGCTGGCTTGCAGTTTTAACATTAAAAACTCACATGAAACGGACAGCATTTCCCTTTAATGCTGGAGGCAATCTCAAGTAGGAACAGCAGTCACACGGCTGCTGGCACAGACTGTGGGGTTGGGGTTGACACTCTAACCAACCTGTTTTATAGGTAAAAATAAGATCAAAATGACTTCCAAGTCTTTAAGGAAGAGAATGAACAGAACGGGTAACCTGGGCATTTAGTCAAAAAGTAGCAGGCATCATTTTTTTCTTAAATTTTCCCTGATGGTTTGTAAGAAATGATTGCCGAGAAGATTCTGTGTCGACTGTGGATGACGTGCGCTGGAACACGGGGGCTGTCCCTGCTCTGTTTTCCCTAAGACACGCAGGTGGGACTGGCCACACCTTTCCCCGCTTGCTTCTAGAAGACCCTCCACCCTGCAGCGTTCAGTTCACAGCTGCTTTTTTTTCTGGTAGGGCTTCATCTATAGATTTCACATGACTACAGATTGAAATACATTTTGATGAAACATGCAAATAAAGTCAGATTTCTTGGAAAGACACAATGCTCATGGGAGCAGTTTTCAATTTCCACAAACGTTTTATGTCCTTAGAACCTAGGGCTAGGGTACAAAGACTTACCATATAAATATTTTTAGTTTGCCTATAGCCCAAACATAGAGACATCAGTCATGTTAATTACTCAACAAATAACATGATTGACTAATACATGCCAGGCATTCAGGTACCTGAATGAAAAGATTAAAATATACCAAAAATTCTATCTTTTATCCATACCAGGTATACTGTTTTGCTATTGAAGCATTTCATGAATAAAACAGAATCTTGTGTTCCTTTATGTGTAGTAAATCAGATTGGTAAAAATATCGAAATGTGACAGTAAAAGTGGAGAGAACACAGCCCTGGAAAAGGCCATATAATGTGTGTAGTCTGGGCTCCTTAAGTTACAGCTGAGAACCTAATGCAACACACTGACTCCCGTGGCATCAATAAGATCTCCTTGGCTCGTAGCTATGCTATTATGAATATTTCTTGTTCATTACAAGAAATTATTATTCCTAATTATTCCTAAATTCTGAAGGAACGATTAAGATAACATTTTGATCAGCTTTCCATTGTCTCATCTCTGACAACACTAATACTTGTACTGTTTAAAAGAAGTAGCTGTGGCTTTGTAAGTAAAGTCTTCTAGAGTACCTGCTGCTGTTTGTAAAAGAATCCAAAACTACATCCTTAGTGTACATCTCTGTCTCAACAACAGAAATCATCTGCAATATTTCTGAAATAACTTAGTTCTTTTTAAATGTTTTGAGGTAAACGAATTTCATGTATCTGCATAGTGACACAGTTCTTCAAGCACCGTCACTCAGATAAACAATTGCATGTGCTCGCTTCAGCAGCACAGATACAAAATTGGAACAAAACAGAGAAGATCAGCATGGCCCTGTGCAAGGAGGACATGCAAATTCATGAAGCATTCCATATTAAAAAATGCATGGATTGGAGAAGATATCTGACAAGGATGGACAGAAATTTACTTCCACTTCTTTGCTTAGATTCTGAGCTAAATTTGCATGTATTTTTTCATCAGCTTGAGTGAGAAGAACATGAATGGTCTAGTGATTTACGTTCTATGGAGAGGAATCTACTAAATAGAAAGTGCAACAGTGAATTACTGTGGTCTCAGCCTCTGTGTACTTCCGAGACTGTCCTCAGTGCATGGATGCCTGACGAGTGAAGGTGCTTGCTGAGTGGGATGAACGTATGAGCAGGGTCTGTCTGAAAGTCACTGATGTACTGCATCGTTTTGGCTTTCTGGTGCTTATTCTACAGACCTTTCTTTTGCCAAGTCACTCTCTTAGTCCCCTTCCTTCTCAGTTGGGTAACGAAATTTTTTTTTTTTTTTTAATTTTCCAAGAGGAGTTTTATTGATGGCTTTGGTCCATTCCCTTCCAAAAGACCAAATGAACTGAACAGTGGTAACCTTTAGATTTTATTGTCTTCATAGCAAAACAGAAGACGAAGATTAGAACTGGATCACTTGCCCCTTTCTCTTCTTATCTCCTCCCAATTCAAAGTGTTTACATCTCTTAATAGCCAACATTCTCTTGGATCTGCAGTTGGGCTCCACACACTCAAGCCTCAGCACAATCTTCTTTGTAGTTTTAGCCTTTTTCCGGAAAATCGGCTTAGTCTGTCCCCCATAGCCACTCTGCTTCCTATCATAACGCCGCTTTCCCTGGGCATACAGAGAGTCTTTGCCCTTCTTATACTGTGTCACCTTGTGGGGCTGGTGCTTGCCACATTTCTTACAGAAGGTCCGGTGGGTTTTCGGAACGTTCACCATGTTGCCAGAACGCTATCGGCTCGGAAAGAAAGCTGGGTAACGAAATTTTAAGCAGCCTGGCATTGAGTGAGTCTTCCTACTGTACCGGTAATGATGTTACACTTGTTTTCCCGGTGAGATTTCACGTTTGTTAACGTATAGCTTGAACCTCAGTGGCAACAGAGACCCTCCCCCGCCCTCAGGTGCTCCCACTTTCTGTGTCAGCTCCCTCTGGAACGTGGAGCAAAACGGAGCACTGGGCAAATCTGAACATAATCAGTCTGCTACTGTCAACTTGCTTCTCTGATAGCAAGGTGCTGTTTCTCCTGCCCCCACCCCCTTCGCTGGTGCTGTTTCTCCTGCCCCCACCCCCTTCGCTACTCTACTCTACGTGGCCCTAAGATGCACATGCTCCCAAACAGCGGGAACCACAGGAGTCACTGCGTTCACTTTTTGCAACTTCGAAATGTTATTCTCCAACATCCACAGGTAGTGGATGTAGATCTTGATATCAAACAAATACACAATAAATTGGAATATAGTAACACTTGAGATTCGTTCTTTGCCATCACATGCAATTATTATTTTATATAGTTTTTTATATGAAACCTGCAAGAGAAAATATAGAATTTATGGGCCGGCGCTGCGGCTCTCTAGGCTAATACTCCGCCTTGCGGCGCCGGCACACCGGGTTCTAGTCCCGGTCGGGGCGCCAGATTCTGTCCCGGTTGCCCCTCTTCCAGGCCAGCTCTCTGCTGTGGCCAGGGAGTGCAGTGGAGGATGGCCCAAGTGCTTGGGCCCTGCACCCCATGGGAGACCAGGAGAAGCACCTGGCTCCTGGCTTCGGATCAGCGCGGTGCGCTGGCCACAGCACACCAGCTGCGGCGGCCATTGGAGGGTGAACCAATGGCAAAAGAAGACCTTTCTCTCTGTTTCTCTCTCTCTCACTGTCCACTCTGCCTATAAAAAATATATATACAGAATTTATGGACTACGAGGGGTTGTGAAAATGTGAGCTATTGTTTCAACAAGATTGGTTATATCTATGAACATGAATACAACAGCAAATCTAAAGTGATATTTTAAAGAAATTTTGTTTCTCTTTTTTTACTGTTACAATCAGACATTAGTGAGAAAAGATTTTAAGCAGTCTCTTCTTAATATACTGACTTGTTACCACACGTCTGGAATGAATATATGATTTTAGCAATGACTATAGCAAAAGCTAATTTAATTTTCACAATTCTGGGAGCTTGAGTCGAATCTATTACCCTTGTGATTGTCAATTCTACATAAAATTGCAGTTTTAAAAAGCATTGTCCAGTCTTTCTCCTATCAAATTATCCTAGCATGGTCCTCAAAATACCTTTCCAATCTATTTGTTTTCTTTGGAAACCTGGACAATTAATTAGGATGTAGAAAAATAAATAGTCAAATGTTCTTTTTCAAAATTCGTTTTTATAGCCACTTCTAGAACAATAAAAACATTCTACTAAGCTGTGTTTTCAGGCTAAAAATTGCATGGAATGGTGTCTGTTTTGGGGGATTGTAAGGGGAGAAACCTGGGGTGCTTTAAGGTTAATGGGCAGTGATCAAGGTTAATGGCTGAGTGCTAAGGTTAAGTGCTGTATTTACATAGCTGCCAATTCTCTTGAAAAAAAAAAAAAAAAAGGTCTTCATGTCTATCAATCAGTTCCAGCTAAAAGCCAATTAAACAGCAACTGGGGGTAGAGACTGAAGGTAAAGACCCTTCAACCTGCATGTGTAGGCTTTAATAGTCAACTTATATTCAAGAAGTGTTTACTGAACACCTATTAGCTCAACATGGTCTTGCACTTAAAGAATTAGACGCCCTTGTCCCTATGGTCAAGATGCTTAGAATCCCACAGGGAATGCTACAAATATGCCTTAGGGTGGGCAGCTTTTAAAGAAATGACACAGATAAAACATTGTGGCCTAGAGGGTAAAACCACTGCCTACAGCACCAGCATTCCGTATGTGTGCCAGATCTGTGCCAGCTGCTCCACTTCCGATTCAGCTCCCTGCTAATGGCCTGCAAAAAGCACTGGAAGATGGCCCCACTGTTAGGGTCTCTGCCACCCATGTAGGAGACCTGGATGAAGTCCTGGCTTTGGCCTGGCCCAGCCCTGGCCCTTTGTGGCCATCTGGGGAGTGAACCAGCGGATGGAAGATCTCTCTCCCTTTCTGTAATCCTTAATTTCAAATAGATAAATGAGTAAGTCTTTAAAAACAAGGTTGGGGGGGGATACTTTGAACTCAGAATTTCTTAGAATGTGAAGGATATTTAAAAAAAAAAAACTGAGGCCGGCCAGTAGGGCTGGGAGTCTGTGGGCCTCTCAGACACAGGTGGAACGTCCCTCACAAGCAGACTTCCAGCTGTGGCTGGAAAGCCCATCTCCAGACCAACTGGTATCTCCCCCACTAATAGCTTCATGTGTGACCTTGCAGCTTTAAATCCCACCTTCAGGGTGGGTGGAATCTTTCACCCACAGCTGGCAGGGGAAGGGGCTGGGCCCCTGGGGAGAGTCTGACTGACTCTAGGAGACCCTGGCTATCTTGCGTGACCTTGTAGTTTTAAACCATGCCTTCAAGTTAGTTGTACTCTTCTTCCCAAAGCTAGCAGAGGAGGGGGCTAAGCCCCTAAGGAGACAGTCTCCAGGAGACTCCCGCTATCACCATGAGCCCCAAGCCAATCAACATACATATGTGAAACCGCCTGTGCAGTGAGCACCCCCAATAGGATAACCGAATGAACAGATAGAAACACCTTAAGAAAACCCGGGATAGTTCCTCAAAGCCAGTGTCCCACTCGAGCACTCTGAACCCAAAGTTTTCTCTGTCACTTGCCAATCAAATACTTTCTACTTCTTAGCAAATTGTTTCCTGGCTTTTTTTTTTTTTTTTTTTTTTTTTTTTTTTTTTTTTGACAGGTAGAGTTAGACAATGAGAGAAATCGACAGAGAGAAAGGTCTTCCTTTTTCCATTGGTTCACCCCACAAATGGCTGCTATGGCCGGCGTGCTGCACCAATCTGAAGCCAGGAGCCAGGTGCTTCTCCTGGTCTCCCATGGGGTGCAGGGCCCAAGCACTTGGGCCATCCTCCCCTGCCTTCCCGGGGCCACAGCAGAGAGCTGGCCTGGAAGAGGAGCAACTGGGACAGAACCCGGCCCCCCAACTGGGACTAGAACCCGGGGTTTGGGCACTGCAGGCAGAAGATTAGCCTAGTGAGCCATGGCATGGGCCATTTCCTGGCTTTTTATTTCTATACTAAGCTGAGGAAAAGAACCCATGAGACTTGCTCCAGCCCTCCCCTCCTTGATCAGTAACACAAATCTTAAAATAAATGGTCTTTCCAAGGGCTCTCTTTTATTGTTTGAAGGGAGTAGGGAGGGAGTGGAAGGTGAGTATTGTGGCACAGTTGTTAAGGAATGCCCACATCCCAGATTCTTAGACTCAAGTTCTGGCTCCACTTTTGATGCAGCTTCCTACTAATGCACACCCTGAGAGGCAGCCCATGATGGTTCACATGTCTCTGCTACGCTCCTGGATACCCAGTGAGTCCTGGGCTCATGACTTCTGCCCGCCCCAGCCCTGGCTGTTGTGGCATTTGGGGAGGGAACCAGTAGATAGGAGTTTTCACCCCACCATTTCTCCCCCATCTCCCTCTGTCACTCTCTCTCTGTTGCTCTGCTTTTCAAATTTTTTTTTAAAGTATATCATTCCAAACAATGGGATCATACATCAAATACATCATGTGCCCCAAATACAACTTCACATTAAACCTACACCAGCAATTTACAGATAGCATGGATCAACACAACGTCATAGTTGGAAATAAGCTAACTTTCTTTTTTCCACACACAAAATCTGAAGATGGATTTAAAGCAATAGCCTTCCACCACCACCACCACCCACAACCAACACAACAGGAAGTTAGCACGTTAACTTTGGCTTCAAGTACATTCGGTTAAACTAGGGAAACCAGGAAAGATTAGGAGCTGAAGTATCCGGCCCTTATCGAAGGCAAACTGCATCACTAAGCCCCAAGTGACAATGTGATTAATTGTACAAATGAAGTCTACTAAAGCAAGATTAGTGTTCATCTCTAGAAACCACTGGGGATTGTCCATCCATGGAGCAGCCTTGCTTTGACTAAGTTAGCCATGTTCAGCCAAGGATTTCTGCTTCTCACTGAATTTCCAATTAATTTCAGAAGGAAGTTACACTAAGAAAGCAGAATGTGGAGGTAAGGATCAGTGCAGGAACAGCTGGAGTGGAAAAGGTGAAAAATTGACAGGTAACACATAATCCTTAAAATTCCACTCAAAAACTGCTCTTAAAGAATTTTTAATGCTGTGGGTTTCTCCCAATGGTTAGTTTCAGTATGCTTAGGGCATGAGCATAAAGGAGGCCAAGATGAATGGGCACCAAAACTTGATGGTGGATTTTAATGGATCCCTGCCTCCTGGCAGCCAGAATGCTGACCCTGGGGCAGCCCTCCGGGTCAGGGCTGGCTGAAGGCACAAGATCATAGCTCTGAAGTGAGAATGAAGAGCTGTCAGTCCTTGGCCTGAGACTGATCTCTTTGAAGTTTTCTGAATCTGAATGGAGACCTTTTTTTGAATCAGAGGTGTACTCTTTTAAAATGTAAGGACCCTAAAGAGTTGGAATTGCAGTAATGAAAAACTGTGGAGTCAACCCGCACTTTGCAAAGTTCTGTGTCTGTACTTCCCTGATTGCCCCTGTAGGACACGGTGGCGATTATCACCCCAACAGAGTGAACGTGTTGACTTAGACATTACTGGGAATGATGGCAGCAGTGCAAGAATAAAGGCTGACTGTGAGCACAGAACACACGGCTGTTGACAGAAGCTCCACACTGGGAAAATCCGAAGTCAACAGGAAGATGAGGGTCATCAGAGAGACTCGGTTATTAAGAGAAATAAAGAGAAATGGCCCCTGAATGGGGCAGGCTATGAAGACTGATGAAGAGTATAAAAGATCAAGTTCATTGCCCCAAGACTGCGGCAGCTCAATCCGTGCCTTTGTATTGCCTATCTCTGAATGCTTCTTTTTTTAAACTTTTATTTAATAAATATAAATTTCCAAAGTACAACTTTTGGATTATAGCGGCTTTTCTCCCCCATAACCTCCCTCCCACCCGCAACCACCCCATCTCCCACTCCCTTTCCCATCCCATTCTTCATCATGATTCATTTTCAATTGTCTTTATACACAGAAGATCAACTTAGTATATACTGAGCAAAGATTTCCACAGACTGCACCCACACAGACACACAAAGTATAAAGTACTGTTTGAGTAATAGTTTTACCGTTAATTCACATAATACAACACATTAAGGACAGAGATCCTACATGGGGAGTAAGTGCAGTGACTCCCGTTGTTGATTTAACAGTTGACACTCTTATTTATGACATCAGTAATCACTCGAGGCTCTTGTCATGAGAGATTCACCCTAACACCAAGAGAGACCAGTGAAACGATACTAGGGCAATCTAGATGTTCAGGGACCCACTGGTCTTTCAAACACTTCCTACCCCCAGTTTCTTGGCCTGAGTCTTAGTTATTAATGGCTTGTGCTGCACAGGTTAGAGTCAGTCCTATTTAAAAATAAATATCATTTCAAAGTTCTTTTTGGGTAACTTTGAGATATCCTTCTGAAGGAAATAAATCTAAAAATGTTGTAAGTATATTATTCATCTAAATTGAGCCAGTCATAGCTGATGCTGAAATACAATATCTATTAAGAAATGCAGTGTACAACAAAAAAAGTTCTAGCAAAAACTTCATATATCTCTGACAATTTTTCAGATTTATAGCTCTGATTTCAAAAGAAAAAGGAAATAATTGAAGTATATTTTTTTCTATTTTGTTAAGTACCAGCAATGCTTAATATCTTCTCATGTGTTTTTTCTTATTACCTATAATTCAAGATAAATTAAGTTCTTTCCTCTAATTACACTGCACTGTCTCCATTATATTATGGTGACTATAGTTTGACAGAATAAAAAATTACCTTTAATAGAAAAAAGGCAAATTATTGCCTACTCAAAGTTCAAGAAATGTATCTTAATTTCTTAATTCGTGATAAGCATTTAACAGAAGCCAGCAAAATTAACGGTAAGAATCAATTCACTCATTTTTCAATATTCAAGTAACTTGAGGATATTTAATTATCCTCAAGAATAGTTTATTAATTCAGTCTTTAAGCTACTAAAATGCATTATAGAAAATAAGATTTGTTTAAAAAATTAGTCCACATTTTTATGAGTAATATACTGCCTAAAGTTTATTTTAAATTAGGTTTTGTGTCCTGTAGTTGATTAATGTTACCTTTCTATCATAAATAAAATTATATTTTTAAAATTAGACATAAAGAAATGATATAAATCATCTGTTCAAAACTTCTCATCTACAGGTAAAAACACTGAGGCAGGGTTATTCACCCTACAGTGCTGTGGTGTGGAGGTGCTGCTGGTGCCATTCGTCCAACTCTCTCTATTAGCTGACCTTCCTGCAGGAAGAGTCTCTGACATTTCCACTAATTCTTCTTTCATTATAAAGCAATGTGCATATATAAAGGAACAGACATTTTGCAATTATTAAACAACTAATAATCTAGCCCTAAACAGTAAATTGGTAGACTCAGTAGGATTGATATTTAGCCTCAAATTCATTTACTTAAATTTCATTATTTCAAATCCTTAGTAGTGTCTTTAAAATCTAAGAATTATCATTTGCAACAGCAACAGTGAATGTACCCTAGATTCTCTGAGCCTGCTCAGCCCATAGGTCTTTCTGGAAAAAAAAAAAAATCAATCGAATTAACTCTTTACCCCTGAAGACTGCAGCTTCAGGAACTCACAAGGTATCATCTGCCCATCACACTGGCTCCTCCAGAAAAGCCCAGGTCCTGCCACCTCTGCAATCCTCCCCTCAGGCAAGCTTACTGATGTGGCCATACATGACATCATCACTGAGGGCAACTCCTCTACCGTGTGTGGACCCTGTCTTCTTCCATGTCAAAGGGGTGCTCCAGAACTACCTTCCCAAGTCTTGGAAGCAAATTTATCCTCACTTTATGTGAAGCTGCAGTTTATTCTCAGAAATTACATACTAGAGCCTGAGTTTTAGCCTTCAGAATGTAGTCTCTTTGTGAATCCAGCCTCAATAAAAGAAACAAAATCCCCTTGCAATTCTAAAAAACTATATATTTGAAAAGCAAACAAAGAGACAGACAGAGCAAGCTTCCATCCACTGGTTCCCTCCCCAGATACCTGCAACAATCGGGACTGAGGCCAGGTTGAAGTCAGGAGCCAGGACTCAATCCAGGTCTCCCACCTGAGAGGTAGGAACCCAACTACTTGAGCCTTACTGCTGCCTCTCTGGGTCTGCATTAGCAAGCAGCTGGAATCAGGAGCCAGAGCTGGGACTGGGACTTGTGAATGATGGTGGGAATGCAGGCATCCTACCCACCAGGCCTCTCCCTGCTGCTGGGAATTTTCATTAACAAAGCTAGACCTTTTTCAGCCCTTTAGAATAATCTACGGTGTTTGTAGTTTGTAGAGTTTACAGAGGGACAGCACTGTTTAAAATGTCCTGGATGCAACAGCACAACTATAAACAATGGCACGTCTGCAGGGAAGCTAGCACTGTAAATAAACCCAGTCTGCCCTTCTAGACAGAATGGAGACAGGCCAGTTATTTCTTAAATTAATCTCCTCAAACTGCACGTTAACCACGGAGGGGAAGAGGCTGACAAGACATTCCCCACTTCTTCATGATAATTTAACCTTTCATTAGCCGCCTGTCTTATTCCCCTTAAAATTTGCTGTACCTTATATCAACTACATCGTAGGACAATTCACCTAGGTGAAAATGACCCTTGACTGTTACAATGACTGCCACACTGATAGCAATTCTAAGGTTGGGTCTCCCTGCCTGCCTGTGGTGACTGTTTTCCCTGGCCTGCCTCCTCACAGCCATCCCAGAAGCTGTGTCTCTGTCATTACAAAAGGTGTCAGTTTCTATGGGGAAGGTGTTTCCTGCACCTGTTGTATTTTGCTGCTCCCTGCCTGCACCTGAGCTCTCAGACCGCTGTGGGCTCTCCCTGGATGCTGTCCTGCTGGCCATCTGCGGTTCTGTCTTGTCCCATCTCCTCCTGAGAAGGCTGCATCGGTGACCAGCAGTAGTTTTGTGGTCCTGGTTGTTAAGGAGACTCCACAAAGAATCTGTGGCAATATATCCTATGAACCATAACAGAAGACAATCTGTGCTTTGCAGTAATCCAAATAGAAAATTCACCATTTCCAAAACAGTTGGGAAATAGTGTTAATCATTTTATTTTCTACAATTCTTGTGATTTTCCTAGAAGACTCCTGTGTAATGCTGTTGGAGGTTGCCATCACTGTCATACATTAAATTACATAACAGTATAGTGTTCCTATGGCAGCAGAGCATAGCCAACAGTGAACAGAAATATTCAAATCCCTAAAAGGCCTAAATTAACAGAGAAAAAAGGTTCCAAATGCATAGATTTTTTTCCCTGTTGGTGAAAATAAAAGCTTGTGATGTGAGTTTTAGCCTATGGGTTAAGATGTTGGTTAAAATGCCAGCATCCTCCATGGGATTACCTGGGTTCAATCTCAAATTCTGGCTTTTGACTCCAGCTTCCTGCTAATGCAAACCCTGACAGGTAGCAGTGATGGCTCAGGTAACTGGGTCCCTGCCACCTGCATGAGAGACCCCAATTAACTAAGTTCCTGTCTTACCACTTCAGCCCCAACAGGAGAGACCCAGTGGATGAGAGCTCTGTATGTGCCCTCTCTCCCTTCCATCCCCTCCCCTCTGTCTCCCAAATAACATTTAAAATCATAAATAAAAATGTAAATAATTTCATATTTAACAAAGTTATTATCATGGTATATATCATAGAAATTTTCCCAAATACTTTTATTCATTCATGTACTTTTTCACTTATTCGCTTTCACATGCACGGTTTGCATAATACTGAAATTAATGAATATGCCTTAAAATATGATGCAAAAATAAAATAAATAAATATTTATATAAACATATATCCCTTCCTACCGATGAAACTGTTTTTAGCATCTACATTCTCATAAAAGTGCCAAAGAATGGGGCCGGCACTGTGGTGCAGTGGGTTAATGCCCTGGCCTGAAGCACCGGCATCCCATATGGGTTCCTATTTGAGACCCAGCTGCTCCTCTTTCAGTCCAGCTTTCTGCTTTGGCCTGGGGAAACAGTAGAAAATGACCCAAGTCCTTGGGCCCCTGAACCCATCTGGGAAACCCAGAAGAAGCTCCTGGCTTTGGATTGGCACAGTTCCAGCCATTGCGGCCAGTTGGGGAGTGAACCAGTGGATGGAAGACCTCTCTCTCTCTGCCTCTCCTTCTCTCTGTGTAACTCTTTCAAATAAATCTTTAAAAAATCAAGTGCCAAAGGAGAATTACTTCCCAAAGAATTGGCATCATCTGACATTGTCCAGAACCAAAACCCAGTGGCAATCCTAGTGCCTTTGAGTGAGGCATAACTCTTCTATACAAAATGTATAGCTGCTTATCTTTGAGTGTTAATATTCTGAAATCACTCAGGTCTCTAAACTGGAGTGCATGGGACTGGATATATAAGTTAATAATCATTTCTATTGTAACCTGCATTGCCTGTGAGCATACTGCATTCAATATTAGGTTACTCACTCGAAAAGAGTTTGCAAGTTTAATGGGGTTCATAAGGTCAAGAAAAATAATATCTAGGGCTCATCTGCAAAATGCAAATGACCACTATGAAAATTAACTCAGATAATGCAAACCATGGAGCACAGAGCAATTACCGAATTAGTGTTTCTTCTCTATATTCATTCACATTTGTTTATTCTTTTATCATAAAGGAAATTAAAATATATTTATATAAGCTCATATTAATAACATTTTCATGTTCAATAAATTATTTGGTCACAGTATTAGTTGTGATAAGACACACTTTTATCATAATTTAAGAACAAAGAAATGAAAGTTTTCCTGTACTATTTACTTAATGCAATAACTGGGAGCCAAGTAGAATAAAAAGCAATGCTTTGTGGGGATTTGAAGGCATTCCTGCAGGTAGTAACAGTTCTCTTCATCATGCATCGGAACAAAGCTGGCTGTGATTGGCTTGGTAATCCAAGCCCAAGACAAAGGTTCTATTATGTCGACTTCAAAATATAAGGATTTGGGGCTTCCACTGCAGATGTTGTTTCTTGTGTTTTTAAAACAAGATTTGTTTATTTATTTGAAAGCCAGGATTAGGGAGGGAGGGAGAGAAAGACACACACATACACACACACAAACACATGAGAACGAGAGAGAGAGAGAGAGAGAGAGAGACAAGTTTGGAACTTGGAACTCTATCTGGGTCTCCCACATGGGTAGCAGCGGCCCAAGAACTTGGACATTCATCTGTTGTCTTCAAGACATGTTAGCAGGGAGCTGGATGGGAAATGAAGTAGCTGAGACTCGAACCAGTGCTCGTGGGATGCCAGTGTCAAGGTGGCATCTTAACCTGCCGAGCCACAATGCTGGCCCCGTGCTTCATTTATTAAATTCTTCAGAACTGGGACATAGAAATGAAACAACAAACAATATTCATCAAATAGGCATGGTTCATCAAGTTTACAAATTGGAGAAAGGCTAAGAAATGTTTCATTGGTCTAAGAAAGTTATTTAAATTCATACTTTGTAGAATGGAAATTAGGCTCAGGTAAAAGTTTAGAGATTAAATATCATTAAAATATATTTTGATGCAAAAGAGAAAATAGTCATACTTTATATGTAATACCATAAGTTAATCCTTATGCCATTTATAAAATCTTTATAATCTGGCGATCACCTTGCAGGACACATCATGTCACCCCGACCTGAACATACTAAATCCAACATTTGTTCTAAACCATGAACGTTTTGAGTGTGATGTGCCACTCAAAGTCTTGTGTATCAGAATATTTTGGATTTCATGTTTTTAGATTACGGATGTTTACCCAACTGAAATCTGAAAAATTAAAATCAGAACCACTTTTGGTCCCAAGCATTTTGGATACAGGATCCTCAATGGTGTACGCCTTATGCATTTTTCTATGTTATTTTTCCTGTTATTGTGACTTCTCTTCATGGTAACTTTACAAAGAACTCTGAAAAGTTCTTTCATATGTGAATACTCAAAAAAATAAAAAAAAAATCATCTGGTGTATATTCTCTATGTTTTGAAAATGAGTCTGTAATGGTCAGAGGACCTGAGCCCCATGTTTTAACCTCCAGATCTCTCCTCCACTTGCGGAAAATTGTAGATTTGTAATTCAATCAAGGGTAATTGTAAATAAAAAATACATGTGACTAATTAAAAAACCTTAGGAAAATAAATTCCAGAATAACAGATAATACTATTTATCAGAAAAATGATGATTTAACCTGTGAAATTCAAGCCTAATGGCACATCTGGCTAAACCTTCAAATATAACAGAAGTAGAAGGAAAACAATAATTCTCCCTCTGTTTTGCTTCCATTCAATATTTGGGAATCTCAAGAAGGAAATCTGACTACTAATTAGATGCCTCCTTGAATTCTGATTTGGCACGTTTGCCACTTCTGCTCTGAACATACAGCAATGATAATGTGTACTTCATAACAAAACTAAAAATTCATAGCCATGCTTAAAAAGTAGGGTCAATGTTTCAACGGACCTGGAATGGAGAGACTTGTTTAATAAGAAGTGGGAGCAGAAACCAAGAAGTGTTGGATTTGGATTGCAGAACTGCCCAGCTGTCTGACTCATGTCAGAGAACTGGGATCAAGAAATCTCCATACAAAGCAAGGGCCAGGAGTTGAGTTATTTGCTGTGAGTGCTGGCTAGGGTTTCAGGAGGTACACACTGTGGAAGTGAGCGGACAGCCAACCCCCTGGAGTGGGTGGAAATGATCACCAGTGCAGTATCTAGGTGTGCAGTGCTCCCAACATTTCCCCAGAATATAAACCAGAGGTAACCAGCATAAGAATTAATCCTAGACTGGTGCCATGGTGGAAGAATGTCAGGTAGAAAGAAAATGAGGGGGAGAGAGGGGAGGGTGGAGAGAGAGAGAGAGGGAGGCAGGGAGGGAAAGAGAGAGAGAGAGAAGGAGGGAGGGCGGGAGGGAAGGAGAGGGAGCGCGAGAGAGATTTGAGTATATGTATAAAAATGAAACAGTTGGTAGACAATTCAAAATGGGATATACGAAGATGAGATTCTCTTGAAGGAGTTCTCCTACTGACCTCTTAGGCTAATGCTCACGATAGAGGAAGTCCTTGGCTGCGTTTTCCTAGTGGTCATCAATCCTCAAGGTATTTAGAGCTTTCAGGACCTGTCACCACAGATTCATTTGTCTAGGATCCTGAGGTTAGTTTTTAAAATTACTTATGTTCTTCTCTATCTTCAATTTTGTAATAGGCTATTGTCTTACACACGTCAATCATATTCAGACATCTTTCATCAAAACCAAAAGAAATATGGGAGTTATAGGAACATTTATTTCTAATGACTTTTTTGGGGGAGAAAACAGTTTGGGGCTTGCTTCAGCCTTGAAGTAATTTTCTCCTGTTCATTTAATTTGCCTTTTATACATTTTCTCATGTTTATAGAAGTAATTGTTGTCTTGATGTAAAAAGTATGGTAATATGGACTAATAAAAATAAAATAAATATTCCTCTTAAAATGAATAATATATTCCTACTTGGGCGAGGATGCATGAACCCATTATGTCAAAATCGTATCATGAAATACAAGGGAATTTTGTGATAACTATTTTGTCTCTCCACAGTCTCAACCATATTGATGAAAAGTCTGCTTTGAGGAGAAAGTGCTAACTAATAGATACACCACAGCTACAGGTTCTAGGGAATTCTGGATTTGAAATAAAACCTTGTAAAGAAGAATTTTCCAGGCTGTCAACATAATTTTAAAAAAATCCACTAATCAAGGGAAAATTTAGTTAGTGTTCTAACTTGTGAAAAATAAGTATCATAATAGTCCTTTTGAAAAACTGAGGTGTGAAAATCCTTGAGGGTAGTGGACAGCTCATTTTCTTCACGGCCTTGGAGGTGGGAAGGTGTTTTGGTGACCTTCATCAAGGGGCCACCATTCTCAGTACTGTCACCCATTAACACCCCCCATGGCTTGATTGGAACCACCTTGCAGAGAAAAAGGACTAACAAGAATGGAAACAGCTATTGACGAAAGCTGGATGGCCCAGATGCCCCTCACCTGTATGAGTTAGAACTATTTGTGGTAACGCCACTGCAAAGTGGAATGGTCTATAAATATTCAATGATGATGTGACCTGAGGTGAAATCATACCCATAGTTTGGCATTCAACTACTTATGCTTTGATGGATTGAGTATTCCATGAATTTCCATTGAACAATTCCTTATAGAATTGAGGTAGTCCTGGGGTTGGCCTTGTGGCATAGCAAGTTAAGCCTCTGCCAGTAACAGCGGAATCCCATTCCAATCCAGCTCTCTGCTAATGTACCTGGGAAGGCAGCCCAAGACAGCCAAAGTGCTTGTGCCTCAGTCACCCATGTGGGAGCTGGACGGAGGTCTACTGTCATGGCCATTTGGAGATCGAACCAGCAGAAGGAAGATCTCTCTCTCTCTCTCTCTCTCTCTCTCTCTTAACACTGACTTTCCAATAAAAAATTAAAAAAAAAAAGAATTCAAGTGGTCTTGATAAAATGGTTAGAGACAAAGTCAAGTTTGCACTGATAACGAGGTCATCTGTTAGAGACACACTATAGTCCACTGATTGGAAGAGGAATCTGCCCTCAGGCAAGTTCACTTGAACCCAAGTACCACTGCTCACTTGGGAAATACCCAGCGCACTTTGCTTTCATACTTATACATAGGAACAGGAGCACTACCTACTTCACTGGACCATAGAAACTAAATATATCATGGCTACAAGGCGCTGAGGGTGGTTGCTGTTACCTTGTGGGTACACAATTAATGTTATTTGTTACAAACCTATCTGGAAGTTGTGGGCTTCCATATCAGAAAGAAAGAACAACCATAAATAGGTGAGTGCCTGTGGGCACTAAAAAGCCATGAGGACACTCAGGAAGCACTGTGCCCATTATGCAGAGCTGATTACACTGTATTCCCTCCTGTTGTGCCCTGTTAGCATTCAAGATTGGACCAAGATTTAGGGTTTAAAAGGAAAAATTATTTGAAAGCGAATACTACAGGGAATAAATTGATATATTCTATAACTTCTAAAAATTTTCTCTAGGTATATGGATTTTTCATGTGTAGTAAATGTACTGTATGCATTTATGTGGCTGTTAATACTTACTTTGCAATTTTGTTTGTGAAGCCATGGTGATAAAAATTACATAAAGAACTCATAAATTAAGAGGAATAGTCTTATTTATGAATTGTGGAAGTGTCAATACATTTGTTAGAAAAAATATAATCACAGACAAAAAAGTATTGAAAATAAGTTGGACTCAACCATAATATTTTTCAGCACAGTTTTCACTACAAGAGTTACAAGAAAGCAACCATTATTAATTTTAAATAGGTAATCTGCTTCTTTGAAGTTGTCACTAGGTTTGTAATTACTGTCTTCATCTGCATTTGGTCATATTCGTCAACACATCTCACCAACAGTTACTGATCACCATCTTCATGAGTGACTTCCTCTATACTTGTTCGCACTGAGGCTTAATCAGGTGATCTTGAACACCCAGACTCCCCATGTCCCTCCACTTTACCTGCAGTGCCTCTCAAGAGTGCATGGGATTAACTGAAACTTCAGTTTCTATCTTCTATTCAGAGAAGAAATGAAATTTCAATTTACCTTCTTTGTGTCCTCGATCAACGCCACTGATTTTCTCACTTTATTCTTTACTGAACAAAGTGATCTAACTGATGTGTTGCTATCATACAAAAACGTCACCAATGTGTTAAAAATGTGCAGCATCAGACCATTTGATTTTCATTACACTTTGAAAGGTAAATGAAGTAAATCAAGAAGAAAGAGACCTACAGGCAGTGCTGAAGTGAAGTCCAGCCTTTGAAACTGGCTTCCTATTAATCATAGGGCTGACCTTTTCATTAAGGGGCACTTGTTGGAATCATTGACAAGGTTACAGCATTCATATGTGTGAACTGTACTCTGTGGTATTCACGTCCTGGGGAAGGCATAGTGAAATTAGAATCTCTCCCTGTAGGGGGTAGACATCGACCGCTATTCAATGCCAACAATTGTCGGTTAAAGTATTTCATGAAGAATGACTTTTCAACTGCATTTACAATGCCATCAGTAACGTCAAAGGCCATTCTTAAAGAAATATATTTAACTAGCAGTAATTAATTAAACCTCTCATAGCAGCAACTTTATCCAAGCTAAATCATTTCTGAATACACACAAAGGAGTCATCACTATTCTACCGTCATGGCTGTTAAATCATCATTTCCAATGATGTCCATCTATAACAGAAAACAAAAACAAAACATTGGCCAATGGGGAATTATTTAAACAATGCAATAACGTTTTGCTTGACTTCTGCCTGCCTACATATGCTAGATATGGGCATTCCCTTTTGAGATGACAATGCCTTCCAGACTAATTTTTCAAACAAATAATCCCTAAATTAAGAAACAAATCAACTCAAATGATTGCAAGTGGATGATGAACTGACAAGTTGCATTGCATTCTTTCAAAATAGAATCATATTTGTGCACTATTTGGAGGATTATGTAGGAATCATAACTGGAGTCTTCGTCAGGGCACATGTTCCATCTGTTTATTTCTAACGTGGAGTATCATTAACTTGAACAAGCAAACACATTCTTTCACATTGGTTGCGACTGCACCTGAAAGTCTGCACAGCAAGCTAGTTAACACAATTCAGGATATATGGTAGAGTAGTAAAAAGATTCCCCACAGCCAAGTAAAAATCAGAGTGGGGGCTCAGGAACAGGGCTGTACTTAGATCAAATCTGAACTTCAAGTTCAAACATAGTTTAACGGTGAATCCAAAGTTGTAAATGCAAAGTAAACTCAATGTTGAAGGCTGCTTTAAGCCAAGCATGAAAGACCAGCAACTCAAAGTTGAGATTTCCTACATCTGGTTTTAATATCTCCTCCCATGCTATTAGACAAATGACCTTTTGTTTTGTTTTGTTTGTTGTAAAAATTCATTATCATTGTCACGGTGGCAGCTACAATCTAATACTGCTTTTAGAGTTTTTAGGATGGCGGCTTTGGCACGAGTTAAAGCTGTAGCACGGATTCATTAAGCAAATGTTCTGAGGAAGCGCCTCACACAAGTGCACGAACAGTGACATAACAATACAGACATGCATAAAAGTTGAAATCCATTTTCAAAAAGAGTATGGGCTTCTTGAAATGTTTTCCATTCTCAGAACTGCGACGATGCACTTACCACCATCATTTTTGACAGTAATAAAGGACATTTCACCCACAAATCGTGGTGGATATGCCAGCCTACAGGATTGAATTAGCATTCCGATTAGCACCACGTTTCAGTTTGGAGCCCTTCTGAATGGGAAGTCACTTGTGGACTACTTCAAAGTCAGTGACAGTGCCAGAGCACCGTGCAAAATGAAACCCGAGGAAATCCACAGGGTTCTGAACACAGGCTTTTGGCTGGTTCACTTTCGCTCAGTCTTCAGAGGATTCCCTGAGAGTAAACATCCTTAATTAATTGCCAAGAAGGAAAGAGAAATTTTCCACTTACTGCGTCCGCTGTCCTTTGTCCACGCGCTGAAGTCTCAGGGCTGGCTGGCTGCGGTCACCTAGCTCCAGGTTGCCTGCAGGATCAGGCACAAGTGCGCACGGCCAGGAGCCTGTTGACTTTGCAACTGTACAGGGAGCAGCCCATCGCGCGGCTGCCGGAGAGCCGGGCAGGGGAAAGTGCTCAACTTCAGCAGGCGAGCGCAGCGTCTATTACCCCGGAGGCTCTACCGTTTCACCTACACCTGGGCGGATCTATCAAGATTCATCTCTATTAGCGCTATTCGACTCTGTGGTTTCAGAGGGAGGGGAAAAAGAGAGAGAGAGAGAGAGGAGAGAGAGGCTCGCCGTTGTCACACTTGTTTCCTATTAAAGAGCCTTGCGGTGGATTGAGTAATTGTGTACGAAGGTAGTCTGGCTGGCAGATGTGTGCGGCCCCAGCGGAGCATTAGATGCAAGGCAGATGGGTTGTACCAGGGCGCAAACAACATTGAGAGAGAGAGAGGCGTGATTAAAACAGCAGGCCTCTGTTTTATAGGGCTGGAAGTGGGGTAGCACTCAAGCTCCTGGGAGCCAGAGTTCCCCAAATGGTAGAGCCCCATAGCAGGGAAAATAATAAATTCTGGGGGAAAAAAACAGGATGCTCAAACTATCACAGTTGTAGAGAAATTTATGATATTCTCTTTATTAATGAAGGGTTAAATAGCACACCCTTCCCCCAATGCCCAAACTGAACTTAATTAAAACTACTCAATCATGGGTCAGAGTGGGTTCTTGATAGTGTTAATGTGATGGATTTGAAACAGATCCCTCATTCTGCCGCATAAGCCAAGGTTATCTTTTTAATCTGAATTAAATTGCTTGAAGGGGATTTACACTGTCATGCAGATTGACGTTCTGCAATTGGGCTTTTCTTTTTTCTTTCTTTAATGTGGTTGAAGCCAATTGTTAGGAAAAATGTCCTCCTGTAGCTGTTTCCACATGGCACTTCTTATCCCAGGCACCCCAAACCAAGGAAGCGTTAGGGCTTTCTGAGTCACAGCTCTTTGACAATTAAAAATGCATAATTAATGAGGATGAGCATAATTTTACTCTGCAAGGTGAAAATCAGTAAATCCGTTTCCCCATCTTGTGGAGAGCCACTGTCCTAGACGAAGCAGCGTGCACTACTGTTATCAATAGTGACGCTGAGGGCAGCTGAGCAGTTGCAAGTTGCCAGAAACTGCCAAGACCTCCACACACAGCATCCTTGTTGAGTCCTAGCAGGACCTGGAGGTCAATGTAACTACTTTTCTCTCCTTCGTTGTTGTTGGTAAGATGAGGAAAAGCCTCTCTGAGAGGCTGTTCTACCCAAAGCCAAATATTTGCTATGGGTCGGAGGCAAGACTCAACTCAATCTGTTTCTAAAATCCTCGGGCTTCACCATGGTAATGGTCTCCACGCGTAATAATTGTTATCCTGTACAAAAGAAAATGACTATCATTGATACACTTAACAAGAAATTCCAAATAACATTATATTTCTTCAGCTAGTAATAATTTAGAGTAGATAATATTTGTGTGTGCAAACAGGTAATAAAAATACAGTCCTCTCTACTGATAGAAATTCCACTAAAACATTAAGGACCCAGAAAGCTAAGAATTGCCTAAGAACACATATTCTAAAAATGACCAATTGGACTATTTTCTTACATTTAAAATGCTTCTTTAATATCCATAATTGATTTTCAGCAAACCAATGAAAAGAATGGGATTGAGAATTAAAAATTTTTATACCTTTGCCATGTTTCCATAATGGGCCAAAACTCCTCATATGATTAGTAATGTTCTATATCTCTTTCATGCTTTGCCTTTTCTCTGTGAATAGTGCTTTATATTTTCCAATACAAGGAAATTTTATTCAGCAGTGAAGTCCTATTATTGAGCACATAGGGAAAAATGGTAGAAAAACTCTCACTCATTTCAAATAAGATAGGAAAAATAAATCCAAAAAAATCACACTTCAATGAAAAAATTTTAAATGAGACTGACATTTAATGAAACACTTTTCAAAAGATAAATAACAAATGTCTGGTTCTAGAACAATCACATAGTCATGTTTAATGGCACATGACAGTAGAAGACATATTTTAGTCTCTGGTCTCCGATATTTACAATACCACACTCAACACCTAGCAATAATGCCCTCTGTCCTTCCATCAGAAACTAAAGAACATGAATGAGCATGTTTCAAATGAAAGAGTAATTTTAAGGAAAGTATTTCAAGGTGATGAGGTAGAAAGATAAGGTGTGGTAAAAATGGGGACATAGTACCAAGAAAAGACAGGATCAAAGAACAGAGATAACAGAACCCACAATACAACAGGTAGTGTTTTCATTGTAACCCAAAGAGCAAATGAGATTTCAAGAGAGGTCTAGTACTTGTGCATAGTTGTGAAATGAGAAGAGGGACTTGTAAACAATGTCCAGCTATTTTAGAACATGTGTGTGTGTGGATGCATATGTTTATATGTGGACATGGTGTGGACATGTATGAATCTTTATATCCTAAAGATGTTACATGTATACATTCTTATTCAAGTTAGAGAAAATATACTACTGTATGAACACAATATTATCTGTAGAAATATGGTATAGGACAGCAATTAATCTTAATCTTATTTAATAGGATTTAAGTAAATTAGGTTAAAGTTTAGGCCTGCCTTAATTCTCTGTTTTGAGTTTCAGTCAAACTTCAGCATTTTCAGATTTCAAACAATTTCACTGGAAAAACAAACAAAGCTTCCACATTTTCTTGATACATATAAAATACCATAAAGATTTTCATTGACTTTTTTTCTATCTTGGCTGAAAATGGACGTATTGGAAGCATCCCAAGAAACAGTATCTTGGGTAGTTTCCAGTCTAACTTTTACACCAAAGTTTGGATAAAATTGGGAGAAGCATACAGACTTTGTTTTGATTTATTCTTTGCTTTATTCATAACACACCATACAAGCCTATACTCAAGAGAGCTCTTTTTAACCAATGTTATCTAATTTATGAACTAATGATCCAACGTTGGCTGACTTTTCTTTTTCTTGAAGGAGGTAAAAATCATAATTTCCCCACCAACAAATGTCTAGCTCGTCACCTCATCCTTGATCTCCAACTCCCTTCCATTGTGTTCATTACCATCTTACCCATACATAATAGGAACTCTATTTTTAAATTTTTATTGATATAAACAGAATAGATTTCAAATATTTCATAGGCACAATTTCTAAGAAGATAACCATACTTTACTCTCTCCCTCTCTTATTTCCTCCCTCAACCTCACCCTTCCCTTCCTTCCTTTTTTCTTTAATTTTTGCATAAACATAATTTCAGTCCACTCTATAATCACAAGTTTAATGTACTCCTTAACATAATATTCAACAAGTAAAAATTAGAAAGACTACAATTCCACAGGAGGATAAATAAGGGCTGAAAATAATAATCAAATCTCAAGTTGTCCATTCTATTCCTATACATTTTTTGTATACTACATTAACCACTATATTTCAGATAACATATGATATTTGTTTTTTGGGGATTGGTTTGTTTCACTAAGTATGATGTTTTTCAATGGCTTCCATTTTGTTGCACAAGACAGGCTTTCATTCTTTTTTGGGCTGAGTAGTATTTCACAGTGTATATATGCCACATTTTCTGAATCCAGTCATCAGCTGATGGACATCGGGGTTGATTCTATATCTTAGCTATTGTGAGCCAAGCTACAATAAACATGGGGGTACAGATAACTCTTTCAAATGCTGATTTCATTTCATTTGGATAAATTCCCAGAGGTGGGATGGCTGGGTCATATGGTAGCTCTATTTTCAGATTTCTGAAAATCCCCATACTATCTTCCATAATGCTTGTACTAGTTTACATTCCCACCAAAAGTGTATCAGAGTACCTTTTTCCCACATTCTTATCAGCATTTATTATTTTTGATTTTTGCATGAGAGCCATCCTAACTGATAAGGTAAAACCTCAATGTGGTTTTTATTTTCATTTCCCTGATGGCTACTGATTTTAAGGATCTTTTCTTGTGTCTACTGGCCATTTGTATTTATCTTTGAAAAATGCCTGTTTGGGCTAGCGCTGCAGTATAGTAGATAAAACTGCTGCCTGTGGAGCTGGCATCCCTTATAGATGCTGGTTCAAGTCCCGGCTGCTCCACTTCCGATCCAACTCTCTGCTATGTCCTGAGAAAGCAGAAGAAGATGGCCCAAGCCCTTAGGCCCCTGCATCAGCATTGGAGACCCAGAAGAAGCTCCTGGCTCCTGGCTCCAGATTGGCTCAGCTCCAGCTGTTGCAGCCACTTGAAGAGTGAACCAGTGGATGGAAGACCTCTCCCCCTCTAACTCTCCTCTCTCTCTGTAACTCTGACTTTCAAATAAATAACAAAATCTTAAAAAAATAGAAAGAAAAATGCCTGTTTATGCCATTAGCCCATTTCTGAACTGGATTTTTTGTTTTGTTGTTGTTGAGTTTCTTGAGCTCCTAATAGATCCTGAGTACTAAGCCTTCAGTTACATAGTTTGCAAATATTTTCTCCCATTCTGTTGGTTGCATGTTTACTTTGCTGAGTGCTTCTTTTGCAGTACAGAAGCTTCTTAGCTTGATATAATCCCATTTGTTTACTTTTGTTTTCATTGCCTGTGCTTCTGGAGTCTTTCTCAAGAAGTCTTCGCCTATGCCAATATCTTACAGAGGTTTCCTGATGTTTTCCTGTAGTAATTTGATAGTATCAGATTGTAGATTTAGATCCTTGACCCATTTTGATTTGATTTCTGTGTATGGTATAAGATGGGGATCTTCTTTCACACTTCTGCATGTGGAAACCCAATTTTCTCAACACCATTTCTTGTCGAGACTGTCCTTTCTCCAGGGAGTGATCTTAGCTTGTTTGTTGAAAATGTATCAGTTATAGCTGCAGAGATTAATTTCTGGGGTTTCTATTCTGTTTCATTGGTCTACATGTATATTTTTGTGGCACTCATATACTCCTTTTTTTTTTTTTTTTTGGACAGGCAGAGTGGACAGTGAGAGAGAGACAGAGAGAAAGGTCTTCCTTTGCCATTGGTTCACCCTCCAATGGCCGCCACGGCCAGCACGCTGTGGCCGGCGCACCACGCTGACCCAATGGCAGGAGCCAGGTGTTTCTCCTGGTCTCCCATGGGTGCAGGGCCCAAGTACTTGGGCCATCCTCCACTGCACTCCCAGCCACAGCAGAGAGCTGGCCTGGAAGAGGGGCAACCGGGACAGAATCTGATGCCCCGACCAGGACTAGAACCCCGTGTGCCGGTGCCACAAGGCAGAGGATTAGCCTAGTGAGCCACAGCACTGACCACTAATATACTCTTTTGATTATAACTGCCCTGTGGTATGTCTTGAAATTTGATATTGTGATGCCTCTGGCTTTATTTTTATTGTTTAAAATTGCGTTAGCTATTCAGGATCTTTTGTGTTTCCATATGAATTTTTTTTTTTTTTTGACAGGCAGAGTGGACAGTGAGAGAGAGAGACAGAGAGAAAGGTCTTCCTTTGCCGTTGGTTCACCCTCCAATGGCCGCCGCGGCCAGTGCGCTGTGGCCGGCGCACCGCGCTGATCCGATGGCAGGAACCAGGAGCCAGGTGCTTTTCCTGGTCTCCCATGGGGTGCAGGGCCCAAGCACCTGGGCCATCCTCCACTGCACTCCTTGGCCACAGCAGAGGGCTGGCCTGGAAGAGGGGCAACCGGGACAGAATCCGGCGCCCCGACCGGGACTAGAACCCGGTGTGCCGGCGCCGCTAGGTGGAGGATTAGCCTAGTGAGCCGCGGCGCCGGCCTCCATATGAATTTTACCACTGTTTTTATTCTTAGATCTGAGAATAATGTATTTGATATTTTGATTGGGATCACACTGAATCTCTAAATTGCTTTGGGTATTACAGATATTTTGATGATAATTTTTCCAATCTATGGACATGAAAGATTCTTCCATTTTTTTGTGTGTCATCTTCTATTTCTTTGTACGTATGTCCAGAAAGCTATCCATTTCTTCCAGATTTTCCAGTGTGTTGGCATGAAGTTGTTTGCAGTAATTCTTGATGATTCTTTCTATTTCTGTGGTATCCATTGTAACGTATCCTTTTATACTTTTTATTTTATTAATTTGGGTCTTTTTCCCTCCCTCTTTTTGGTTAGTTGGGCCAAAGGTGTGTCACTTTTGTTTAACTTTTTTTTTCTTCAAAAAGCAGCTCTTCATTTTACTGATCTTTCCTTTTTTTTAGTTCAAATTTTATTTCTTCTCTAATTTTAATTGTTTCTTTCCTCCTACTAATTTGGGGTCTGTTGTTGTTTTTCTAGGTCCCTTAGATGCATTTTTAGATCATTTATTTGATGCCTTTCCAATTTTATAATGTAGGCCCTAATTGCTAACAAGTTTCTTCTTAACAATGCTCTTGCTGTATCCCTAAAGTTTATTATGTTGTATTTTCATCTTCATTCATTTCCAGGAATTTTTTTATTTCCTTTCTTATTTCTCAATGACCCACTGTTCATTCAGCTCCTGTTGGTAAGGTTTCCATTTCTTTGCATGTTTGCATGTTTTCTAGAATTTCTTAAATTACTGATTTCCATATTTATTTCATTGTCAGAAAAAAAAGGTATGATTTCATATTTTTAAAATTTGCTGAGACTTACTTTACTTATACTTGTATGTGTACATATATATATACTTATATATACTTATAGTATATGATCTATTCTAGGGCAAGGTTCATGAACTGATGCAAAGAATGTGTATTCTGTAGCAGTGTGATAAAATGCTCTGTAGATATCAATTAGGTCCATTTGGTTCATAGTTTAAGTTAGCTCTGTTGTTTCTTTATTGATATTTTGGTAAGTTGATCTGTCCATTAATGAAAATGGAGTGTTGAGGTCCCCCATTATTTCTGTATTGGAGCTTATGTCTCCCTTTAGATCTATTAACACTTGTTTTAAATATCCAGACTTCCCTGGCATTGGGTGCATATACATTTATTATAGCTACATTTTCCTATTGAATTGACCTCTGATTCATTCCATAATGCCCTTATTTGTTTCTTTTAACAGTTTTTGTGTTAAAGTCTATTTTCTCTGCTATTAGGATGGCTACTCCTGCTCATTTTTTGCTTTCTGTTAGTATGGATTACCTTGTTCTATCCTTCCACTTTAAGTCTGTGTATATCTTTGTTGGTGATGTGTGTTTCTTGTAGTCTGCAAATAGATGGGTCTCATTTTTAAATACATTTAGCCATCCCATGCATTTTAATTAAGAGTTTAGGACATTTATATTCAAGGTTATCATTGATAAGTAAGTAATGACATGGTCCTGCCATTTTTCCATAAAAATTTCTATTGTTTGTTTTAAATTTCCTTTGTACTTATACTAGATTTTCTGCCTTCACATTTTTTTGTGATAATGACTTTCTATTTCTGTTTCTGTGTATAGCACATCCTAAGTATTCTTTGTAAGGCAGGATGAGTGGTGACAAATTCTTTCAATTTCTGTTTGTTTTGGGAGATCTTTATTTTACCTTCATTTATAAATGAGATCATTTCTGGGTACAGTTTTCTGACAGTTTTTGTTTCTTTTCTTTTAGGACCTGGACTATGCCTCCATAGATTACCTTTGATCCACTGAAGTAACTTGGTATTGACCAGATTTCTCATCTGATCATAATTTTTCCCAGCATACAACTGGCCCTGTAGCCTGGTATACATGAGTCCTCCTTCCAGTTCATCCCCCTCTACTCCTAGGTTCTTGCCATATGTGGTGCTTCATGGGAAATAATAGGATTTTAAAATATCTTGGGTCAAATCCCAGGTTCCCTCCACTAATTGTAATTCAACTTCCCCATATCTCATCAATAAATGGGACTGCAACACCTATTTATGAAGTTTAAGTGTAATGAGATCACCAAACTGGAATTTTATAATTTTAAATGGAGGTTAGTTGAATAATGTCCTTCTCTGCATCCTCAATTTTTAACATCTTGAGTAGATTCCAAAACAGATGTCAAAAAATATTTTTCAAGTGTTTATATATCTAAATAATTCTTACAGTACTTACAAAATATAGAACTCTTATCACATTTTATTTTGTATGCTGACCAAATAGATTTTGTTAATGATATGGTACTAGAAACAAAGCTCACACTTTGATATGAGAAATTTCAAAGCTAGAAGCAAAAATACCTGGTAAACAAGTACAGATGGAGAACACTGAGTGCAAATTGACCCCAAGGGGAAGGTATTTGGAGACTTGGGGCACCCGTTTCCCATACTGGAGCGTGTGAGTTTTAAGTACTGGCTCTGCTCCTGAATCCACTTTCCAAGCAAAGCCTTCCATAGATGGCAGCAGAAGGTGGCTCAAGCACATGGTTTTCTTCTACTCCTGTGGGAGAACTAGAATGAGTTCCCAGATCCCAGCTTTGTTCTGGCCCAGCCCTGGCTATTGTTAGCATTTTGGAAGCAAACCAGAGAAGGGGGATTTTTTATTTGTTAGTCAATCTGTCTTTTTCTTTCTCTCTGCCTTTCAAATCAATCAATCAATCAAAAGTGACCCCCAAAATAATAGAAAAATAATAGCAGGCTAATCAAGATGAATGTACATTTGATGTTTCTTCTTTGCTCTAGTAAGAGAGGTCTAGGAGGAGGTCCAGGTCCCAAGTCTGATACGGGATCATTTGTCAAATCCTTAGAGATCTACCATCTTCTTTTTCTCTGCTCTGCCATTCCTGCCTAATGGATGACTTTTCCAAGCTCAAAATAAAGCTGTTGAAATTCTGGTGGTTGGTTTTCTGATGACTCAAAGAATGGTGGGAATGGTAAACGAAGGCCCATGCAATTGTTACAGACCAAGCCTAAAATATCCACCTGTAAAATTTTGCTTATATAATATTGGGACCCCTAATGATGAGGAAGGTTGAAAATGTTATTTTAAGTACTTAAAATATGAAGCAGAAGCTATTATTGAGAAAAATGGCTGAATTCTTTGGGCAGCAAACTTATGGTCTCACCCTTACCAACTGATTTGAAAAAAATAGTATTTGGAAAAAGTAGAAATATTTGAAGCAGAAACCATGTTAAGTTTGAAGTCTTAACTTAAAAAAATGAATGGATGAGGAATTAAAAATTAGGACATTATATCTATAATTTGGCTGAAAATGAAATGCACATCTGTGTACCAAGAAAGTAGCAAAACAAATCAAGAACATGCAATTAATGAAGGGTCAGTCATTTCAATGCACATCCAAACCCAATTTAGACCTGTATCACTTAAATACTACTGCATAGAAATCACATAACTGGGTATTTTTAATAGCTGTGTATGTGGTTTTAAATATATATGTACATATATTAGCATAGGTATCTGCAAGTCTTCAAATCAAATGTTGATTAGATTACATTTTTTAAAGGATTCTGTGAAAAATTTTGTTGATGGCACTCATTTGACTACATTCATCAATGATACCCAAAGTTAATTTCAAAGACTTGCATAACACAACCTGGTGCTTGATTTGAATAATGCAATTTTGAAAATTCAAGATATTCTCCCATGTTCATACTCTATTTGACTGTTTCTAGCAGCCTATGGGAGCTGGAACAATTGTATTATTTGATTTGAAAATATTTTAACTCATGCTTTGTGTTTCTTTTACACTACTGATTTTATCCTTTTTTGGCACAAATTCTTAAAATTTTGATGTAGCACAACTTGTCTATTTTTTTTTTTCTTCTGCTTTGGGCTTTGGGTATCATATTCAAGAAATTGTTCATGAATCCTCTATCTTGAAATATTCCCCCTATGTTTTCTTGTAAGAGTTCCATTGTTTTAGCTTTTATATTTGGGGTTTGATCTTTATTTTGTGTTAACTTTTGCACGTGCCATAAGGTAAGAGACCAGTTTCATTCTTTTGCATGTGACTGTACAGTTTTGCTAATACAGATTGTTTAAAAGACAGTCTTTTTCCCACTGAGTTGACTAGGCACCCTTGTTGAAAATTCCTTGACCATACACATAAGGGTTTATTTCTAGACTCTTTATTTTATTGTATTAGTTGGTATGTTTGTCTTTATGCCAGTACACATGTTTTGGTTAATACAGTTTTATAGTAAGTCTTGAAATTATCAAATATGAGACCACAAAATGTATTTTTTCAAGATTGCTTTGGACATTAAGGGCCCTCTAAGATTCTATGTGAATTTTAGGATAGATAGATATTTTTCTATGTCTGCAAAACTCATTAATGAAATTTTAATATTCATTTTTGGAACTCCAGGTCACTTTATTTTTAGTTTTTTATTTTTTATTTTTATTTTTTAAATTTATTTGACAGGTAGAGTTGTAGACACTCCCCAAATGGCTGCTACGGCTGGTGCTGTGCTGATCAAAAGCTAGGAGCCAGTTGCTTCTTCCTGGTCTCCCATGCTGCTGTAGGGGCCCAAGGACTTGGGCCATCCTCTACCGCCCTCCTGGGCCACAGCAGAGAGCTGGACTGGAAGAGGAGTGACCGGGACTAGAACCGGCGCCCATATGGGATGCCAGCACCACAGGCAGAAGATTAATCAAGTGAGCCATGGTGCAGGCCCCTAATATGCATTTTTGGAACTCCAGGTCACTTGAAACAGTATTAGCATCTTAACAATATTTAGTCTTCCAATATATGGGCTTGGCATAGCTTTCCATAATAACCGTGTCTTTTATATCTTTTTTTATAATTTTCAATGTAGAAATAGTCTGCTCCATGGATTAGATTTATTTCTAAGCATTTATTCTTTTTGATATTATTATAAGTTAAATTGAAAAGATACATGGTAATTTAAGAATAATTATTACATAAGTTTTTGATGTCTTCCCATTAGTGTCACTCTTCTCTCACTAGAATCTATACTTACCATGAGTTTGATGTTTATGGTATGAAAATGCAATAATATTAATTTACATTAATGTTATATAGCTTGGGTTTTGAAGTTTATTTGAAAAAAAAACCTAAATTATATTTTCCAGATTTACTTATGGTAAAATTCATACAAATAGAGGCTATTACTTCAAGAATTATAACAGAGTTTATCCTGTGACTCATATAATTTTTGAGTCACTGAACATTTTCAATGTGTCCTGGAAAGTTTTTAGAGTAGTGTTTATTTTTAATTAATAAAAATTTATATATTTATTAAGCATAATATAACATTTTGAAATATGTATGTGAAAATGCTAAATCAAGTTTATTAAAATGTGAATTACTTCGTTTATTTATCATGGCTTGTGGTGAGAACACTGAAAAGTTGACCTCTAGCAGTTTCCAAGAATACACATGTTGTCCTTAACTACAGTAATCGTGTTGTACAGTAGGTCTCTTGAACTTCAGTTCAATTCAGTTGAGTGCTACTTCCTGTTCCAAGTCATTACAATGGGTTGAAAATATTCCCCTGCAATTTGTCCCCAAATTTAAGTTCACCACACACCTCAGACTATGAACTCAAATGGAAATAGGGTCTGTGCTGACAAAATGACATTAAGAATCATGAGATGAGATCGTCCTGGCACGAGGGTCTGTCCCGTCCTGTGGCTGATGTCGTTATGAGGAGAGGAATGGATTCAGAGGGACAGAGGATTTGCCACATGAAGACGATGCATCCCCAGGGTTCTGGCTGTCCTCAGACCTGAAAGACAGGGGACTGAAGAAACCGAGTTTGGTCTCCAGAATTGTGAGGGAAGAAATTTCCGTTGACTTCAGTGGCCAATTTTGTTGGAATTTGTTATAGCAACTCTAGGAAGTGATTACTTTATAAGTATTAACTTCTTTTTTTAAAGATTTATTTTATTATTTATTTGAAAGTCAGAGAAAGTCTTCCATCAGCTGGTTCATTCTCTCCAGATGGCCTCAAGGACCAGGGCTGCGCCAGGCAGAAGCCAGGAGCCAGGTGCTTCCTCCTGGTCTCCCACATGGGTGCAGGGGCCCAAGCACTTGGGCCATCCTCCACTGTGCTTCCAGGCACATTAGCAGGGAGCTGGATCAGACGTGGAGCAGCCAGGACTCAAACTGGTGCCCATGTGGGATGCCCCCATTGCAGTGGGTGACTTTACCTGCTACACCTAAAAGGATATCAATTCCATCCTTCTCTATTTGGCTTTGTAGATGAAGAAACTGAGCTACAGAATAATAATATAGCAATAGCCACAGAGCTGGAAAGTGGTGGAGGGAGAGAAGAACGCATACGTGGTTAGAAACATGTCACATTACCTCCCTATCTGAGCTAATTCTGGGCACTGAAATTCACGTGGCTAGCTTGATGTGCTAGCGTTCACTATCAGAATGATTGCCAAGTCTTTACTTCCTACCTGGTTCACATTGGGAAAGGATTAACGTCTGTTTCCATGCTGCACGAATATTCCACAAGCTTGTATAAAAGAACCTGTTTTTCTACAACCAAGATTTAAAGCTTGCCACCATGATATAGTGGAAGTTGACTAGAGCACATTTTGATTATACATACTCAGGCAATGTTTTTTAAAGAGGACTGGAGCAATCTGAAAACCTAAAGCAAATGCTAAAAATCCTTTGGGCAGGAAGTATCGGAGGAGTGAAAGCTGGTTTTCATTGTTCAGATCATCATTCTACAGTACTCCAACATTTCACAGTGGCATGTTACATGTGTCGTTTTATTTATGTGATGGGAAGGTACAAGGAGGTACAACCTATTTAGTAAATCCAGATTTTGGCAGGGCAATTGCCAAGAACAAAATCTTTATTACAATATGTTTTGCTGTCCAAACACAAATTAACAAGCTCTTTCAAAGTGATCAAAAATCGTCTAATTTTTGAATTATATTGATGTTCCCTCAATTAGGAGCAAAATATTGAAAACTGAGTTACTTGTTAATACCTTTGGCTATTTTCCTTTCTTTGCATTTTTATCTGTTTTTTTGATAGAAATACTGTCTTCCTAAGTCCACTTCTAAAAATCTTCAGCATTTTTAAACATTAGTTGAATATTAAGTATGTTTTATTTTAGCACATGGCAATGTAAATTTTATCTAGTACTCTGTTGTTGCTTAATGAATGAAAAAAACTTTTTCCGAAGAAATACTTCTAAATTTATAAATGACTCCATACACTTCTATGTATCGTTCTACATTATCTCATTAATTTATCTATAATCACTGTCAAAAGCTATTCTTTATACCCCCAGAGTACTTAATAGCTGCTACGCAAGCATAGAATTTCTGTAAAATTTCCTTGTTTTCTCTCTTCTTTGTTTCTTGAACACACTTGTAACATAGGAACATGGCGTTAGACATGTATAACTGTATGTGTGTAGATCTACTTCAATCAAATAATTCTACAACAGACTTTTATGCAACTCATATTACTAGATCTAATTGGGTGCATATATGTTGATATTCTGAATACTAATCATCAAGAACAATTAAACTGCAGTTAAATTATTAATAAATAATTTTAAATAGTCCTTTTTTCTGAATTTATAAGCATATTGTATAATTTCATTGTGTGTCATTTTGTATTCCCTTTTGATGGCATTGGGTATCAGTAACACGAATACCAATACTGTTTTTTTCAGTCAGTAAAGCCCATTTACAAGCACACATCGTGTTCAAGACTGCTTTTGGCAGTAATGCGTTATACCAAAAGATTTGAAAAGGACAATACGGAATCATAGACAAATGCACAATTCACCAGCAGTAAAGATAAGCTGATTACAAGTTGCGGGGAATGTATTTAGACGCCTGCAAGACTACTTTTCATGGGAAAGCTTAAAAAATAGCCTAGTGAGTTGTGAATACTATATTGGTAAAGATACACATGTTTGTAAAATAATGGCCCTGGTGATAAGAGCATATTCTGCATTGTGAACAAATGTGATTTTAAATGATGTTCATGGTTGTGGTGAGACGTTGCATTGGTAAACCGTGCTTATCAAGACACTAAACATGAACTAAGCTCCAAAGTCTGGAGCACTGAGCAAAATAGCACAGAGAGGGCCATGGAGTCTACACTGGGAGTTTGTTTTACTTGGAGCATCAGTGGGGAGCTGTTTGTAGACGCTCGGGGTAGGAACCATAAAACAACACAACATTTGACAAGATCGCCTTGGAGGCAAGAATATTGTTATTTGAAAATACGTCTATCCCTTTCCATTAGTTAGGCTACAAGGAGTAGTAGCTTGAGCTGAGGCTCTAATTGACAACTGAGTAAAGGAGACTTCCCAGAAACAGTGGCAGGAGCAGGACTTGGTAATTACTCAACACGGTAGGCAGAGAATACAGATACAGAGGAGACTGGAAAACAAATGCAGACTGCTCTGTGTCGAAACAAGGGTGACCAGCTAGCTTTCTAATCACAGTGTTTGGGAAAGACCTCATTGCAGAGTTGACTACACAAACCAAAAATATAGCTTACCATCCACAAAAGAGACTTAATTGCTACACAGCACCTTCTGCGCCTCTGGATGAATTTAGTGGAGCCGAAGACAAAATGCTTTGTTTCTGAAAATTTCAAATGAACTCTTTTTGCTGCGCTGTTCTTTTGTACCAGCAACCGAATGATCGTCCATGCCCAGATAAAGGTTCCTGATGAATTAGTGTCAACCAAAGGGGACATCAGAAGCGATGCTGTGAAGGGGTCACCTTGGGTTCCAGGGCTGCTTAAGTGTTTCTTCAATGACCTGGAAAATGGAATAGAGAATCGGCTCATCAAATCTGTGGATGAGTTCAATCTTCTGACGAGAATAAGGGCAGGGCCACTCGTGAGAGAGATTCGGTATTCAAAATGAACTTGGCAAATTGTAAAAGCAATGAGGAGCGCACTGAACAAAGTTCCAATAGGTCAGATTTAAATTAGTATAGCAAATGAAAAGACCAAGCTCCAAGGACACATGATGATATCTCACACTGGGGGAACAGGAGATTTGGAGGAGTTCCCTAACTATGCTCTGCGGCAGGGCCATACCAGAAACAGTGGAGACTGCTACCTTCATGCCAGAAGAACACAGGAAGACCAAACTCACCACATTCTAGAACTTTCTGTGGGTTTAATTTAGGGGCCTCAAATACACAAGACTTTTCTATTGAGCAGCTCGGCAACATTTAGACATTCTCTGGATGGAAGTCTGTGTGTTGTCTTAATGTTACATAAGAAGTGAAAATAATGGGAAACAAATGTAGTTCAAAGAATCAGGATCAAGAGTTTAAAGAAAAACAGAAAAATGGATGCTCACGAAAAGAAAGACTGTGTATTTGTAACTGAAAAAAAAAGTTCTTAATTACATTGCTTCCTATATTAAATCATTCAACATATGGTCAAGTAGTAATACTAAGCTTGCCCTATGTATGATGCTCTTCAGTTCTGGGCCGGCAGAGGTAAGACCTCCTGACCTTGGGGGCCATAGTCTATGCACCATCAGCAAACTCTCTGTGAAGGGCCAGACAGTCCAAATCATGGGCGTTGGCTACCATGTGGTCTCTGCTGCAATGAGTAGATTCTGCTGTGGTAGAGTGGAAGCAGCCACAGACAAGCCACAAGCCAACAGGTAGAAGAACGTCTAGAAAATCAGGCAGTGGGTGGACGTGGGCCACAGGCCTTTGTGTGCTAACCTCCGTTCTAGTGAATGAGACAGGAACTAACCGAGTAACCATCTGATACAACTATAGATAGCCAGGGTGTGTCAGGTGGCGTCAGGGGAGATGGGCATGGATGTCGCTCCCCCTCTTCGTGGAGGAACGACACAGGACCCTGCCTAGGCTTCATACCCGAGTCACGGCACCATTATGTCGCTCCCCCTCTTCGTGGAGGAACGACACAGGACCCTGCGCTGTTCTTTCGTCTGCTCGGCCCTCCCCGGGTTTGCTGCTGGTTCTTCCCGGGTTGGCTACTATCCCTTCCACCTCCGTGGAAGGGCAGTTCCCCCTGGCCACATTCCCCACTTCCGCAGGGGAGCGGCACACCGCCGGCCGGTTCTCTCGGGGGCTGCACAGGTGTTCCTTCAGCTAGATGTTCCCCTTAGATGTTCCCCATAGATGTTCCTGGTGCATGCCGTCTCTCTCTCCTCCTTTATAGTCCTCCTCCGCCAATCCTAACTCGGCTGCCCACACGCCGAGTACGCTGCTCTCCAATCAGGAGCAAGTCCTACAGTTTATTGGTTGAACTGGAGGCAGCTGTGCGGAAGCTGTTTACTTCTCTCCCAGCGCCATATTGTGGGAGAGCAGATGCATAGAATAAGTCTTAATTCCAGTAACTCAGTCCAGTCCGGGCTGCTCCCCACACATGGAGACGATGTTAAGATCGGTGGCTTGTAAAGCCTCGGCCGAGGGACACTACGGCTGGCATCTGAGGGATGATTGATGGCTGGCCCATCCATACTAAGGGGGTGCTGGGTGCAATGGCCCTGGTGCAGGCATACCTGCGTGCAGGTGATGCCCTGGAAAAAGTCCAGTCGGCAACAGGTATCAGAGTCCTCACTGTGTACTGGGCCTGTTCTCAGGAAGCGGCAGCCGCTGCTGTCCAGGGCTCCGGATGCCAATGGAGCGAGCATCCGAAAAACAAACACAGGAGCAAAGCAGAGAATTTCCGGTGGTGCAATGTGTACTGAGAAAACAAAAGCCAAAGAAAGTGGGTAAGATCACATGATTTTGAACAAGGAGCGTTGGACTCGCATGCAAAGAAGGAAGCAGTCTTGAACACCCCAGAAGGAAGAGGGTCTCAGCCGGGAGAAGGAGCAGTTGCCCAGGATTTGAGGTGGAGATAAACTCGGTGGTGTAGGAGCAGAGCACCGCGTGGACGGAGTGACATTTGCTGCGGTGGACAAGAGGAAGCGAGGGGCAGAGCTGGGAGGACTGCTTTTGGCTGTGTTGAGTTTGCATTGCTTCCTGGGTCTCTCCACCAAGATTTCCAGTAGGGAATTGGATACATGAGCTCTTGGCTCAGAGGTAAGGAAAAGGTTAGGACTGGGAGGCAAATTTGGCAGGGAGTGACAAATGCATGCAAAGTCAAGGTGCCTGCGTGCAGTGGGTCAAGCGGACTCTGGCATAGGCATCAGACAGGCAAGCAGAGCCACAGGATGCAGGTCCTTGCATGCCATGTCAAGCAGGTCATACTTTATTCAAATGACCTTATCAGGGGCCTGCACTGTGGCGCAGTGGGTTAATGCCCTGGCCTGCAGTACCGGCATCCCATATGGGTGCCAGTTCAAGACCCGGCTGCTCCACTTCTGATCCAGCTCTCTGTTATGGCCTGGGAAATCAGAAGATGGCCCAAGTCCTTGGGCCCCTGCACCCTCATGGGAGACTGGAAGAAGCTCCTGGCTTCAGATCAGCTCAGCTCAGTTCTGACTGTTGCGGCCATTTGGGGAGTGAACCAGCAGATGGAAGACCTCTCTCTCTCTGACTCTACCTCTTTCTGTAACTCTGTCTTTCAAATAAATAAAATAAATCTTTAAAAAAACAATTAAACTTATCAGACATTGCATGGTTTTTAAACAAGGAAGCATAACACAATTCAATTTATAGACGATTCTCATTATTTGTGGGCTCAGTCTTTGCAGATTTCCCTGTTCATGACCCTGAATTCAATACCCACAGCACTTTCAACACACACAGCAGGAAAAATCAGTGCCAGCAGAGGTGCAAGGTGATGCTCTGTGTTCTTGTTCAGCTCTGAGGCTGGAGACACGTGGCTTTTTGTTTATTTGTTTTGTTCTTGTTTTTTTTTTTTTTTTTTTTTTTTTTTTTTGTGCCCGGTTCAGTGCCATCGTTTTTCTATTTTACATTTTTAGTTGCTGATTCTGCTGTTTTCAATGGCTTCCCAACACAGGGCAGCACTGCTGTCTCATGGAAGGCTCTGCGGGGCCTGGAGGAAACATGCATGCGTTAGAAAGCTTTGTGCAGGGCTGAGCTATAGAGCAGTAGGTCCCAAGGTCAATGTTAGTGAAATCAATGATGCATTCGAGCACTTCAAAAAGTTAATCGAAAGCATAATTAAAAGATAGTTTTATTTTGGTACAACCACCACCACCCCCAACCCCCAAAATCATGCACGTGGGAACTCTGAAAAAATCCAGGGAAAATGCACAGATTATGAAAAAATGCATGTATTTCAAACTTGTATTGCACCAAAATAAATGTTGAAAAGTTCCCTGGAATATTAAGTAAAGGGTCTTGAACAGAAACACGTTTAAAGATGAGGTATTGATCTGCGGAGCAAAACGTTTCGGCCAGATGTGCTCAGGCGCCTTATCTTGTGTCTCCCGAGGAGAGACGGTTCCTACGCACGAAGTCAGTGTCTGCAGCTGCTTCCCAGGAAGCGACTCCCGCGAGTAGAGAACTGACTGGAGCTCTCAGGCCGCATGCACTGAGTCGCACCACGGGACAGCTGGGTTTACTGTAAGGAAGCTTTTCCTGTGGTAGTGGGCTCAAACATGGCAGGGCGTCTTCAGAGTGGAGATAAGGAAGGAAAGCAATTCCTTTTTTAGACGGCCTTGTTTTAAATGATCAGGAATTGAAAGCCTAGGCACCCATATTCTGTATAGCTGTTGGCTTATTTTAGCTGTAGTGTACAATGTAGCTTCAACTGGCTTTTTCGCCCCTGACCTTGAAATTAACGGACACAATGATGTGCTCCTGTGAGATGAAAGCCAAGTGCTTAGCTCAGTGTGTGACAAATCATCCTTGCTCCAAGGAGTGTTAGCTGCTGTGCTGTGCTGGTGCCGGCGTCCTCTGGATGCCCGTTTCTATCCCAGTGTGGCATTCCCAAGGGACACAGGGCCAGCACCAAGCAGATTAGCCAGGACATGTCCCTGAAGGTAGGGGTGGCCCAGGATGGTCTGTGCTGTTGCTCCTGTTCGTGGGGCCTGCTTAATACAATAAATTATGTGCTCATGCTGCCCAAGCAGAAATGATTGGCACATAAGAATAGGGAACATGGATTCAGTGGTGGGGTTGCTGCCACGTGGCCTTGGATTCAGCTTGGCCAAGGGCAAAGGACAGGGAATATTCCAAGCCAGTTGTGTTCTGATCAGGACCCGGGAGGCCCTGGCTGCCACAGTGTCAGGTTGACGCCACAGCCAAGCCCGAGAGGGCGGGACTTGTCACCACTGGTAGAGCAGGGGCTGGGGCAGATGGTTCTGGAGCTGTGTTGAGGTTGGCACCAGGGCGTTAAGGGTCCCTGGAATGTAGCAGGGAGTCGGGGCTGGAGAAGGCAGCAGATCACAGAACATACGAAGCATTTTTTAATTAATTAATTTTTAAGGAATACAAATTTCATTTGTACAACTTTGGGGATAGAGTTGTTCTTCCCTCCATACCTGCCCTCCCACCCACAACCCATCCCTTCCCTTCTTCCCAGTCCCATTCTCCATTAAGATTCATTTTCAATTAGCATTGTACACAGGAGATCTACTCTATACTATAAAGATTTCAACAATTTGCACACACACACACACACACACAAACTGTTTGAAAACAAGTATCACAGTCAACTCTCATAATCCAACTGAAGACAGAGGTCCTGCATGGGAAGTAAGTGCACAGTGATTCCTGTTGTTACCCTAACAAGTAACACTCTGATGCCTGGCGTCAGTGACCACTCAAGGCTCTTGACACAAGCTGCCTAGGCTACGGAAGCCTTTTGAACCCACAAACTCCCCCTCAGTATTTAGACAAGGCCATAAGCAAAACGGAAGTTCTTGCCTCCCTTCAGAGAAAAGTACATCCTATTTGCTGGCCACTTCTTTCTGTTGGGAACACACTCGGAGATCCAAGAAGCAGTTTTTAAACAAACGTGGTAAAACGCAGTCACTGGAGAAGTAACACCGAGCACAAGGAGACAGTACAAGCACGCATGGAGCGGGGGCCCTGACCTCTCCCTCCCCTGCCGCCCCCTCCCCCTTCCTGGGCCCCATGGTCTCCTCGCCCTGAGCCACAGCACTGATCAGGCCGCTTGCTGCTCCCCCAGGTTCCTCCCGCTCAGACCCTGACTCCTGCTGGGCCTCGCGCACTGCTCCTGCTCCCTCTGTCACGGACACGGCTTTCCTGCCTTGTGTCCGACCGCTCTACCTTCCTGCCCACGCATGTTTTTTGGAAAGTCATGAAAAAGCCACTTATTCCTTGTTTCGCCTTCCTCTTTCCGGCTGTGCCTCTCTGTATGGGATGTGGTGCCGACCTCCATCATCGATGCGCTCAGCAGACCAGGGAGAGGCGTGAGGAGCTCCGAATGAGTCTGGCAGCTGGGCTGGTATTATGCTGAAGAGGGCAGGAGTGTTCTCTACGGGGGCACCCTTCACCCTTCACCCCTCCACCCTTTCACCCTTCACCCCTCCACTCCTCCACCCTTCCACGCCTACATCCCTCTACCCCTTCACCCCTTCACCCCTTCACTCCTCCACCCCTTCAGCCCTCCACCCCTCTACTCCTTCACCCTTCCACGCCTACATCTCTCTACCCCTTCACCCCTTCACTCCTCCACCCCTCCACTCCTTCACCCTCCACTCCTCCACCCCTCCACTCCACTCCTCTACCCCTCCACCCAATCACCCCTTCACCCCTCCACCCCTCCACCCTTCCACCCCTTCACCCTTCACCCCTCCACTCCTCCACCCTTCCACGCCTACATCTCTCTATCCCTTCACTCCTTCACTCCACCCCTTCACCCCTCCACTCCTTCACCCCTCCACCCTTCCACGCCTACATCTCTCTACCCCTTCACTCCTTCACTCCACCCCTTCACCCCTCCACCCCTTCACCCCTCCACCCCTCCACCCCTTCACCCCTTCACTCTCTTATTCTGCTGTTTGTGTTTTCTCTCAGGGCGTCCTCTTCCCTCTGCTTCACAGCTCTTGCTAAAACGCATCATTATGTCTTCAATGTTATGGTCGCTTCTTTGGCATCATCGCGCTCTTGCAGCTTAAGCTCTATGAGATCAGGCCCAGTGTCTCCTGTTGACTAGTATCATTGCTGACAAGGAGTCTTTTTTCAACCCTAGTGGAGGTCCTGGACACACAGCAGGTGTTGTTGAAAACATGGAACAACCTAGACCACCTTATCTTCACCTTAGAAAAGAGGTAACTGAGTCTCTGGGAAGTGAAATAATTTGCCTCAGTGAAGGAGGATAGTACGAATCACATTCTTTTTTTCTGATTCCAGTGTCAAATGCGTTTAATAAATGCAGAAGTGTGTTAATACTTTCATACATTTCTCTAAAAATGTGAATAGATACTTGAGTTATATTCACAGAACACTTTCTAACCTGGAGGTCTCCCAGTTTGAGTTTTCATTCTCACTGGAAAGATTTTCACCTCGTGTAGTATTCTAAGACTTCATTTCCCAGTGTAATTCAAAGAGTGTTATTCCTTCCCATGGACTACAATATAAGAAGCACAGAGAACAGAAAAAAACATCTTCCTCTCCCTTCGAGAATGATGGAGTGTGGTTTTTGTTTACAGCAGCATCCGGCTGTCTAGGATCTGAATCTTTATGGTACATCCCACACTCAGCAAAGGTAGAATAGAATCACATTTCCAGGAGGTTGCTTAATATTGTAAAAGGCTCTTGCTTAGTCTCATGTGGTCTGTAGCAACATTTTACTGCCTGTTGCTTTGGTTTTCTGCATGTAAGTATATACAAGCTGTTTGAAAGTCTTCAAAAGTGAACTTCGACTGACAATACATCCTGGGCTTATCCTTTCCTTTTAAAGGAACACAAGTCTATGTATCTTTCCAATAATCATCAAAACCCTAGCCAAGATCTTACTTGACAATGAACAAGTGTAAACTGGCCTAAATTAATCTTGGAGGCTTTTTGGAAAATAGTATTTAAAATGTAAAACATTTCAATCATTTGTGTATGTGTCTAAAACAAGCAGAACAACATGTAAGTAGTCTTTCCAATGGAAACCCAGGAAGATGTGATATTAGTTTTTCTGAGAAATATACTCTTGAAATATGGAAACCTACAGAGATGATATAACCTGATTTGGAGTATTCATGTGTTATGACATTTTATACAAGTGATTGTAAGAAAAAATAATTGAAAGGAATGGTAGGGAAACTGTTTTCTGGGTACATCAAAGATTTCTTATTCAGAGTCTGAAAACCACCACAAATATCAGCCGATCTCAAACTTAAAAGCTGGTCCGTGTGATGGAATCTGTCTGTGAGAGTGAAACGGTGCGTTTCTCCAATAGAACATGTCACATGTGCGTTTCAGGGAAGGACAGGCAGTGTTGAAGGATGGCTTGTAATTCTTTCTCTCTCTCCATGTCCTTCTCAGGAACATCAGAAAATATTCTAAAAAAATTCATGTAATGTAAATTTCTCTTTAGCAAATCTCACTTCCCCCTACAACATTCTGAAGCTCGATAACCTATCAGTTGGTTGATGTTGGCGTTTAAACTAATTGTCACTTGAAATAACAATGAAACTTCCAGATCATTTTTATTTTATGAAGCTACATACAGATAGCAAGTTACATTTTTATATTACATCTAGCCTTTCTAGGCTTATTTTAATGCTTACACAATTTCAGTTCAGAATTCTGAAGTTTATTTTCACTATTAAAAATGGTTGGAACAGACAAAGTGTACAATAGAAATTCACCTGGAAACTTCATTCAACGATAGTCCTTGAGATGCAGCTGTGGCCTTAAAGAGCCTTTCTCTATTGCCTGTACGTTTTGTCCAATTAAATATTCTATCAGTGCTGTGAGCACACGGGGTTTTTTATAGCTTCTGAAATCTGGCATTTGGTAAGTGCTTCTGTCAAAGTCCTATTTATTTTTTTTTCTGCGCGTCTTGCCACTTAGGAAGAAAATCTATTTTATGAAAAATACTTATTCTACTCTTGGGAGCCCCAGAGAAAGATGTGAAAGGATGGAATGGTCTATAGCATATTGTTTATGGCAGAATCCAGCCAGCAGGATTTTGTGTGTCTACATATGGAAAAAGTCTTGCTTTAATGTAGCCCTTGGGACATCAATCCAATATGCCAGTAAAGCACACTCTCACAGTATGGTGATAACACAGATTGAAGACAACACAGCTCCAAAACTGCAACTTAAAGGTGACTGAATTTTGCTCCATGTTTTATACACGTTTACTAACACATTTGTACAAGTATGTAGCATGTGTGACTATGGTTACACTGCAGTTGGATGTTGAAAGTAAATGTCTGTTTACTGTGCATCATGTCCTTACTGTGTTGGCGTCTTTATCCTTTGTTTACAATGCATCTAAATACACAGGACATCTGTTCTTCTGTTAGGTGTTTGAACTTCTTCAAACACAGGTACACAATAGTTTGTCACACAAATGCTTCTTGTACACAGTGAATTAAGGAATGTCCAAACATGTTGTAATCTCCCACCAGAACTGTTGCTTTCTCTGGATTTGTTTCAGGGTTTTTTGGACCAAGCTTAGGAAGGTGTCTGCTGATTTTACAAGCCAGATCTGACATATGTTTTTTTCAGAGCTCCAGAATAAAGCAAATTGTTCACATTTAGGTCAAGTCAATGCTCAGAGGAAGAGCTAATGTGTCCTCTAGCTTTCGTTTACACGTGAAGTTCTAGGCTGTACATCAAGGCTTTAATCTGTGTTATTCTAGATTGGGACATTAATTGTTACAAGTATATCACATACTTGTCCCTACTTCTATATCTGAAGTGACTGTACACAGAGGAGCATCCTAGGTTAACATAGCTCCTGGTAAAATGCAAACTATGTAATGTTTTTCTTTTCTCTGCCATATAATCAAAAGGAAGTAAGAAGAAAACAATTATAAATGATTTTGTGGCATATTTTCCTTTGATGTCCTTAGTTTATCTTGAGCTTGAAATGAGTAAATAATCACTTAAAGTTATATTTCCCAGACTTGTCACTTCCTATCGAAAGCCTAAGAAACTAGATGATAGTGTGTTCTTACTCATGACAACTGGCTTCTTGGTTCAAATCATCTAGCTACAGAAATTTCAACTCAAATACATTGGGTGTAATTCTATGACAAGCTTAGCAGAGTCATTCATACAGCTATTCACACAGATCAAATGATAGGGTATTGAAACAGAGCCCCATGCATAGACTGAACGATAGCAAATTCTATATTCTTTGCTTCCCTAACAGTTACAACATAAAATAGTTCAAGTAGACACATCCCACTGATGTCAGTAATTTTTTCCCCTGAAAATCACAAGTTCTGTGTGAAAATGATTGCTAGATGTCCACTTTATATTATTTCAATGCGGGAAATTATAGTGTATTACACACCAGGCTCCCCTGGAAATAGCAAATACCAGGTTAGGATATGATGCGTTTCAAAATATTTTGGGGGCTGGTGTTGTGGTGTGGTGGGTGAAGCTGCTACCTGCAGTGCTGGCATCCCATATGGACGCCAGTTCGAGTCCTGGCTGCCCCACTTCCAATCCAGCTCTCTGCTATGGCCTGAGAGAGCAGTGGAAGATGGTCCAAGTCCTTGGACCCCAGTGCCCACGTGGGAGACGAGGGGAGGCTCCTGGCTCCTGGCTTCAGATCGGCGCAGCTACAAAGTGAACCCGTGGATGGAAGACCTCTCTCTCTCTGTCTCTCTGCCTCTGCCTTTCTGTAACTGACTTTCAAATAAACAGATAAAATCTTTAAAAAAAGTTTCTAATTAATGCAAAAAGATGAGGTTTTTTAAAAACAGTAAACACAGTACACTGGACCATTTGTACTCCTTACAATAAGTACTCATTTATGGTCCTTGTCCAGAGCCATGAAACAAACAGAGAAGTTTAGAAAAAAAAATAATTACACAAAAGTAGGTTCAAATAATTAAAAAGGAAACCAGCTGATCATTCTGGGTTTTGTTTTATTGCCTAACAAGTGGCTTAAAATAATCCTATTATTATAACTTACAATCCTGTTCATGACTGGACTCAGCTGGATTGTTCCAGCTAGGGTTTCTCGTAGGATTTCAATGAGAAGGAAGTGGGTATTGGGGTTATCCAATGGTGCAACTGTATTGGATGCCCAGGGTTGTCCATGCACATAGCTGGACTGGATGCCCAGGGCTGTCCCTGCACATAGCTGGCAGTTGGTACTGCCCGTGGACCATGACCTACACATGGTCTCTCCATGGACTTCTCATGGCACAGTGGCTCACTTTGGATGAGAAACATTCCAACAGCAAGCAGCGGGGAGAGCCAGATAGAAATGCAAGGTCTCTGTCAGCTGAGCCTCAGAAGCCCCAGACACTGCTCCTGTTGCATTCCCCCAGCGCCAAGTGAATTGTCAGATCAGCTAAGATTCAGGGAGAAGGAGATCGGAGTCCAGGTCTTGGTGTCGGACATGACGTGCCCAGAAAAGAAGTGGAGTAAGTCTCAGTGCCTGCATTTGGAGAGTTTCTCCTACAGAAGTTGCACACTACAGCCTCCAGACAAAAATCTACCTTGCCACCTTTGAAACAGCTCTGTTGTATCAATGCCACCCTTATCTGTTGACATATTGCCAATGGCTGTGTTCATGCTATAAGGGCAGAGCTGAGTGACAGCATCAGAGAGTGTAAGTCCCATGAAGTCTAGGTATTTACTAGCAAACAAAATTTAGCAACTCTCATCAGCAGAAGTTTCCTGAAATAAACTGTTACTGGCTGAAGTAGGGACTTGAAGGTTTAAAAACACAGTTGAGAAATACGGTAGAGCAGACATTGTCCCTGGGTGTGGAAGATGATGGTGTGGGTGAGTCAGGTGAAAGAGAAAATGTTAACCATTAGTCCCCGGGGAACTAACTGAGATTTTTCCATTATTTGGGTGTTGCTCTTGACAATCCTGAACAAGAAGCTCTTGAAACGTTTTTAGGGGATTTAACCAGAGACTTTCGCATTTGAAATCAATACAAAATGAAGCTTTAGCTCTTGCTCTGTGGATGTGTCTGTTTAGAGTTCTGTGAATGGTGTTACAAGAGACACAAGACCATATTATTATTATTTTTTTTTTTTTGACAGGCAGAGTGGACAGTGAGAGAGAGAGAGACAGAGAGAAAGGTCTTCCTTTGCCGTTAGTTCACCCTCCAATGGCTGCCGCGGCCGGCGCACTGCGCTGATCCGAAGGCAGGAGCCAGGTACTTCTCCTGGTCTCCCATGGGGTGCAGGGCCCAAGCACTTGGGCCATCCTCCACTACACTCCCTGGCCACAGCAGAGAGCTGGCCTGGAAGAGGGGCAACCGGGACAGAATCCGGCACCCCAACCGGGACTAGAACCCGGTGTGCCGGCGCCGCAAGGCGGAGGATTAGCCTAGTGATCCGCAGTGCCGGCCAAGACCATATTATTTTTTAAAGATTTATTTATTTGAAATGCAGAGTGACACAGAGAGAGAAAGAAAAAGACATTCCATGTGCTAGTTCGCTCATCAAATGGTTGCAAAGCCAGGTCTGGATCAGGCTGAATTCCATCCAGACCTCCCATGTGTGTGGCAGGGGCTCAGACACTTGGTCCATCTTCCACTGCCTTCCCAGTGCATTAGCGGGGAGCTGGATGGGAAGCAGAACAGCCAGGACTGGAGCTGGCGCTCTGATATGGGATGCTGGGACTCCACATGGTGGCCTAACCTGCTGTGCCACAACACAAGCCCCCAGCCTGTTCTACAGGAAAAGCTGCCACTCATGCATTGAGGATGACGCGTATTGTTGCATAACTCACATTTCTTTCAGGGGATGGAGTCCAGCATTTTGATGGATTGCACTTTCAGCTTCTCATGACCATGGTCTTCAGCATTCTTGTGTTGCTTTTTCTCTGAGTAGAACCTAAAACCTCTCCAGTGTCACTTTGTTCACTTCAAAGCCAGTTCCCCTTGGGGGCTGGTGCTGTGGCGCAGCGGGTTAAAGTCCTGGCCTGAAGTGCTGGCATTCCATATGGGCGCCGGTTCTAGTCCCGGCTGCACCTCTTTGATCCAGCTCTCTGCTGTGGCCTGGGAAAGCAGTAGAAGATGGCCCAAGTGCTTGGGCCCCTTCACCCATTGTGGGAGACCCAGAAGAAGCTCCTGGTTCCTGGCTTCAGATCAGCACAGCTCTGGCCATTGCAGCCATCTGGGGAGTGAACCAGCGGATGGAAGACCTCTCTCTCTGTCTCTAACTCTCTCTGTAACTCTGTCTTTCAAATAAACAAAAAAATTAACAAATCTTAAAAAATAAAGCCAGTTCCCATTACAAGAACGAAAACTTTCCCTGTAGAAAACCACTGATTTGGGCCGGTGCCATGGCTCACTAGGCTAATCCTCCGCCTGTGGCGCTGGCACCCTGGGTTCTAGTCCAGGTGGGGCACTGGATACTGTCCTGGTTGCTCCTCTTCTAGTCCAGCTCTCTGCTGTGGCCTAGGAGTGCAGTGGAGGATGGCTCAAGTGCTTGGGCCCTGCACCAGCATGGGAGACCAGGAGAAGCACCTGGCTCCTGGCTTCGGATCAGGGTGGTGCACCGGCCACAGCGCACTGGCCAGAGTGGCCACTGGGGGGTGAACCAATGGAAAAGGAAGACCTTTCTCTCTGTCTCTCTCTCTCACTGTGCACTCTGCCTGTCAAAACAAACAAACAAAACAAAACAAAACAAACAAAAAAAAAACACTGATTTAAATCTTTACAAATATGCCACCAATTGCAGGATGTATTCTTTTATATACTGTTTGTTGTGTAGAGAATTCTTTGTCATGCTTCTTCAATTGATCTCTACAGATTTTCCTATATGAAGGCTTTTCCAAAGGTTTCTCAGGGAAGCTTCCTGGTAGGAATCCACACTATGGACCACGTGCATATTGAATGAGCAAGTGAGCGCCATGAGCCCTAAAGGAGGCAGTCCCCAGCTCGTCTGTGGGTTGCACCAGCCAAGTCCTGGTGACTGTTGCCCATGTTGCCCCAGTGTCACAGTACTGCCCGGATGTTCAGACATTGCAGTTCTGTGTAGAGTTTTCTTGGTGAATCTATTAGGCTCTACTCCCCGTCAGGAAGCACAGCAACCGGAGCCCTAGGTAACACAAACACACCTTCTCATCCATCTGCATGGATGTTGAAACGCCAGACGTCATTTCCCTCTGAGCATTTCTTGAGGGGTGGAGGTTTCCGGAGTGATCACTAGAAAGGGTTTGCACTCGACTCACAGCAGTGAAGTCACCCTGCCCCACAGGCTTAGTGATCAGGTGCTTTCTTCTACCGTAAGATCAACGCTGAGAAAGGTATGCGTTTGCAAATAATGTTTTTACATTGAACAATTACGGAATGCTACAGCCTCCTTTATCAGTGTCTGCTTTTTGCAAATAAGGATGTGATGTCCCGTCACTGTCAGTGTCAGTGGCAGCTGCTCTCCCTGTGGTTTTGATAAAACACAGTTTGGCCTGAATACACAGTACAGGCAGTACATCCTTCGCCACTACACCCTTCACCTCCAGTTTCTCTAGAACCCTCTTCCCTCTTCCCTCTGTCCTAGATCAGCCCAAAGGGAGTGTCGTGATCACGTGGTGTACCACCCTCTTTTCCAGGTTTATCCTAAGCTTTTTATTTTAAGATTTATTTATTTATTTGAAGTCGGAATAAGAGACTGAGGGAGACACATAATCCCCCCCCATCCCCGATCTTCCATCCACTGGTTCACTTCCCAGATGGCTACAACGGCTGGGACTAAGCCAAGCCGAATCTGGGAGCCAGGAGCTCTGTCTGGGTCTCCCATGTGGGTCCAGGGGCTCAAACACTTAGACCCCCTTCCACTGCTTTCCTAGGTCATTATCAGGGTGCTGGATCAGAAGTGGAGCAACCAGGACTTGAACTGGTGCCCATATGGGATATTGGCATCACAGGCTGGGGCTTACCCAGTACACCACAGTGTTGGCCCCCATATTTTAAGCTATTTTTTAAAACACAGAATGCATTTTTCTATAGGACACATGTTACTTACCCAAATGCTATGAGAACTTTTGATTATTTTTACTCCTTATTATGATAATATTCAGGTTGGTGATGAAACAGTCCAATTACATGTGTGATGTCTTTGGTGGGGCTGTCCATTGTCAAAACATCCACTTCATTTTTTCTCCTGCTGTAAGCACTGTTCTCGCACTCTTGACTTGGTCATGGTTTTCTTCAAAGCTTCCTGGAATGATTGAAAGCATTTTACGACAGGAGGCAAAAACAAAAACTAAACATAAGAAAACAGTGTGGAAATAAGTTCAGGACATTGCACAGTTCAGAGGGAAGTTTTCTGACGCTTACAAGCCAGTGCTAACCCTCTTGGTGCCAGCAGCATTTGCTATTCACAGACCCTTTTATTAGCATCCAACATTTCTTAGAAAACTTCTATATGAGATTTTGGTATTTGACCATAATATTTGGAATGTAACATGAGATTTTTCTTCCACATAACTTTATTAAGTTTGGAGTTTATATACAAACACACACACACACACAGTGCAAAAAGTGCAAAAAATTGACTTAAAAGATACATTTATTTTGGTCAAGCAAATTTTGAAACTTATATATACTTTTTTCATTATATGCACTTTCCACAAACTTTTTAGGATTCTTTGTTTATAAACATACACATTTTTGTATGTATAAATCTCTAAACTTAATATATAAATATTTTATACATGAACAATGAATGCCTATATATATATATAGCTTCAAAGTTACATTAAATTTTATATATATAATCAAATATAAATATGATTTTTTGCTCAGTAAGCATCAGTTGAAAAACTCATTACTGATCTATCTTTATATTCTAAGGAATTTTTATATTAGAAACTGGATGGTATTCTACCAGGAATGTGTTAGCTGGAAAGAGGATTACAGGATTTACTCTCTCTCTCTCTCTCTCTCTCTATATATATATATATATATATGTATGTATATATCTGCATTCCTACATAGGTATCACTAACAGGTAAAGTACTTATGAAAATAGAATTCAAATAATATTTTATGGAATTGTATCTAACCATTTTAATTCACTTTTACACGGCACTTGCTTCACTTATGGGAATGATCTTGAGTAGAGAGACCATAGTCTTTGTTATACAAAGGATGAAATACAGGAGCAGGCATTTGGCCTGGAGGGTGCAACCTTGATTAAGACAGCACCTGATGCCTACAGCCCAGGGTGGAGCGCTTGGGTCTGAGTCCTGGCTCCAGCTTTCTGCTTGTGCAGACCGTGGGACACGGCAGTGATGGCTGAGTTGACGGAGTTCCCACCTTCCACATGTGCGACCCTAATTGAATTCTTGTTTCTCAGCTTCAGCCCCGGCCCAGGCCAAGCATTTCTGGGCATTTGTGGAGTAATAAGCAAATGGGAGTTTTTTCTACCTGTCTTTGTTTCTCTCGGTCTCTCTGAAATCATCTTTTTAATGAAATACACATTGTTCTTGAGCTTTTTGAAGACGTTTGTATGTGAAAATACGTGTGATTATGCCAGTAATATCAGAGCCAGGAAGTCAAGAGCTCTGTTCTTGTTTTTGTCAACCAAATGAGAGTTGTGTTGAATATCAGAAGCGGCCAACTCAATTTCCTATCTTTTCTTTTCACGGCAGTTACAGCCTGGCAGACACGAGTACTCCTTTTCCCAGCCTCGGTGAAGGCAGAGGTGGCCATATCACTAACGTCCTCAAGTGGCCTAAGCGTCAGGGCTTCCAGCAATGGCCTGGGTGGCTGCAGGTGACAGATGGCAAAGCCCCAGGGAAAGGCAGAGTCTGAAATTTCCGTGTCACCACCTACAGCAGAGCAGCCCTCCCACTGGGCAGTCTCTATGCTGGATCTTCACGTGCATAATTAATTATCATTTGTGGGCATGCATCTCTGAAATTTTTGGTTGTAACTGCAGTTTCGACTATCTTACTACCTTAACTGTAGAAAAACAATTGGATATACTGAAATCTTTGTGCAAAAGCTTCCAAGATATACATAGTTTACCTAGTCTTGAGAAAGTCAGAATTAAAAAATTGAATTTTAAAGGATGAAGAATTTAGAATTTTAATTTTATTTATAACCTCCAAATATGCTAAGTGCTTTTATACTTTTATGTTGGTGTTTTACCTGAAAATATTTTTAATGTCTTTTATATTTTTTAAACTTTTATTTAATAAATATAAATTTTAAAAGTACAAGTTTTGGATTATAGCGGTTTCCCCCCCATAATCACCCTCCCACTCGTAACCATCCCATCTCCCACACCCTCTCCCATCCCATTCTTCATTACATTCATTTTTAATTATCTTTATATGTAGAAGATCAACTTAGTATATACTAAGTAAATGACACATTGTAATCAAACTTACCTGAGAATCTTAAACAGGTGGCATGGTGGCTGAATTTTCTGTCATTACTTTACTTTTTATTTGTTTTATGTGTATTTTTTCCCTCGCACAAACTATAAAATTCTTCAGGACCATAACATGTATGCTCCATAAGTGGGTCATTCCTCCTGCATATGGTAGGTTTGTAAAAGAGGCCTATTAATCAGAACATACAATTTTCATTTTTTCTACCATTTTTCCCCCTATAATTCCAGCCTTTGCTCATAAGGATTTTGTATGGAAAAAGATAATTATATCCATGTCAAGCATTAAGTAAAAATGCATGACTTTAACATGTTTTTCCTTTTTATCTTGGAAGTAAAGGTACTATATATTTAAAAAAATTATACTACTTCATCTAAGATTCACCTTGAAATACTTAATAGCCCCCTCTTTTGGCAATTAAAGCAAGAGGTGCAAAACTAGTGAGTGTGTGTCTCAGTCAGCGGAGTCCTTTGTGTTATTTTAAATTACTCTATAATGGCCCATCATCATATAATTATAGCAAAATAAATTGTGAAGAATATCATATCAATATAACACATTACCAAATTCTGATTTTATCAGTACAATATTTTAAAAATAAGCTATTTTGACAATATCACAGTCACAAATAAACAATAGGCATCAAATAATTTTTATTAATACCATGGTTTTCATTCGAAGCATAAATAGTACAAATAGCTGATCACAGACTCTGCATCACATATAATGTATTAAATAAAATGTATTCGTGAATAACCTGGCTGACACTGTCAATGAACATATTGCATCAACCATTAAAGTGCAGTGAAAAAATTCAAAGTTATTCTTAGTTTATTATTTTATATTTTACACAGTACTTTTCTACTGGTAGTAATAATCCATGTTTACTCTGACTTTTTATGTGGCTGAACCATGTATTGGACAACTCATTTTGAAAAATAAATTGAATAATGTGCATTTTCCTCAAAGTACTGATTTCATTCATGGTTTACATTATCTTTTAATTTTTACTTGTTTTAAGGCTACAATTAGAAACACACTTATACAATCAAGTGCTGCTTAGTGTATTGTGTAACTGTGAACAAGCAATTACTCCTAGTTCTTTGCCCATGTACTAAATAGTGCACATGGCTATTAACATTAAAGTCTTACATGAGCATGAGAGTTCAGAGCAAACTTGCTAGTGTGCTGAGTCATTTTCAATAGTTTTTGTGGGAAGCAACCCAGACTAGACTAAGTTACTGGAATTAAGACTTATTCTATGCATCTGCTCTCCCACAATATGGCGCTGAGAAGGGAGAAACAGCTTCTACGCAGCTGCCTCCAGTTCAACCAATAAACTGTAGGACCTGCTCCTGATTGGAGGAGAGCAGCGTACTCGGCGTGTGGGCAGCCGAGTTGGGATTGGTGGAAGAGGACTATAAAGGAGGAGAGAGACGGCATGCACCAGGAACATCTAAGGGGAACATCTGAAGGAACACCTGTGCAGCCCCCGAGAGAGCTGGCCGGCGGTGTGCCGCTCCCCCGCGGAAGTGGGGAAAAGTGGCAGGGGGAACCGCCCTTCCACGGAGGTGGAAGGGACAGTAGCCAACCCGGGAAGAACCAGCAGCAAACCCGGGAAGGGCCGAGCAGACAGAAGAACAGCGCAGGGTCCTATGTTGTTCCTCCACGAGAACGGGGAGCGACATAATGGTGCCGTGACTCGGATATGAAGCCTAGGCAGGGTTTAGTGTCGTTCCTCCACGAAGAGGGGGAGCGACAGTTTTGACATCCTATTGAGTCAAATGGCAGAAAGTACATAGTGATGTCTTAATGACAAATCAACAACATTTAAAAAGAAACATACAAGAAATCACTACACAGTATGACAAACATTCAGATGTCAAGAATTCATTCCAGCAATCTATTTCTCTAACTAGAAAAAAAAAAAGTCCAGGAGTATGGACATTCGTCTCTTTGAATCACTTTTCAGCATCTGTAGTTATGCTAGCAATTCTTATTAGAGTTAATGGTAAATCCGTTGCAGTATCTGGGTACCACCTCAGATATTCTGTCCTTGGATTCTCCTTCAGGCCACTTAATTAAAGTCAATGCATCTAGAATAAAAGGTGCCACTCTCTTTGGGGAAGTGTTTGTGGAATTTGAGATGAGAACTTCTCATTCACATTAGGTGATGCGAAGTAATGGCTATCTTACCTGAGGCCCAGGAAGGACGGGTATTCTTGTCACCTCTGCTACCGACACGACTTTGATTCTGCCTGTTTCTCCCGTAAGTCATGAAATACCGTGTACTTTAACTAGCAAGTCAGTTAAGGTACTTCGCTACCATGTGTGTTCTGTTACTATTCAAGTTTGCAGTGCAGTGGTTGGCACCATTGTCCTAGGCTTGTGGTTTATATTGTGCAGAATATTTCTTATACATATGACAATTGGCCATGCCCTCGTTGTACCCCAACATAACTTGCCATTTAGGATCACAGTTGTTAAGGTTCCACCTTAAATGTACACAGTAAGACAAAACAAAAACAAAAACAAAAACAAAACAACAACAACAAAAAAGGAAACACACAATGAGTGCAACGGAAAACTTAACATGATAGTTTCTTTTTATTTTTTTCTACAAAGTAGTCTGCTGTAAAACAGACTAGGATTCCCTCACACTGTGCTTAAAGTATTGCTTCATATTAGAATTATTAGAATCCCAAGAGTTCGTTCCATGGTATCTGCTAGATGTGGAAAATGAGCATCATTGCTCTTCAAAGGCTGCACACTGCAGGAGACGTCCCAGCCTTGCAGCGTTAAGATGTGGAACTTCACCTGAGCTGGAGATGCTGAGCTGCCATGGTCATCCTGAGAGCCATGGTCATCCTGAGAGCCATGGTCATCCTGAGAGCCATGGTCATCCTGAGGGCTGACATGGGCCGGCCACCTCTTCTCAGAGGATCATACCTTGCCTGGGTTTGATGTGTTTTTCTTTTCCATTGTTATTTCATGTTTTTTCTAACCACAGAAGCTTATGATCCAATCATGGCCAAGCTTGCAGAAAAATCCTACACAGAAATATTTCCACGTCTTTTGGGGCCAGTGTTGTGGTGAAAGGAGTAAAACCATCGCCAGCGATGATGGCATCTCATATGGATGCCAGTTTGTGGCCTGGCTGCTCCCCTTCCATTCAGCTCCCTACTAGTGGCCTGGGAAAAAGCAGTTGAAGACGGACCGAGTACTTGGGTCCCTGCACCCATGTCGGAGGTCCAGATACAGCTCCTGGCTCTTGGCATCAATCTGGCCCAATCCTGCCAGTTTAACCATTTGGGGAGTGAACTTGCCAAATGAAGCTCTCTCTGTCTCTCTACTTCTCTGTCTCTCTCTATAACTCTGACTTTCAGATAAAAAATAAATAAATATATTTTTTAAAAATGAACCTTTTAGCAGGTACTAGACTTGTCTATGTGCTCCCTTTGACTCCCAGTCCCTCCACCATGACCAACTGTGAACTGAAACTGATCACCTGGAACAGTGAGATGGCATTGGTACATGCCACCTCGATGGGATTGAATTGGAATCCCCTGGTATGCTTCCAACTCCACCACTTGGGGCAAGTCAGCCTGAGCATGTCCCAAATTATACATCTCTTCCCTCTCCCATTCCCACCACCATGTTCAACAGGGATCACATTTCAGTTAATTTTCAACACTTAAGAATAACTGTGCATCAATTACAGATCTAAACCAGTCATATTAAGTAGAACAGATAAAAAAACTACTAAGAGGGATAATGTATTAAGTTGTTCATTAACAGTCAGGGCTATGCTGATGGAGTAAATAAAGGGGAGAGTGATCCAACATGGGAAGTGAGATACTCAGCAGACTCATAGAATGGCAGATGTCCTAAATAGCACTCTGGCCTCAGAATCAGCCCTAAAGGCATTTGGAGCTGGCTGAAAAGCTCATGAGAGTATTTCAGGCATGGAAAGCCAAGACACTCTGGCAAAAGATCTCTGCGAGTGAGATCCCAGTGGAAAGAACAGGTCATCAAAGAAGGAGGTACCTTTCTCTGAAGGGAGGAGAGAACCTCCACTTTGACTATGACCTTGTCTAAACAAGATAAGAGTCGGAGAACTCAGAGGGCTTCCATAGCCTTGGAAACTCATGACCGGAGCATAGGGAGATTACTGATGCCATAGACAGGAGTGTCAATTGGTAAAGTCAACAACAGGAGTCACTGTGCACTTACTCCTCATGTAGGATCTCTATCCTTAATGTGCTGTACATTGAGATTTAATGCTATAACGAGTACTCAAACAATATATTTCACTTTGTGTTTCTATGGGGGTGCAAACTGTTGAAATCCTTACTTAATGCATACTAAACTGATCCTCTGTAAAAAAAAAAAAAAAAAAAAGAAATTATCAATTCCCAACTTGACTCTCACTGGGATTAAACATGACAATAGGTCTGCTCTGATTTCATCATCATTTAAAAAAAATCATCTATTATTTTTCACTTTATGTTTCTGTGTGGGAGCAAAATGTATACTAAGCTGATCTTCTGTTTATTAAGATAATCGAAAATGAATCTTGATGTGAATGGAAGGGGAGAGGGAGTGAGAAAGGGGAGGGTTGTGGGTGGGAGGGACGGTATGGGGGGGAAGCCATTGTAATCCATAAGTCGTACTTTGGAAATTTATATGTATTAAATAAAAGTTTAAAAAAATAAAAAATAAATAAATAAATAAATAAAAAGAAAGGAGAAAGAAAAACAACAACAACAACAACAACAACAAAAAAATGAACCTTTTAATATATAAAATGTAACTGTAGACTTAATATGTAACTAGCAGATAATATATGATTATCTAATTCATTTATTATAGATTTTTAAATCTTCTTACCTTTTCCAAGATATGAGCAGTTAACAAACCATTCATGCTTGTAACTGCTTCGGTCACGTACGGAGGACATTTCCAGTCCTGGCAGATGCACATTTCAAATTGGTCTAGAATTTTCACACCTAAGAATGAATGTAAAGGAATTGAGAGAGTGAAGTAAGTGATAATGATTCAAAGGATTTGCTATAAAGATTTCATCACAATATGATTTATGATAGGAAAAGTTGACAGCCCAATCATGAATAATAGTTAAGTAATCAGTCTAGTATTATTTGGTAACTTAAAAGATATTGTACATATTTATTGATATGCACTGATATTCAAATGACAGAAAGCAAGTTAAATATTATGAAATAACATAATAAGTGTAATCTTAATTTTTGTAAAGTACATGATAAGAATTTCTTGGAGCATATACAATCTGTTAATTAAAACCTGATAGCTAACACTAGAGATAATACCTGTGCTATAAAACTTAACTGTTGAATGTTGTATCCTTGCTTCTTGCTTCCCCTTTTACTATTTTTTTTAGCAAGAGGGAATGCTTGGTATTTAAATGCAAAACACTTGAACTTCTGTTGGGTGTTAAGGTTGAATTACCAAAACATTTATAGGGGTTCATGAGCTATAGCCTTTATCACATCACTAACGGAAAAGATTGAATGACACCAGTAAAACACTGCAGATGAATGTGGCTCTAAATAAGCAGTTCTTGGCATGTAAAGAGCAACAAATAAAATCAGAAACTCGGCAAAGAGGTCGTGTAGAGCATTGAAAACCTCTTCAGAATAAACATCTCATACTGGACTCTGGATTTGTTCATTTGCTTAGGAAACTCATTGCCAGGATTATACACTCACACACACACACACACACACACACACACACACATATTCAACTATGAAAAGACTGTTGAATCTAAATTTAGCCCAACAAATATCTCTTTCTCAATTTTAGTTCATTAACTACCTCCTAGTTTTGTTATAAAACAGAGGACATTTTGCTTGGAGTTGCTTTAGATTTTGCCATGCCAATCCAATTGATTTGAGAGAAATGTTTTGACAGATTCCCCCCAAAGTGGAAACCACCCAGTTTTCTCTTCTTCAGGCATCCTGTATGGTTCTCTTGATGGTTCCACATAACCTCCTGCAAACTCTGGAGATCTGCTCTAGTGATACCTGTGCCTTGGCACTTGCAGAGCATGGATAGATGAGTTTTGGGAGCTCAGTGAATCATGTTAGTGCCTTGGGAAATGGTAGAAGCTGAAATTAAAAAAAAAAAAAGAAGTGATCTAAAATACTAATCAAATATAGTTCGTGAACATTGTTTATGTACTTATGAGTAGAAAATTTAAAATACCAGGATATTAGTACTGAAAACTATAATTGTAATCAACATACATGAGGGACATGATTGATTTGCATTTGAGAAGTCTGTCAGTTTTTCCACGTCTTGAATTAAGTGCATCCTTAGGATACAAAGTAGAGAAAAATGAATAAAAACACTGTGGAAGCAAAGAAGCTGACAATTTTGACCTTACTCTTAAACAGAAATCATGGCTTAAAAAATGAGCAAAACTTGTATGTGAGCCAGATAGATATCACTTTCATTTAATTCTGTTCCTCCACTGTATGAAATATTATTGTTCTAGCTCAAGGTACTGGTGTGAATCGTCAAGGTCCATTCACACCCCTGGGAATGTTAAGATTAATAATGCATGTCAAATAAGAAAAGCAAACAACACAGGATCAGGTGTGAATGCTGTTGGCCATATTTTAGCTTTAGCTAAATATTCTCTTCCCTTCTCTACCAACTGTGTTTTTTACAGAAAGGAATCTTTTCCTCCATTGGTGAAATGACTTTCTAATTTTTTTCATCTAAGTAGAATAGCATCATTAATGAAACCTCTTTTTTTTTGAAATAGGTTAATTCTTTTTTTCAGGCCACATGTTTAATGGACTGCCCTTGACCTAAGATCAAAATCTGGGATTTGTCTTTAGAGGAGGGATTTTGCTCTGCTCCATGGTGTTTATGACCAAAGGCTATATTTGCTTCCTTCATCACTGCTGTGGGGTTATCACATACATCTGGGTTAAACAAATGGAAACTACATTACTATCACACATGCATCTCTGAGTGCAGATGGAAAACAAAACAATTGGACCATAAACGTCATCATTAGTTTGATTTTATATAAACGCACATATATTACATATGTGTTTGGTATGCACATATTTGGCCATGAGTCAAAAAATAATGTACGAGCATCTTTAATAACTGTTATTTAAGCAACAGATAGCACGAAGAAGTAACGTGATCCAGAACTCTGAGTGATCCCAGCCACAGTTCGCCAGGATTTTCAGTAGTTATTGAAGCCTATGAATGTTTCTAGCTTTTCTTTAAGTCCCTCTGAAAACAGGTCTGTCCTTGAGGTGTCAGATTAACACTCCACTCAGAAGACAAATTGTTCATGGGCACACTGGACATATGAGAGCCATTAGACAGTGTGTGCTGCATTCTTGAAAAATGAAAATTTCTAGGCAACATTACATTTTATAAATGCAAGATGTTTATTATTATAGTACCAGCAATAAATGTTTAGAAACTGGAGAGGGCTCACAATGGTTCTGACTAGGAACATATGCCTATCGAGTTCATTGGAAGCGGAGCCATTGATTTTTGGCATTAAACAAAGGGTCTGGAAGCTATTATGCATTTAGGCTTCTATGGGTATTTAATTATATCAATAGGAGAACACAATTTCTGTTGTGTGCATAGTGATGAATGTCTCCATTTATTCACGTTACTCTGTTTGATAGATGAGTTCAAACCAGATGCTGTAACTTTCTTGCAATTTGACCAAATTATTCAAATCATATTCTTCAGAAATTTATAGGATACCTCCATGAACATCATTGAGGAAAGCTCATGCGTTGGGCTCTGTTTAGAGATTTCCCTAAGGACAATGCACAAATTAAAACATACACACTCGGAGACATACACACAACCATGTATAAACATTTCTACCATGTTATATAAACTGGGAAATACTGTTATACTACTCTCACCCTCACAGGCTTTTGCAGGTCTTTCATATTTCTACCTTTCAGTGATGTTTGCTTGGATATGCGATTACTCTTGTTTATTTTATATTTGCCACTGCACTCTCAGCCATCCTCCAACGATGGAATCTGAAGCCTGTTGCTGGCGGCTTTCTGTCTGTGCAACGTAGTTAATACAAATTCTTGAAAAATACTGAAAGAGTGGATGGTGAGTGTTCTCACCTCAACAATGATAACTCTGTGAGGCAATGCATTTGTTAATCAGTTGGATTTAGCCATTTCACAATGTGTATACACTTCAAAAGATAATATTCTACACAATAAGTATATATAAGTATATATATTCATTAAAAGATATATAATTGGAAGAAAGATGGGTTCAGGTCCTCTTCTACTGTTTGACTTAAATGGCTTTACTAATAGAGTAAAACTTTTTTTTTGAAAAAGAAACCGATTCTTTTTGTGAATAAAAGTGACGGACCCTATGTTTAAATGAACATTTTGTCTACCACCTAACATGATACACATTGCATGTAGTAAGGACATCATAAATATATATCAGCTGAAAGCATGAGTTAATGAAAGGCTGTAAAACAAACATGGAATACAATGTCCAAAACCAAAATGCAATTCGATTTAATATAAGCAGTAACTTTGCTTAAAATTCCAGAATTGCTCTTGACAAGTGCCTATTCCAAGTTCTAAAAAGCAATAAGGATTTTTTTTAAAGTTTCCTATATTTTATTCTTTTTTAAAAAGATTTATTTATTTATTTGAAAGTCAGAGTTACATAGAGAGAGAAGGAGAGCCCGAGAGAGAGAGAGAGGTCTTCTATCCACTGGTTCACTCCCCAATTGGCTGCAATGGCCGCAGCTCTGCTGATCCGAAGCCAGGAGCCAGGAGCTTCCTCCAGTTCTTCCCATGTGGGTGCAGGGGCCCAAGGACTTGGGCCATCTTCTACTGTCTTCCCAGGCCATAGCAGAGAGCTGGATCAGAAGTGGAGCATCTGGGACTTGAGCAGGCATCCATATGGAATGCTGGCATTGCAGGCGATGGCTTTACCTAGCTATGCCACAGTGCTGGCCCCTTCCTGTTTTAGAATTTAGAAAATCTTCCTAGATCTTTTCTCTGGCCCTCTACTCCCTTTTTCTTTTTCTTTTACAAAATATTGTTAATATGTAATACTTACACAACTCTGTGGGGTACAGTGCAGATTTCAACAGTCACCTCTAGTGTAAACCGATCCAATCAGGCAGTCTCCCATCTCTCCATCCTTCTGCCATGTTTGGAGCCAACTAGCCTCTCCTCTACTGTTCTCTTGAGAGTATTACTATGTACTATGTAATATAGAATACATTCCTGGCACGTGTGCAGTGCTATGCTCTACTACTTCTATCTGTGTTTTGGTTCCTGTTATCTGACCTCTCTGTCTCCTTCTTCCTCCATCATCAACAACCTCTAGTAATCACCATTGCACGTTCAGATTTTTTTTAAACTTCCATATGTGAGAGAGAAGATGTAGTATTTATATTTCTGTATTTGCCTTATTGGACTTAATACAAAGTCCTCCAGTTCCAATCATTTTGCTTTAAAGGTCAGGATTGCATTCTTTATTATGGGTATATAATATTCCATTGTGAATTTATGTGTAGGTGTGTGTATGTATATGTTTTTATGCATTCATCATCACCTGGGTATGTATCTGAAATGGAATGAGTATATAAAAAAAAGAGACTGGTACTATCATCTTCATTGCTGCTGTATTTACAATAGCCAGCATATGGAATCTCTGACCTCTTTGATTTTACTCTTTTATGGACCTATGCTTAATAACTCTCATTATTCTGACATTGTCATGAGTTCAAAGTCTTTTCATTTAGTACAGCATGTGTGGAAAATTAGTTTTTAGACCACCAGGAAGGATTATTGGCTCATGATGATCACATGCATGCAAATCTGCTTAATTCAAAAATGTTACCCTTTTAATTAACTAAAGTGACAATATAGTGGCAAGATTTTTAATTTTTTAACCATACTCTTAAATATACATAGTAAAATGGTTTATTTTTACACAAAAATAAAGAAGTCAAAAAATACCTATTGTGTTGGCTACCATAATTAACTTGAATTAGTTAGTAAATTAGAGAATTGAAGTTAGCCTGACTGTTGAGATAGGCCAATCTTTCAATTAAAAATTGAAATTTCAGTGAATTTATTGCACATGCACACAGAAGTTGTTGAGTCTTAGAGTAAATCAAGCACCAAAGACAACGGTGTATATTTTAAGTGTTTAATTGTTTCTATGATCAGACACCAAATACCACAGGTGTCACTTTCTAGTCTGAATAATTATATTGATAGCTCAGAGAATATAGTAGGATAAATCCCATGACATGTGAACCGATTAGTCCTTCAGAAACACTATTTCTCTGCAGTCACAATTTATTAAAAATAAAATAACTATCAACAGATGGCTAGTTAAAATGGGAAAGAAAACAGATGTATGATCTTCAGAGAAATTTTGTTTTTTGTAATTAGGTGATAGCACCACAATGATAAAGTGCACAACTATTTACTTAGCAAAACTAAATGATCCCTTCTCCTATAAGAGTAATTTAAACTATCAGTATTACTTCTAATCATTTATTTACAAATTGTAGTCTTGTTCTTTTAACTCACTTTTCATAATATTCTATTAGCCCCGTTTTCACATCACAGTTATACTGATTCCATTTCAAGCTGGTTACCATCTAATTGCATTATAGAAGGTGGCAACTGATATTTGAAAATGGGATGGAGAGGAATGAAGACAAATTCGTATCCTAGCATGCATGCAGGTCTTCTCTTTCGCTTGGTGGCCTCCTGATTACAGCTTAGAAGTTTACATTAAATTTCTGAAGGTTTCTCAGCCAGTGGAGAGCACATCCTCTTCCAGTTCATTGTTTCCTTCATGTTCCACCACTCCCATACCCACCATCTGGCTTGCCCAAGACAGCATAACACAAACCAGTGGGACCAGTGGTTCTCTACCTTGTTTACGTTATGCAGAATCCCAGAGAGCAGCAGGAAGGACAGTGGCTTAGCTCTGTGTCAGGACGCTTTGACTCAGCTGGTGGGAGGCTGGTTCTTCACAAGCAAAGTTGAGGACTGCAGATCATTTGTCATTCTGGCTACATTTCTTCAACATTCGTAAGAGGAATGGCGGGGTGGGAGGGGGGGAGACTTCCACTCTATATGTTATCTATCTTCTGTTTATACAGCCTAAACTTTTCAACTATTTATGAATTTTTTAGGTAGACTTCCACTCTATATGTTATCTATCTTCTGTTCATACAGCCAAACTTTTCAACTATTTCTGAAATTTTTAAACGACAAATGAAAATTGTACATATTTATGAGATACCATGTGATGCTTTCATACTTTTACATGCTGTGTAATGCTAATCTGGATAAACATGTCTATCTGTCCAAACATTTAAGATTTCCTTATGATAGGACAAGTGAAATCATTTCTTCTAGATTTTTCTTCCTAGGAAAGTCTACAAATATTATCTAGTTACCCTACTGTGCAAAAGAACACCAGAACTTCTTTTGTTATTTTTTAAGATTAGAGAGGGAGAGAGGCGGAGGCAGAGAGGAGAGAGAAGTCTTCCATATGCTGGTTCAGCCCCAAATGGCTGCAACAGCCAGGGCAGACTCAAGCCAAGAGCCAGGAACTTCTTCCTTTATGCTTATGTGTCATGTTTTTCTGGATTCTTTTGTCATTCAGAGTGCTTTGATTTCTTAAAATATATCTTTATTTTTGTGCTTTAAATATTTATTTATTTATTTGAAAGTCAGAGACACAGAGAGAGGGGGAAGACAAAGAGAGAAAGAAACAGAAAGAGCAAGGAAAAGAGAGTAACGTCTATCTGTTGATTAGCTCCGCAAATGGCCACAGTGGAGAGGGACAAGGCCAAAGCCAGGCGCCTGGAACTCCATCCAGGTCTCCAAGGCATATCAGCAGGGAGCTGGATCAGAACTTGAACTAGCACCCATATGGGATACAACGGAGCTCAACCCGTGTGCCACAACTCTGACTCCAAAATGTATCTCCCAAATGTCAACATAATCCGTGATATATTCGTTCATGTAGGTGTTTTACTCAAACATTAGTTGTGGTATCATGGACAGGAACTGTGTAATATGCTAAGATACAGTAGAACGTGGTTTCCTCTTCTTAAGGATCTCTGCAAACACATGAAGGCAACACATAAACAAACAAGGTGTGCGCTAGTGAAGAGTGCAGCGGTGCTACCACGCTGCAGGGAACTTCACCAGGGAATGCAGTGGCTAGTGATGACAAGCCAGTATGAGCACTTCTGGGAGGAGAAGGTTAGAAGTCCTGACTTCAGTGAACTGGTGCTCTTTGGAGTTCTTCTCGGAGTTTATTCAAACTCCTGGATCATTACTACCCACTGGGTAATCCTAGTCATCCCCAAATAGGCACGATGCTGTAGTCACACACTGCTTATTTCCTGTGGCTTCCTACACAGGATCTATCCGTTTCACATCCTTATTCCTGACCCCATGATTGAGACAGTCATGGTAGAATGAAACCGGCAGACTAAAGTCAGATTTAGTAGCAGCAGTGAATTTCCTCATCTCTAAAATAAGAATAATTGTGTAACATAGGGAATTACTTTGAAAATGAGAAGTAATGAATGTAAAATATCTAGGAATATGAATGCTATAAATTAGACTCTCTCATTGGGTAGAAAAATCTCTTAGAGAGCAGTAACTACCTGATCCCTCCAGGCTAAAATATGGGCTAAATTTTGTCATGGTGAAAATTAAGGATTCATTATCACTGGAAACTTGGAAAAGAAAAGAAAAAGTCTGAATCATTTGCATTCAAAAGTAGTTAGCAAAATTGTAATTCAAATTGAAATTGAATCTTAAAAGGCATAATAGATTAAGAAATTGTATCACATTTATATTTTCATACTTTTTTGCAGCTTCAACTTTAGGTTAAAATTAAATTCTGAATGTAGTTTAACAGAATCAATAAAAATTACATATGTAAGTCAGAGGCAGCTGAGGAATATTAGACAAGTTAAAGAAGATTAATGAAAAAAAAATTTATAAAAGCTTTACAAAGTGTAAAGGCAAGGCTGTGTAGTTAAGGCCAGACATGGCATATATCAGCGCTCAGAAACATTTTCCACATGGGTTGCATAAAAAGTGTGACAAGATATTATTTTGCCAGTGTTGTGAACGCCAGCCCAAGAGTGAAAAAAATGAATGAAACACAGAAGAGGGGGTAACAAAACTGGGCCATTACTATGTGGCTACAAACCAGATGAAAGATAATTTCAGATGCTACACAGTTATTCATAGAAATTGTCCAATGGCCCATTTCCTTTAATATTTTTATACCTATTTTCCTCCTGGATCTACTTTCCCTGCCCTAAATGACAATGCTAGGACAGAAAGACATTGATTTCTATCTAAAACCAAACAAAATAACCCTCTTCTTTCATTAGTAATCATTCTCTCCCTGGCAGTCTAGGAAGTTAGAGCTCTCCTTTTACAGGCATTTGTTATTTGCCAGGCCCCAGGCAAGAGTAATGCATTCATTTTAAGTGTTTATGGTAGGAGATAATCAAGTATGATTTTCAAAAGACTCTGTAACACTGCTTGCTGTGCATATACTAGTGCAGGTTCGTGCACAGCATGGATTTGACGGGTCCATTATGGTAATCTAAATATCCTGTTAAGAATTTTGTCATTTCATTGTATGCTTATGGTCAAATGAAATCTTAGCTTTCTACACTGACTCTGATGCTTTATTTCTGATAACACAAATATACTTTAATTGCTTGGTTTGGTTTACTGCAACTGATTCCATGGTTTAAAACTCTATAATTAACACTAAACACCAGGGGGATATACAATATTACTTAGATGGGAGGAGGAGAGGAGAAAGAGGAGGAAGAAAGCAACAATGACTCACATTGCTTGTTTGCAACATTCTAGATTCTGTTGTATGTGTTTCATGTGGTCCCCCTAACACTATGAGTAAATGCCCATTTACAAGAAAAAACAAACTAACACTTCAACACATTACATAACTTACCTATTATTACCCAGTAAGTCAGAAAGTCAATTTGGATATGAATACTGTGACTCATTAGCATATCTAAACTAATTTTGCTATTATTTAGTTAAGGGAATCATTGAATCAATTGGAAAATGGTCTCTTCATGGGAACTATTTTTGAACATTTATTTTTTCTCATTAATCCATGATCTATATATTCTCATGTTCAGTAGATCATGACCATAAAACAGCATCATCTTTCCTTTGATTATCTGTAATATTTCTTGTCCTACTTCATTTAAGGGGAGCTCAGTTCTGCTCCCCTCTCCTCCAAAATGTCAACCTGAATT